>NW_021680379.1:1572901-1602791 GCF_001412515.2 Diachasma alloeum | reverse complement strand
GGGGGGGGAGGCACTACGTACGTGGGCTAAACACAGATGTAGTGAACGGGCGAGGGACGGCAAGTGCGAGGAGGGGCGGGAGGAGAGGGTTGCCCTCCGATTGGTCCATGCCAGGACCCCAACCTCCGGCACGCACGTAACGCTGCCAGATCGATACGCACTGCCCAACCTTCTCTCGCTCCCTCGCACACATATTCGGGGAGATGAGTGTGCATGGTTATGTGTGAGCTCTGTCTTCGAAGTTATACGTGTGCTATATGGTTTGCACTTTGGGGTTTACGGGAGGTGATGGCATGATGGATGAAGTCTAGTTTTCGAACATTTTTTTTCATCATTCGAAGCGAGATTCATAAAGACATTTTCAGATTTTTGGAATTAGTGTGGATGGAGGTATACCATTATGGGGGATTTGTGAGAGGAAATGTTTGTGTGAAAGAATGCTAAACGATTCGCACGCAATGGTGGGCCTATTTCAATTCTCTTAAGGAGCAGTTCAAGTCTTTTTGTAGGAGAATTGTGTTTGCGTACTTGAAATTCACTTCACGCACGCTCGTAAACTTGACACACACCGTGCGGAAAACAACCGTTTTACGCACACTAAACTGTTTCGAAAAGAGCACTTTTGAGGCAAGTATCACAAAAAATATCTGCCGGATTAAGTCAAAATATCTCTTAACAAAATATTCAGTAACTAGCAGGAACCTTTTTTAAATTTCTCCTAGAATAAAAATGATGCAAATTAAAATAAACGCCCACCGACGTCGGTGGCCGAAGCGGCTAGGTGCGAGCCTAGTGTGCGAAAGGTTGTGAGTTCGATTCCCCGTGCAACCGAGTTTTTCAACCGGAGACTCCGGCGAGCGGGAGGTCGCTAATATAGTGACCGCCTGTACCGGCATGGGTTTTCTGTGGTTTCCCATGCTACTCCTATGTTCTATAGGAGTGCGAATGGGGTGCAGTGTAGAATCCACAGCCGCATGCATAGGGTTGGATAGGGTCGATTAGCCAATCAGAGGGCAGAAAGGGCCGGAATATAAAAAAATAAAAAATAAAAATAAACCCCCGCCAATAATTAATTTCGCCTGTTTTAATTCATCATGCAACATGTCGAAGGCAATTTAATTACGCTGATGAAGCATATACATTACTATCAATTAAAACCCCGAATCGGCATCCGTAATTGAACCAAAATCATCAAACTCGAAATTTCTGATGAATGCCCCTGCATTGCACCGAAAGAGAAGAAAAAGCCTATTTAATTAATTGGATTAAAGCATCAACGGAGGCACACCAAATTTAGCAATTCAAACAGCGACGAATGACATTTTATTTAAATACCTGGACAACGGATTCCGTTATTTTGGCAATCGAAATGTGTTCTCATCCAAATTGAAGCAAAACGAAGAAATGGGAAAAAAATTGCGGTCGGTTTCGAGCCATTAAATTGCTCGTATTTCTGTCTCCATCTATTTTTTATCAAACAAATTTCTCTCTCCTTTTTTTTCATTGTGCAACAGACGAGTGCATGAAGGACTTTGGGAATTGATCGAGTGAGTGAGAGAGAAATGGAAATACTATTTGCAAATGTTTTGTGGGGGAATTTTCGATCGTACACACGAGCCGGAAACTCGTACCAACGATTAACGAGGAAATTCGATGAAATCGTAAATTCGTACGTTGGGGGGGATATATACCACCACTCAACGTTTTGGAGTGAGACTACTGGGTTAGGATTGGGTTGATGTCCACTCTGCGTCAATATAACAGTGTGAATCGACGAGGTACTAGCGGGAGTGGGTGGCGGGAGGGGGGAGGTGGATATCAGTTGAGCTTCGGTTCGCGCGCTTGAAATCCATGGCTATCTGCCGGGACGCATGTGCGAGTGGTCATGAGAGCGGAGAGTATCTACATGGATTTCACCTGGGAGCACTAGTGGGCAGTAAAATTCCCTAAACGATGGTAAATAATGGAAGGGAAATGGTTACAATGTTTTTTGCATGTTTTGGAACTGCTCCCGGAGGATGCAACTCAAGGTGGATTTATCGATTTTGAAGAATTGGATAGATTCATTCTGTATAAATGGGGAAGGAAGTGATTTTGCATAAGAGAATGATTATGCTTGATCGCTGCAGATCGCGACTTGATTCAAGAGTCTTTTACTTCATTCAAGTAGGAAGACTATAGCAGGAGCATGAAATTATAGTTATATAAGACGAGATAAATTTATGGTAGAACGTATGTTCCCTCTGTATGATTTTAGAGCCTTCCTCAGCGCAATAAATTTCCAATTATCAACAATTATCGACTTATTTTTGACCAACATTAATGTTCCACTTCTAAAAAATCCAGTGTAACGATTTCTGAAGCCTCTATTCCGCTTATCAAGTAATGTAATATTATGTCTATGTATATTTTTTTATGTACTGTAATTTATTTAACAATTGAAAAAATTAAATACTGTTCTGTACTATAAAAAATGCATACATGTATATTATATATATTATATTTTATACATTATATTATATAATATAATATACAGCAGTTAGATTATACATATATGATTTATCCTGTCATTTTTTTAACTGTAAAAAAATTGATAGTTCTGTAAAAAAAATTGATGTATAGGATAGTATATATGTATACAGCACATAATACACCCCAAAAAATTAATAAGAACGTAAGAAACAAAAGAGAAACGAAGAAGATGAAGAGGATTCTAACGATTCCGAATAAATCATTCAACAATTAAATTCTCATTCTGAAAAACTTTGTTGAAACCATTCATTTTTTCTGCATTATTATTATCGAGATAAAAATGAATGAAAGTGAGAAACGGTAAGGTTTTACTATTCTGACACCGAGGGAAAACAATATGCGCGCGTAGCGCGCGCCCTGTTCTAGTGGTATATAAAGAACAGAAATCTGTGAACGGATTATGATTTATATGTAACTTTAGCAAATATAGCAGAGTAAACCTATTGTTTTAAATAAGAAAATTAATGAACAACATTTTTTTTGTGGGTGTAAGTTTCCGAAAATAAGTAACATGATGCTAAAAACTAGAGATTTTAAAACTGTGTACCTTAAATCAACGAGATACTTAAATCATCTTTTTCTGATTCATCGATTCATCACGCCTCGATCACTTCGTAATGATCAGGCCTGCGATGGCTCATTTGGCACAGTACCGGATTCGTAATCATAGATTCGTCGGTTCGAATCCCAGTGCCTGAAATTACGCAGCAGTCATTCATAAATATATGCTGGAATGGAATATCCTCTGACTTGGATTCTTCGACCATCTATGGTTATATCCTCTTTTGAGCAATGCATGCCACATGATCGACTGCAAAAATCACACCATTTGAAACACTCAAATTCATACCAACTAGTTTCTCCCGTTATCTCAATCCAAATTGACAACCAACCCAGTACCCAGAAGCCCTTGAAGGCGTTCAATTCCAAATGATTCGTTACCCGACTATTCGCTTTCCCATCGTTCAACAATTTCCTCCATCTTAACCTCCACCATGATTGTCTCAAGATGGGCTAAACTCTCTTAGCGGATAGGGTATTGAGAGAAAGAGAGAAGGGGGCTGGACGGAAAGCGAGATGGGACCTGCGACAGCTCATTTGTCACAGCACCGAATTCGTAATCGAAGATTCGTCGATTCGAATCCTGTGATTCATGAATACATGCTGCAAATCACCACCACCGTTCACGAGCTTAATTCCCAAATGAAAGATCTTATAACTTTCATATTTCGGGTAAACTTGGTTATTAATCAATTGCCATATCTACTTTTAAATAATTCAATCTACAAGATCGATTGAAAAAAATCACCCCATCTGAAACACTCAAATTCATACCAACTAATTTCTCCTGTTATGTGAAACCAAATTGACAACCAACCCCAGTACCCAGAAGTCTTTATTGAAGACGTATAATTCCAAATGATTCGTTACCGATTATTCGCTTTCCCTTCGTTCAACAATTTCCTCCATCTTAACCTCCACCATGATTGTTTCAAGGTGGGCTAAACTCTCTTAGCAGATAGCGTATTGAGATCCTGTTATTCATAAATACATGCTACAAATTGCCACCACCGTTCACGAGCTTAATTCCAAAGTGAAAGATCCTGTAAATTGCATATTTCGGGTAAATTTGATTATGAATCAATTGCCATATCGACTTTTAAACAATTCAATCTACAAGATCGACTGAAAAAAATCACCCCATCTGAAATACTCAAATTCATACCAACTAGTTTCTCCCGTTATCTCAATCCAAATTGACAACCAACCCCAGTACCCAGAAGCCCTTGAAGGCGTTCAATTCCAAATGATTCGTTACCCGACTATTCGCTTTCCCGTCGTTCAACAATTTCCTCCATCTTAACCTCCACCATGATTGTTTCAAGGTGGGCTAAACTCTCTTAGCAGATAGGGTATTGAGAGAAAGAGAGAAGGGGGACTGGGGCGGAGAGTGAGAGGAACGAGGAAATCTCTAATTCAGCTTTAGAGTAGATATCTTAGGAGAAGGTGGTAAGGCTGAGGGGCTGTGTGGGAGGACTCGGATTCGTCCCGTTCTAATCTGGTCTCCTTGGTTTCACCCTCGAATTGCAAGGGTGGCGACTGGGTGGGTTCGCTTCCCAAACCCCTCAAGCAGGAAGGGAGACTGATGGTGTCTCGCTCGGTTCCCTGCGTGCGTGAGTAGATTCGAGGAAAGACTCTGGGTCTTCGGTGAGGAGCATAACTGGTGAAAATAGAGGGTGGTATTGACAGAGAGAAAGGAGAACGTGGGAAGCCTTTGAGGAGGCCGAGGACGAGGAGGCGTTTTAAAGGGTACCGTACACACCTCGACAAAGGCGAACCCTCTTAAAGTTCTTACTCGTGTGATGTGCCTACTAAGTCCCCGTTGCTTTTCTCATCCGGTCTCATTCTGATTCAAACAGTGTAACCTTTCACGACACCTTACGAGTGGATTCTTTCATCACGGTGGACTGATTTGATTGGGTCAATCTTTTCATTCTCAGTATTTCATTATTGACATTTGTAGAAAATCCTGTATTTCAAATCCACAATTTCCAACTTCTTTGGATCAGGATAACTTATTTTAGCTTAAGTAGTTTGAAAATGCTTGTGTGTGGGTGACCGATTGTTTCTCGATGATATCTGAAAAAATAATTGTTTAAATGAATCCAATTGTGATTCGAAATATTCTTTCCAATGCCATCTTGACCAAGTTTGATCATGAGATTGATTTCATCATCTGTTATTGACAAAATTCATCTTGATACCGATATTCCGCGAGGATAGACCCATGATCACCTTCTAATTGACATTGAAAAATTATATTTTGTTAGCAAAGAATTTTACTAATGAGAAAAAATTTAATTAGTTTTTTTGTTTAGTACTTAGTTCATCTTCTTAATTTAGTTTCCACAAAAAATACATAATCTGACCTGTCCATAAGCCTCAAGCCCAGATGGTGCACATACAGACTCACACGCTGGTGTCACTAGTGGGTCTAATCTGGGGCGCGGCACGAGAGCGCGAGTCTAATCCAGCTTATCCAGAAAGTAATTTTGAGTCTTTTGAAATATCCCCCCCCACGTTGAACCCTCTCCAGTGGGTATAACCCACCCACTAACAGGACCCAACCGTCTTCATTCGTTTCACTCTGCGATTTTGTCCCTCGCGAGACTGCCTCACCCTTGATGCTCCTGATGGTCTCGTTGGGAAGTTTGGTTATCTCTTTTGCCAGGTCCACTCGAGTTTTTTCGCCCCCTTTGATTGAGTTTTGGGGCAGGGACAGACTTGCGATTAACTTCACTAATTTTTACTGTTGTAAAGCGAAGAAAATGAATGGAGAAAGGTTTTGTTTTTTCAATCTATATATGATCTATATATATCCTTCAGATTACGATGGATGCAAAATAATTTCTTTTGTCACTGCGTTTATGAAGCCTCGCTTCACGGACGCTGCGAGAAGCTCATAAAAGAGTGATGAAAAATAAGCGTCCCCGGAGTCGTCTCACTCTGCAATTTTCACACTCGTTCGAAGATCTTTTTTCATCACTTGTGCGTTAAGTAAAATTTTACGCACGCTCCACCTGCACAAAATTCCACTTTCCACATATTGTGATGAATAACAGAGTTCGACATTCATGGGAAAAGTGTTCTTTGACCATTCGAAGTGCAGCACTCGCCTTCAGCGAGTGCTACATACCTCCTACAGGTCAGAAAACCCTTTCCCGCACTCGCATTGAAAATATTCATTTCCGCACAACCTTCAACTTTGTACATTCCGTGCAGAAAAACACTTTCGGTAGATACGAACAATAATGATAATATAGTATATTCCGATACGAGCGCTTAATGGTACATTGTGCCCCAAGGGCGGAAACTCATGTTTTCGCCACTAGAGGTGCACATACTATTTTTTAACACGCCTGCCCCGAAAAGTTTGTATTTTGCTTTCTGATGAGCGGGAGGAAAGTGAATAGTTTCCGGTGAATGCCTTGGGCATTCATTACCATGTGTGGAAAGTGGAATTTTGGGCAGGCGGAACGTGTGTAAAATTTCACTTTTCGCACAAGTGGTGAAAAATACAACTTTACGCACTTGTACCACAATATACCATTTTTAGCAAGTCTCTTCTCCAAAAAAAAAATGAAAATTTGCAAAGAATGTAGACTTTCTCGTTAATTCCGAGCATCCACTTCTCCAGTGAATTTTCCATCCAAAAAATAGAACCCCTCACCAGACAACATTAGATCGACAAAAATTCATTCCACCAGAGTTTCCCTGTGTTTTCAATTTTCTCCAAGGCAATAGCGCTATCTTCAGGCGCAGCGTGACGGCACGTTTTCCCCTCAGGTATACATAAGTGCGAATTGCACATATCCCAGTATACATGTACCGCTTCTATATAATACACAGACCAAGTGAGGGAACGCGCAACCGCACCTCACCAGTCCAATCGCTCGGGGCTGAATCTACCGTACATGTACCTAGGTGACTTTATATACTGCCAGGGTTATGTGGCTGTGCAACCCAGAGATGGCAAAATTGTACATGCGGACTTGGTTTGGTATAACGTACATACAACGTTTGATATATAGAGTGCAGTGGAGCGGTCCAGAGGCTGGGTTGCGGATAATTCAGGCAATCAGCGTAATGTTGCGTCTCTGTGGAGTGGGCTCTCCAGTTTCCAGCGATATATACACGTGGAACGTTACTCCTGTGTCTCGGTATTTCCGGTTAATTCTGGGCATACTCTGATGTCTTACATTGCATTATTAACACCTGAGCAAGTTTCTTCAGTTGTTAATTTCGGAATTATTTTGGGGGATGACGAGCGAGAGCCTCGGTTGAGAAACATGGTATGCTCAGAAAAATAGTAGATTTGAATCAAATTTTTTTTAAAATTATTTGAATCAAATAAAACCCTTTATTTGAAATGTTTTAATTGTTTCAAAAGACAGGAATTAATTATAAGCAATGAACAATTCATCGATTTCAAATAGAGTTATTATTAGATTAATGAAAACAATTTATTTAGTTTAAATAAATTATTTATGAAAAACAAATAAACAATTTATTAATTTTCAATGAAGAGTGCATTTTTCCACTTCCAACTTTTTTCGAGTCAATTTTAATCTCCGAGCGATAATACATTATTGTTGTCAAATAAATTTTTATTTCATTCGAAAGAAAATGTATTCAATTCAAATGAAGAAATTTTTTTCCTATAAGAAAAATGTATATTTGTTATTAATGAAGAATTTAATTGGATTAAATAAAGATTCATTAATAATAAACGAATGGGGAATTGCTCTTTTATTGCATATAGTATAGTTATTTTTACTAATAATTTAGCAATTTGCTTTCGAATGGGTATTTTGCACTATATTTCCTTCTATCATATATAACTCATTATTTATTTTATGTTATTATATGGAATAAGATTTCTTTTTAACTAATTTTGTCAGACTTTCAACTTAGTTGAATATTAGCATCATCATTATTCTGATTATCCCTTCCTTCTATTCAACAGATTGTCTTTTTTACGGTTCTATGTCACCCCTCAACTCTTCGATAAAATCTTAATAGAAACATTTTATTTATACATACTTGAATGAATTTGAAACATCACATTTGAAGAAACCATCAGAAAGCTTACTTTCAGCGAAATTTATGAAAAATTCGAAGTTTTCAGAAATCATTATAAAAATCAAATCAATCAATATAGCTATCGTAATTATCTTTTAACTTCGACTTGAAGGCATTAAAACAAACATTTTAAGCTATAATTGAATTGATTTGAAGAACGATATTCAAAGATATTTCTGGAATTCTGATTTAAAAAAAAATACAAAATTTTTGCAAATTTTCAAATAAATGAAAAAATAACGATTATTGCCATCGCCTTCATCTTCGAACTCGGTGAAAAGGACATCCAAACAATTTTTTAGGCCATTATTCATCTAATTCAGAACATTCGAAAATTGAAAAACTAATCTATGAATTAAATTTTAATTAATGGCGATTGAAGAAAAGTTGAAGAAAAACTTTGTCACATACGTATACACATACACACACATGTACAGACGAGATGTAAAAATGGCATTTTCGGACTTTTAAAATCATACTGGGTCGATATAACACAAAAAAATCAAAACTGAAATGTGAACGATTAATCTTCCATTCGGAAGCAAAAGCAACAACAACAATACTTAAGTCAACTCGCGATGCACTTGAATGTATTTTTTTGCGTGCCACATTGGTAATCAGCTGGTTACTCAATTGTTTACCACGATACCAGCACAATTTCCACTCTTTATTCACTATTGAAAATTTCTCGAAATTTTAATCCCAGCGTCATCTGAATTTTCGATGTTGTGAGGTTGATTTCAATTTCAAATGAGAGTGTTCACTAAATTTCTCATTCGTCTTGAAAATTCAAGAAAATTGGGTTTTTCATGTTAAATACTCATTGATTTTTCAATGAAAGCTTGAATTTCCAAACTCATCGTGGAAATTGACCATCACATACAATTCAATTTTCAATAGGTTGAGAATTTAGAAAAGTTGTTGCCTGAATTTTCAAAATCTTCAAGATTTTTCCAGTGCTTTATGGACCTAAAAAATCATTGTTAAAAATTTGAAGCTTTTTCACTTCAAATTTCAAGCGCAATTTTCTAATAGTGTTCTCGATAATTGATCGAGCAAATCGGATAAAAATTTCCCGATCTTCCTGAAAGCCACATATCCCTCCCGCGAATGCGTCTTTTCCAGCTCCGTCCGAGTATCAAATCGCAGAAATTGAATAATATGCACAAGTGTCATTCAGCAAAGCTATTGCTCATGTATGCATGTTATGCGGGTAGAGGCCACTTTTGGGATTCGAAATGCTCACGAAATTCATGAGTGTCGTATGCGTGGAGGCCATTTAGAGGCGGTGGGTCGAAGCTCTCTGGAGTGCCACGAACGGTTAACAAATGATACGCATGTCCTCCAGGCAAACATTTCATCTAGGTTATCCCGGGAGTTACAGTCGAGGGGAAGAGGGAGTCTCAAGTACATTAATCAACTGTTATGATACGCGTCCTTAACCCTTCCCCTCCAACTGCAACGAATTTATGAGGCGTATACCACTCGGTTGCTTTCGACGAGTCATACTCGACTACTTAATACATTCAGATCATCGCACTGAGAAGAAATTTATTGATAGCGAGTTTGAATCTGCTGAGTCAAGGTCAATATCTCCAAATTTTTCAAATCTTCTTCAGAAAAGTGATGCGTTGGCGGCATTTTATGCCATCGGTCTCCTCATTTCTCAAGGTCATAGCAAGAATTGAATAACCCCTCAGGTACGGCGTCTATTTAAATTGTCAAGATAGTGATGCCGCGAGACTTCACGAGACACCATTGATTCATTGCTACCATTTTTGCTTCCTTTCGGAACAATGAATGAATAAGATGAAACAAAGATTTTGGTAATTAGAGTATATAACTGCTGCAATGAATTTTTCGACGAAGCTGAATTATTTAGTCATTTAATGCCAATAGAAATTGAAATCAACAAGAAAATTGAGTCGGACTCAATTAGGTAATTAACTTGAAGGGGGTGACTGGATCAAATTTTGACCTTTGTGGGGTTCATACTAGCTGCGTCGCCGTCGCGAACCCTGGGTAATGCTAAGTGCTGGTGAAGCTTGATACTTTAAGAATAAATGTTTCACTACACGTTAAATTTATATGAACACCTCATAAATGAAATTTCATAACTGGTGTTAGAAGGGAAAGCGCAGAATGGGAAGTCCCGTACATCTACATGAGCATACATATTATTAAGTGTGATAGCTCAAAGGAGGTTAAGGGGTCTCAGCAGTACTTTTGGGCAAAATATGACAATGTGCTTGCGAATTAAATATATCATATACTAATCAAAAATGTTGAAGAGGTATTTGTAAAAGCAATTCTAACGACTTTTATGGTTTCATTCGTGTTTAATTAATTATTCAAATTGCGCCTCATACACAACCTTTATGGACGCTACTTTGTCCCATACCCCTCACACTGTTGACGATGTGGTAGCCAGCAAAGGAAGCTAAATTCAGTAGTGAAGCGGTAAACCGAGATAAGTCGATTTTGACTATTAGCCAGTTTTTGCTGAATATCTCGGAATCTAAGAGACATAGCAAAATTTTTCTCATGACTTTTTTTATAACGCTCTATTGGCTCTACAAAAAAGGTCATGACAAAAATCTTTCTATCTCTTTTAGATTCCGAGATATTCGTCAAAATCTAGCCAATAGTAAAAATCGACTTAACCCGGTTTACCGCTTCGCTACTGAATTGTTCTATATTAAGCCCTAAACAATATGGGCACGAAGTCCCATTGGGTTTTATCTTTGAATTGTTCAATAAATTAATGATGAAAATACTATGTCGATGTCTGTCATTTTCCAACATACGCCATGTTTGATGTCCCGTCTCTCTCGAAACTAACCTGACTAACTTGACTATTTCACACTCCACTCACCCGCGCGCCCGTCGCAACCTCGGAGACCCCTTAAATTTATTTATAGCAACCCACACAATATACGTCGAATTCCTTCAAGATCAATATAAAAAGTTGATATTTACCTATCAGTATCCCGAATGAATAGGAGTTGCTGTGTTATCTAATTACCAAGATTTTTAATTTACAATTAAATATCCTTAAATTGAACTTAATTCTAATAATAAACCGGCAAGTTGCATTCAATCCACACGGAAGCACTTAGCAGACTTTGAATTCCTAAATGAATGATTGTAAACATCGCAGACCCCCCATTTTACCGTCGATTTGTTATTGTTGAAAACTCGAAGTATTCGAGTGACTATAAGGTACAGAGTTTGCAACAGTTTTGGCGTTCATTAAACGTCGAGATGGTTGTGAAGCAGGAGAAGAAAGGAAAAAATCGCGAATGTTTGAGCGAGTCGAAAGACTCTGAAAGTGCTGAGGGGTAGGAGGCTCGCTGTTCTCCTCTCTTTTCATTTTCCTCTCTCCCGCAATGTCATTATCTCAAACAACGCGAAACACTCGAGAGGGCGTACGGGTGAAGCAATACATCGGAAGATCTCTCTCAGTTATCTGAAAATCTTTTCCCCGAACGCCTCCTTACGTTCCCTGAATGCGCGTCTTCAGTGTCTTCTGTTACTCCAAAGTGTGTAGCGAAATGGATGGCTCGAAGAAGGGTAGTAGAAACAGGATAGAGAGGGGCAGGAAGGGGAGAAGAAGGACAGGTAAAAGAGAAGAGGAGGAAGAGAGGCATTGTAGGTACCGGCCAATTATTTCGCTTCGTAGAGAGCAACAGAGAAAACCGGCAAGCCTTAGGTACCTTGTATATATATACACGATGCTGAAGTCCTTACTCGCTTTTGGCCCGTCTACGTCTCATTCAACCAAAGTCTAATTAAAGTGCAGCGGCAAGTTAAATTAAAACACGATAATGTTGCCGAGTTTCCAACGTTTCTATATTCTTCTTCTTTTACTTTGTGTTTCAAGTTTTGTTTTTTTTTCGGTCTTGTTGAGTCGGCCGCTGACGAGTCTGTATGTCTCTGGCAGTTTAGTACAGTTTGGACGGATGATGGAAGAGTTGATAAAAACGATTTGCTTTTCGAAATGCACTTGAGGGAGATTATTGGGATATGTATAGCTGAATGATGAGGATACTCTGATCAGTTGAACGGATATTGTGGATTTGTAGGATGCACGTCATTTAATCCTCGAAAATTAATCCTGAACAAATTAGTCCTAGTCAAAAAATCATGAAAAAATGATCCTAAGCAATTTAATCCTGAAAAAAAAGTCCTATACAAATAATCCCAGTGCAAAAAAATTAGTATCAAAATTTTACACAAAAGAATCGAAAAAATGGGGAAAACAATGCGACGTGAAATACTCAACAAATTATAATCATTTATTAATGAAACCTAAACATGCAGACATGGTGCTGATATCAAACCGTGAAAAATTTTGCAAGCACTCAAATCTCAACGCAAACATGCACTCATGAAATATTAAAATAATTGTCCGAATCGTATCGTCAAGCTTAATTAACCAAACAACAAACATGAAAAATCAATGACGTCATCGAAAAAAATTGTGTTCAGGCAACTTAAATTGTTGAAAGCAACACGTGCAGAATTCAATAATTAATATTATAAGCGATTCCCTTGAGATACTTTAAGATATTATTTCTGTCATAACTTTTAACAACATTCAGTAGTTTAACATCAAATTTTCTATACAGCGTCACACAAATACGTTCGGTATTTACACACAAATTAGACATGAATTAATTTCTTGGAAAAATTAAAAATTAAAAATTAAAATTAAAATAATTACCACTATTCTAGAATACAATTTCCCTCAATTGAAAGCGGAAATTCAAAATATTTCATACAGATTTTTCATTATTTTTTGAAATTGATAGCAATATAATCGTTAAAAAAATCTCAGGATCAAATCGTCCAGGATCATTTGGTTCAGGATTAGTTTGATGAGGATTATATTGCATCAGGATTAATTTGAGTAGGATCATTTTGCAGGATTAAATTGTCGCCGATCATTTTTACCAGGATTATATGACGTGATACCAATTTCTAGGGATTAGATAACCTGCTCCAGTGGAAATTAGTTTTGGTTCACCTGAAGTACGATCAGAACTTGAGCCAGTTTTTGCAAGGTTCGACTGATCAGGTGATTTCTGATGAGAACTTGTTTCATGTTTTGATCTAGCCAATCGGATCCTAAAAACTGCAGGCGAGTTTAGATCAAGTTCTGGTCAGATAGGCACGATCAGGTGACGCCTAAGAACCTGACCAAGTTTTGATCCAGTAGATCAGATTCCAAAATTTGGAGATGGACTCAGATCGAATTCTGATCAGGTAGACATGATCTCAGTCTGAGGTCAGACAGAGCTTGATTCAGTCAACATATCGCTTTTTGATAAATCCTCAGGCCTGATCTGATCCAGTCTTGACTTGGACGTAACCAAAATTTCCACTTGGGTGAATGACGAGCGACAGCGGGAGGACAGAAAGGTTGCGAATTACCTGATCATGCATGATCATTTTTCACTACTATTCATTAACTATCAACTGTGAGTATATTTACCCATTCTGAGTGTTAGTATAGTGAATAGTAAATCATTTAAGTTCATCTTAATACCTTATGATGAATAGTGACTCATTGTAATCATTAGTTACCATGAGTCCCGGTCAATACGAATAATCGATTGTTTCTTATAATTACTACCATCTGCTGCTACTCAGTATCAAGCACTAGTATCAACTATTAATCGTTAATAAGAAGCAATAGCAACCAACAGTTCCCTATAAGCTATTATGTCAGAAAATAGCGAATCCATTCCATAAAACTGTGAACTCGTCAAATCAGTTGAAAACAATGTTTACAAGAAAAAGGTATGTTATAACATCTGAAAATCCCTGTCTCGGACGATCAAGAGCACTTACTCGGGTCATAACACCCGTTCCGTATATTTCCCTTCCATTCGGTCGTACTCTTTTTTCAACCCTCACTTCGGCCCCTCGTAAATACGCCAGACTACTGTGTGCTGGCATCCTCTTCCTGTTCGCCCTTTTTGCCCTTCCTTTTCTTCTTCTTCTCCACCTCCACCGCCCATATTTTTTTATTCTCCAGAAATGGAATGAAGAATATCGTACTGCCGTGGGGGTAGATATACCAGGGACTTTAAAACAAATATATCTCGCATAAATCCAACGAGTGTTGAAAGGTATACAGTTGAGTGTACTGAAGGGATGTTTTCTGAAATATCCGGATAACTTTGCCAGCAAATCGTCTGCTCAACTTTACATATCTCCATCCCCGAGAACTCATTTTTCTTTGGGGTTGAAAGTCTGACTTTTCGTCGTGATTCTGGGAGGAAAAACAAATGAGTTTTAAAATGAAGATTCTCGACTACGTGGGGTCTCAGCCTCTGTTGATTCTCTCTGTTTATTTATTTATACCGGTTCTCACATTACCGTCTTTCTATGGTTCTTCCATGACTCCCTCTCAACGATGAGTTGCTTGTGTAATTCACTGGAAATTATTTGGTTACCAAATTATCACTTTAGCATCGATTTGTCGTCCCTGTCTCAATCATTCGTTCGAAGATACTTAATTCGTTCATGGATGTCACTTTGAGTGAATAAGGAGAGGTTATTCAGAGACAGTATCAGCTACAGGTTTTCTTCAATCAAGATCTAACCTAGTGATGCCGCGAAATGAGGGAGAAATGAGACGAGACGAGAAAAGCCGGTGGAGAACGAGAAAAACGAGAGCCGAGATGAGCGTCGAGAGAAAAAAAATACCCTCTGTGTATTTTTTTTCGTGTAAATTGGATTATAGAGACGAGAGGATCTCTTAATTCTCAACGAGACGAGATAAAAAATTGTTCTCATATTTCGATACGAGACGAGAAACTGCATCTTCTCGTCTCGTCTCGTCTCGTGGCATCACTGATCTAACCCACACTGAGAAAAACAAATTTCAAATACCCGAAGCATATTTACTTGATGCAAGTAATTTTTCTTCAATCGCTCAATTCTCCTAAGCATCTCAACTCACCTGACCCGAGAAAGGTTTCATACTTTAAAATATTCTCGCACTCAAGTATTATTCATCACAATTTAATTCACATTTTTCCTTTGCCTAAAATCCCACAATTCTACCTCATAATGAATTATTATACGGACGTGAACCATCATCCTGATAGAACTGCAAAATTCATGAAGCAAGCAGTGTCATTAAACTGCGAAAATGTTTGTCATTCGAAAATTAATCAAAATATGAAAAAAAGAGTAGCGCCCTGGTAAACTGTGAGGGTAGCTGTAGTTTCAAAAAGCATCGACAAGAGGTAGCAGCCAGGAAACGTGGCGGTGGACCCAGGGCACACACCCCGTGGGCTTCATGAATACCAGAGTATTTGCACGCTGGTCCACCAGCCCCTCTCCTTCCCCTCTTCGATATGGCAGTTGCCCTCACTCTTGGCGAGAATGGCGACTCCTGGCTCTATACTGTATGCCAACACAGTTTGGTCTGTGCCAGAAGTACCAAAATGCGGGGGGGATGGACGTGGCGGGAGAGAAATGAACGGGCCACCAGGAGGCCAAATGGAAGTGGCAGTCATGTCGATGATGGTAGTTGTCATGTACCAATGTGTATGTATACATATACTCAATGAACAGTCCTCCCTGGGGGTTTAATACGGTATGCACGTACATTGCTTCTACCCGATGTGGGCTTGAGCCCTGGCTACCGGCTAATATTCCGTGAGAGACTCCAGGCTCCGTACGTGCCTCGATTTTGAAATTACGGTGTCCAATCGACGCCGAGCAGACGTCCAACCGGGTATATTGGTCATTCAACTTACTTTTGATACAAATTATGAAACCTTTTCTATGATGCTTTGATGAGTTGTAGGTGAATTCATCTCGGGGAAACAAAATAATCTCATTCATAAACAATTTCGTCCCACGAACTAAATTTCCTTTGGGTAAGTACACTATGTTAACATAGTAACGCTTACTATGTTACTTAAAACGTCTTATAACACACAATCATATTATTCCAAATAATTAAATACCATCCAGGAATCAAAAAGGAGCAAATCAATGTTAGACACAGAAATGTCATTAATTTAAGAACGAAAATTTTGTTGTTGCAAGAACCATCTAAAAGGGAGATTATGTTTCTGAATGAAATCATGCATTTTTATTTCTATCAAATGAGTAGTTTTATAAATGCAAACAAATACTTTGTTCATACAAGTAAAGACTTTATTAGCTAGAAATGTGGAATCACTGTTTAGATAGCGAAGGATAAGAATTTATTGATGTGTAATACTTCTCTGTTTCAATCAAATAAATTGCTTATTTATTTCTAATTGATTATCTACTTCTAATGAATGCACTATTAATATCAACAACATATGATTGCATATCAAACATATGATTCCATATGATTGAAGTTTTATTATTTAAATAAATATATAAATTTCGAACAAAAATATTGTAGAATTTAATAGGAAAATTTCTTGTAAAGAGGCTAATTTGTTTAATTTTTTTTAGGAGTTAAAGCCTTAAGCGTCTTGACTTTATGCACGCATCAAGAGACAATCGCAAATTTCAACTGGTTATTTTAGAGATACTTCCTATGTTCATAGGACCCTTTTCCATTCATATGGTAAACATTACTATGGAGCATAGTAAGCATTACTATGGAGCATAGTAAGCATCACTATGAATCATAGTAAGCATTACTATGAATCACAGTAAGCATTACTATGGAGGATAGTAAGTATTACTATGGAATATAGTAAGCATTACTATGGAGCATAGTAAGTATTACTATGGAATATAGTAAGCATTACCATGGAGCATAGTAAGTATTACTATGGAACATAGTAAGCATTACTATGGAACATAGTAAGCATTACTATGGAACATAGTAAGCATTACTATGGAACATAGTAAGCATTACTATGGAACATAGTAAGTATTATTCCTATGGAACATGGTAAGCATTAGTATAGAACATAGTAAGCATTACTATGGAGCATAGTAAGCATTACTATGGAACATGGTAAGCATTACTATGGGACATAGTAAGGATTACTGTGTAGGGACAGTTGAAAACCCTTTACTATGTTACCATAGTAATCTCTCCTATGGCCATGGTATTATTTACTACTTAATTCTCTCCGTGTAGAAATTTTTTTGTTAATACATTTTTTTTCAGAAATTGCATGAAAAGTCGAAAAACCATTGAAACGAGACGTATGCCCTTTTGGCTATACGGCGACGAAATGATTTACGCTAAGAAGAATTAAAGGGAATGTGAATGTTGGTTTCGTTTTAACAAGTGAGACACAAAACAGAGTATATCCGGATCAGTTGAGCACATCAACATTTTATCAACGAAGTTCCTGAAAATATCCTGATAGACATTATTATAGGAACTATACAAACTTCTGAAACTGATCCTGCAGTGATACATCCCAAAGTTTGGGGTTATTTGGGCAAACCCAAAACGGTAGTTTATCCTGAATTGTGATACCAACTATCCACATGTAAATTGTACGAAACAATGAAAGGGCGAGTCACTGAATATTCATCGCTCTCCACTAGTCCATCTCCGATTCCACCGACACACCTCTTCTCATCTAGAATTCGCATCTTCCTCCAACACCCAGACAGACGGATATAATTGCTAACTATTCTGGGCACGCAACGCGGATGTTGGAAAGGTGAAGAAAAGAAGGTTTTCAGAGGACATCTACTTATACCCATGAACGTGTTCCAGGAGGCTAAAAGAACCAAGCTGGAGTGGAGGTGGGAGTGTCCAAGATGGCGCCACACGTGTCAGTACAGGAGGGAGGACTGGGAAGGAGTGGGAAGAGTGAAAGATAAATTGCATGTCCAGAAGACCAACTACATCTGCCTATAAGGCCAGACACATCAATTCAAGAATTCATTCATTACGTGGATTCATTAGCGAACAATTGAGGATATCCAAGTACTTTGGCTATTTTTTGCTTCCGAATGGAAGCATTGTAATCGTTCAAATTTGAGTTTTGCAATTTTTGTGTTATATCGACCCATTATGATCCAAAAAGTCCGAAAATGCAATTGTTAGACCGTGTGTGGTTTTTGTTCAATTGTTCGGTAATGAATGGCTGGAATTGAATTGTTTTTTCAAATGTAAGTATTGTTCAACCCTATCGATCGCCACTAATTAAAATTTCATTCATCGATTAGTTTCTTCAATTTTTGAATTTTTTCGAAAATCGGTTGTCTCACGATAACTAAAAGAAAATGTTCTGAATTGATTGAATAATGGCTTAGAAAATTTGTTTGGATGGCCCTCTGACCGAGTTTGAAGATGAAGACGACAGCAAGAATCCTAATTTTGATTTATTCGAAAATTTTCAAAAATTTTGTATCTTTTAAAAATCAGCATTCCAGGGATATCTTTGAATATCATGCTCCAAATGAATTCAATCATAGTTAAAAATGTTAATTTTGATGCCATTAAGTCGACGTTGAAATATGATTATGATAGCTACATTGGTTGATTTGATTTTTATGTTTAAAGTTGAAAATTTTGAATTTTTCATATTATAAATTTCCCTGAAATTGATCTCTCTGATGGTTTCTTCAAATGTGATGTTTCAAATTCATTCAAGTACGTGTAAATAAAATTTTTCTATCAACATTTCATCGAAGCACTGAGGGGAGAGATAGAACTGTAAAAAAGACAATTGGTTGTATAGAAGAAGAGGTATAATAAGAATAATGATGTTGGTATCATTCAACTAACATAAGTTAAAAATCTGACAAAATTACAGTGACAGCGGTTCAATGTGATTGATTTGTGCTCAGTGCCTTCAATTGATCCAATTCGAGAGGGCCTCCACGAAGAAAAGAAAAGTAATGATGAAACAATTTACCGAAGAATCGATTCCCCTAAGAAAAAAACACAAAGTCGACCAAAGTCGAACACAATGTCGACCAACAACTTTCATTAAAACCCACCCGACATGATAATCCTCATTCGTCTGAAATCCAGCAGATAACGAAAAGAAAGTATCAAAGAGAGCGTCATACACCCGTCTAATGTGACACTCGAGTGGATGATGAGTCCACCAGACCGGAAGACAACTCTCAGAAACTTTGAGACGAGAGAATGAAAAAAAAGGAATAGCTGAAGAGGTGGGTAGTACCGAGGGGTTGAAAAGCCGAAGAATACCCAACTAAAACAGAGAAGCAGCATTCCTTTGCCAGAGGTTTACGAGCTGCTCCATGAATCGTGAATCCCTGGCATTATGAATGTTATGAACTATTGGAAGACACATTAGGGCAAATCTGCGAAGCCAATAACTTTCAGAGTCGAGCGTCTCGCCCGCAGAGAGACGAGGAGAAGTGGAGAACTGAAACAAGTGAGATGGAGAGGGATTTTGCAGCGCTGGCGTCAAATTATTCCTCGATTAATAATCCCCCGAGTTTACACGCGTGATCGGGCCTTTATCCATGCACCAGAGAGAGACTTCCTTCCTGAGTTGGCCCTGGTGATCAGGCTACACGGAATGTTGGACAATGATAGGTATAGTGACATTGTATAGCACCAAAGTGGAGTCAAGCACGTGTCGGATTATTCGCCGAGCCGTATCACTTTTATTCACTCGAATCACTTTATTCATCTTGTTCATTTACATTCAATCCATTCTACTTGGCCTCCTACGCATCACACTAATGGTCGCTGTGCCATCAACAATGGAACTTTAACGGTGTATCTACTCCATTTTCAATATTTCTCCCGGTTATAAACTTATTGGAGATTCTCCGAAGGCGAGGTGAGAAAGGATGTAGAGAAGAGGAGAAGGTGAAAAATAAATAAAAAAGGGTGATATCATCCCCGTAATGCGATGCAGGCGCGATGATCCGGGAGCAATATAAGCTCGGGTAGTATATATGAGATATGAGTAGGTGGGCGACCCTCTGCGTCCTTTGGCCCCCGGGAGATCCTGATATTGCTTGTTTTATTATTGCGTGACACCCATTTATTCCTGTGCTCGGGGATTTCCAGAAACGTCGTATAGAGATTTCTGATTTTTCCCCTTCGGCGAGAATGGGAGGCGCCGTGACAACATGGAAATATTCTATTACCAGAGAAATTGATGTTTTTTACGCCAGGTGGAAAATTGAGAATGAGCCAACATTGGTCCAAGATTGCGCCAACCCTACCGAACTTGGCTTTAATTTTTATGTTGAGCCTGATTTACTTGAGGATCTCATTAGGAGCGGTTATTTCGAAACAAGCTTGGGTATTCAGGATTGGCCCAACCATGGCTGAAGGTTGGTTATCAACACTGGAATATGGTTGGCGTACCCGAAGCTGGGAGTACCAAGTTCATGTCAAGGATATGCTAAGTTTTCTAAGTTCGAGAATGAGAGTTGAAAGGAGCTGACTGTTGGGCCAGTGTTGGCTACCCGATGGTCGGATTCTTTCGTTGGGTAAAAACTTCTCACAGTTTTAGGAATACTCATAAGCAACATCCGATTCGAAATGATCGAATTTCTGTACTCGGAGATTTACAGAAATATCGTGCATCGAATGTGAATAATAAGCCAACCTTGGCCCAAGGTAGCGCCAACGTTAATCAGCTTCGCTTCAATTTTCGCCTAGAGACTAAATTAGTCGTGGGTTTTATCAGGAGCGGTGATTTCGGACCGAGTTTGGTTAACGAGCATTGGCCCACCCTTGGCTGAAGGTCGGTTATCAATACTGGAATATGGTTGGTGTACCCGAAGCGAAGAGTACCAAGTTTGTGTCAAGGATATGCTAAGTTTTTTAAGTTCGAGATTGAGAGTTGGAACAAGCTGCCTGTCGGGCCACTGTTAGCTACCCGATGGTCGGATTTTTTACTGGGTAAAAATTTCTCACAGTTCTGGGGATACTCATAAGCAACATCCAATTCGAAATGATCCAATTTCTGTACTCGAGGATTTACAGAAATATCGTGCATCGAATGTTAATAATAAGTCAACCTTGGCCCAAAGTTGCGCCAACCCTAGCCAGCTTCGCTTAATTTTCGCGGCGAGCCAAATTCAGTCGTGGATCTTATCAGGAGCGGTTATTTAGGACAGTTTTTGGTTATCACGCATTGGCCCAACCTTGGCTGAAGGTCGGTTATCAACATTGGAATTTGGTTGGAGTCCCCTTCAAGACTGAGAGTTGGTAGGAGCTGACTCTCGGGCCAGTGTTGGCTACCCGATGGTCGGATGTTTCGCTGGGTAAAAATCTCTCACAGTTTTCGGGACACTCATAAGCAACATTCGATTATGAAACATACACCGTAATTGAATGATCGAATTCCTGTGCTCGGGGATTTCCAGAAATGTCGTACGTCAAAAGTTGAGAATAAGCCAATCTTGATCCAACATTGTGCCGACTCTAGCGAACTTCACTTTAATTTCCGCGATGAGCCTAATTCACTCGTGGACCCTATTAGAAGCAGTTATTTCAACATAAGCTTCGTTATCAAGCATTGGCTCAGCCTTGGTCCAGCCTTGGCCGAAGGTTGGTTACCAACATTGCAATATGGTTGGTGTGGCTAGACCTGGGAGTCCTAAGGTTTCAATAAGCATATGCTAGTTCTTCCAAGTTGAACTGAGAGAGAAGGCTGACGCTCGGGCGAGTGTTGGCTACCCGACGCTCGGATTTTTCACTACCTAAAAGTGTCTCACAGTTTTGGGGGATTCACTCCGTGATTGTAAAGGAAGTACAAGTGAACACTCATAAGCAACATCCGATTCAGAAACCTATACCATAATCAAATGATGCAATATACTTCAGAAACCAAGCAATGGAACTACGCAATTTGCCTCTCTCCTCCGAACTACGGAAATTGATAGTAGACACATGGATGACCGTATAAAACTTACCCTTACGTTACTGCTCCCTTTTTTGGCTCATCCGGAGCAGCGAAAGATCCACGAGCACATAAAAGCTGAAATAACTCTTGGTCAACAGTGGAAGAGCCCCCCCAGTAGCCAGTGGCTGGACAATATCGGGTCGGGTAATAAATTCGCAATTTCCTTATTACGGGTAATGCTCCGGTCGGCAGAAGGCGGGAGTCACCCATTGGCTCCCCCTTATGCTGTAGATTCACAATCTCCAGCCAATGCGCTCATGATCATGTGTATGGGTGCGTGCATGTGTGGAGATGCAGAGGCCAATCTCTCGCCCCCTGGTGCCAGGAGAGGAGAGACATGGCTTGTGCTGAAGCTCTCGCATAAATATCGTCGGGGTTCCGGTGATCCTGTGACTTCCGGTCAGCCGCAATGACTTACGCCAGTGAGGGGGAAAACACGGGGCTGGAGCTTGGGCCGCACAACGATGGGGTCACCTCCAACCCTCCATTCGCTCCCTCTCTCACTCCTCTCCTCTTGCCAATGCACAGCCTCCTCGTACGCTTAGACCTCTCTGTTAACTATGGTTGGGAGCCCAACGGTAGAGCAACTCGGGGGCGATGTTCGCGATGGAATTTGTCCCCCCGACTATGGCGCGTACCCGCCCTCTCGGATGACTGCTGATAAATTTACTGGACTAGCCTCTTGCTATGGATATGTCCCGTACCAACCGAGTCTCCATTTATTTGTTCAATTTTTTATGCAGATGTGAGGGTGGAGATTTAATACTGGATTTAATACTCGCAATCGAATTGACGAGTTGGTGATAATTTGAGTCACGTTATTCAGTTTTTGAGGATACGTTAATTGAAACGTGCTCTACGCTGATGAAAAAATCTATTTTTATTGAGACGTTTCTTTCTTGGAACAAGTATTATATACTTGAAACAATTTCAAATAAATAAGATCTTCAATTATTTCTTCTCGAGGTACATTTGCTTGAGTTTAATGAAACAGTTCGGGCCACCAAGTCACATGTATTCACCGCAAAAATGGAAAAGTTCTATTTTTTTTATCTAACATAATCTCTAGTCGAGAAATTTTCTACTTTCATGAATTGATCAAATATTCGAACCCGGAACTCTGCGATTACCAATCGCACGTACTAACCACTGGATTATCGTGCTAATCTTACATTCTGTGAGTTTCGTATTGGTAATATGATTTTTCGTAGCATTTATCATATTCTTGGCAATAACAATATCCCGCTGGACCTCTACACAGAGAGAAATTTTTGATAAAAATTATCCTACTGTTCTGTAAAAGTGTATCATGAGTCATGGTTTCCTCATTTCTATCCCGAAATTTAGTAAAATTAATGTGTATGATGATCAAATTATATTCTACGTCACAGAAATTTTATCCTGCTAAAAATAAAAATTACCGTGCTGGTAGAGTAAAAATTACTGTACCGGGAGGGTAAAATTTACCAACCGTTCTAGAATTTTCATTGTTATCTACATAAAAATTACTGGACTGGAAGGGTTAAATTTATTATGCGTCAGGATAAAATTTCTCTAACGTAGAATAAAATTTAATCGTCACATATTAATTTTTACTAAATTTCGGGTAGTGATGCCGTCGAGATTACACGATAAAATTTTTGGATAGATCATCACGGTCAGAAAAAACATGGAAAGTTTTGGAATCGTCGCAATCTCGAAGAACATGGGATCGGTGCATCTCGTCACGATTTTGGGAGGACTTATCTTGCCTGGGTCTCGACTTGTTCGGTTTTTTCTGTTTTTATATCGCCGATATATCGTAACGATATAAGTAAAATCCAATAAAAAGGGCCGGTCAGAACTGAAATTGTCCGAATCATCACGTAAATTCTACGATTTGTTTCGTAAAAATTAACCACCCGTCCAATGACTCACCGCTGTGGAGACAACAAGTCATTCTGTAATTTTTTCCCCAACGATTGAGATATTTTCCGGAATGGAACGTAGAAATAACTCACAAGCTTCATAAAAATTGTTGAGCACTCAAGAATTTTTTTTTTTTGAGGCATAATAAGTCGGGATGTTTCTGTAAGACTTTACTTCTTCGGAAAAAATTACGTGACAATTTCGTACTTTGTTCGGTGATAAACCTGAGAATTCACTGAACGTTTCAGATTTCTTCTCTTCCGTTCCTATAAAAATTCCCGGAAAACGATTCCCCATTGCGGATTCCCGCATAGAAAAAAATATAAGCCAAAACTTATAAGTGGGATATAGTGATTTTGCCGGAATTATATCTTGAATATATCCGCCTTGTATACCAGGTATATGCTAGGTATACCCGGTGGCATGTATGTACACACATATATCCAACATATATCTCAAACATTGCATTTTTTGCCGGAAAGTATACCACATATAAGCGGATATAAGTGACATGTATTTCTGTATATATATTTTTTCCATGTGGGTTACGTGAATTGTCCTGTAATTTTTACTGAGTATTTCTCTCCGTGTGTAATGAGCTCATCACTACTTGTAAGTTCAGATGTTCGGAACACTCAGGCGTCCAAACACGCTCAGCAAAAACAACATTTGTTGCTCCTTACACCTAACCCTTTCACTTAATGCTCCACTTCCTTCTTAACAAAAAATCTGACATATTAGATAGCTTTTACGTGTATCCGCACGCATCAAAGTGACCATAAACACGTACTCCGGGTCTCTCAGCTCCACCATATCCCATCGTCCCGCGGGATTTACTTTTATTAGGTATAACCCCCCATCTCGAAGAACCTACAATCCCAAATCGTCGACGTATTACCACACTTCCCGAGTCCCCCACGCGATTTCTTTTGGATTATTGTTTCAAGCCGACTTATGATCCGAGGATCTCAAGTACTGGCACGCACCGCCGGGAGGCAGGAAGTCACCAATAATTCTTCGAACCGTGTCTCACTCGATCCCTCACGTTCACTCTCCCCCATCCTGACGTCACATTACGGTTTTTTTCTACATCTGAGACAGAATCGGAAAGCGGGAAAATGAAGAAAGTGTATGGAGTAAGTCGACGGGGTGTCAGAGTTGTGGCCAGAATCCATGAGACTATTAGCGCACATCAACGACAGCGCTGGAGGGGGGGCTGCCGGTGATGCTCGATCCTTTGTCGTGGTCCCACAGAGGGCGGGGCCATGTCGTGTACTCTGGTCCCCGATAACTCATTTTTGATTGCGTGTCTGATACATTCGCACTGTGATTATTGTCACGTCAAAAAGTCGAAGGGAAAACCCTTACAGATGGAAGTACTTTTTGCTATTCAATTGGTGATGCTGACGCCTTGGACTTCATCACTTTCTTGACACTTTTTCATAGGGTTCAGTACATTGTACCCACTAGAGTTCCCGAGACCTCTTAATTCAAAGTATTTATGACGTGATCCGGGAGGTCGAAAAAAGGCAAGAAATTGATCATTTTTTTATCGATTCTTTGATTTTTTCAAAACCCCTATCCAAAATCCCAGATAACCTACGAGAATGGGTGAAACACTGCGCTGATAGAATGATTCATTTATTCCAAACAAGATTCGTTAACTATTAACGAATGGTAGAGTTGAATATGACCAAATGAACATTCGTTAATAGTTAACGAATGGTTCACTTGAATAGCGAAAGTCAACTCAAACAAGGCTCCTCAAATATACATTCGTTAACTATTAACGAATGAACATTTTGTGGGACCAAATAGACCCTAACCTCCAACCAAAATCCATTCGTTAACAATAACTACTCCGTTCTATCAGTGTGGGATTTTTCTAAAAAAAGAACATCTTAAGACAAGCTCTTATGGGAAGTCACAAAAAAAATATGTTAAAAGTCGCCATTTTAATGGAATTTCGGACTTGGGTGGAACTTTCATGGAGGAACATAAAAAAAATCCACGTGGCCTAGAATAATAATTACGATGGATGGATAAGACATTTTTCTCAAAGCTCAGTTAATTCTGTTTGTGTACATATTATGCATGTGTGAAGATTTGAGTCATTCGATTAAGAACTGCCTCATGAAGACACTGTTAAAGATTTTATTCCTCTAAAGCCTCTTCATGACCAATAAAAAAATTGAAACATGATATTATCTTATTTTGTTCATTAAAATTGAAGTAGTAAACTCATCAGCACGATCGAAAAAGGCACCAGTGACTTCGAATTTTCAGTGCAACCTTTTCTTTAACAAAAACCGATAAAAGTGTCTTAATTTCAAACAATATTTTATGTAGGGTATATGCACCTTATTAATTATTTCATCAGAGAAACTTCACTAAACTATATTCGCAAATTAATTCCCGCGTAACTCTGCGCAATTTTCACCTCCAAAACCCGAAAAAATCGATGAAATCTACGATGATCAAGTAGGTCGCGCTAATTCCTCCCCATTATTTCGTGATCAATGCTAGCATCATTAGCTCATGTACCTTGACAAATGGAGGCATCGTCCACCTAGTCCTGCCCAGTGGTTGTACTCCTCAGAATCAATGGAGAGACGTGATGACCAGCGCATTAGATGTAGGCAACAGCCTTGAACCAAAGCGAACGAGAGAAAAAAAAACAGAAAATAAATAAAAGATGATGAGAAAAAAGATGAAGCCAGAGGAGAAGGCACGAGGCACTCCAACCTCGAGTTATTGATGATGCGCGGGAGCATGGAACCTCGGTTTCTGTATCAGCCAGCCCTGGCCTCCTTCACCATCCATCAAAAACCCTGAGGATTTTTGGTATTCTCTTGCTCACTCTTTTCAACCGCACCACCCTTCAGCACCTCGAGACCTTATGCGCGGCGCGTATTATATATATTCACGCGGAGAAAAAAAATCTATAGCGACGCGCGTGAATGCGTAAAAAAGGGAGTAAAATAAAAAAAGAAGGATCAGTGCACTTGGGGCCCAGGTTGGGGGCAAGATGAGGGGAGAAAGTACTTTCCAACTTCGCGCTTCTTCATCGTGACCTCTGGGGTAATTCTGGGGGCCATTCTCACTACCATTACCACACATGTGCATCATTGAGGGAAGAGGGGAGAATCGTTTTCAACCCCTGGACCATCATTTCCGCCCTATAAACTTCAAATCTAATCTGTCCCTACGGCAAATTCAATACTGCTTGGCACAATACTCCCAGTGTTTGAGAAAACATCTCACTATCAGCTTACCTACCTTCTGGCTGTTGTTTTAGTCAATTAGGTTGTATTGTGGAACGTAGTATGTACGAAAAAGTTGCATGAGCAGTTTGTACGAGGGCCCGAACCAGCTTGACGACCTATGAACTATCGAATGTAGTCTGAGTGTGCGCAAATTGAGGATGTGTGGAAGGTCCATATGGTAGACCCGGTGGTGTATATCCCTGTGGGCTGTTTGCTCCCACCGCGCCGTGGCATTATGCTGGCTTGATTAGCGACGGCAAACGTTTACCGTTGCTGAGGCTACAGTGTATACTGGCAACTCGGGATCTCGGTGTGTGTGCTGGGCTTCAAACTTTTAGAGTACAATCGTGTGCAGATTTTTTTTGGGCTGTAATAATGTCGAAATAATACGTTGCCAGGTAGAGAGGAGAGAGTGCTACCCTGGTAGGAGATGAGGAATTGCCCAGGATAGGCCGAGAGTCGCCCAGCGCTGGCCAACATTGGGCCAACCTCGGCCATTCTTCGCCCATTCGTCATCTCCTATGTGGCCAGCCCTTGCGTATCTGGATGCCCGTTTTTTATTCTTCAAACGTTCATTTTGTGTACAATGTTGGTCTAACGTCGGTGATTTGTAGCCAATGTTCCCCCGGGACTGGGCCAACTTTCGTCAAAAAAGCTTGATTTCATGTTATCGTTTCCAGATTGATCGATTACTGATGTCTCAGTCATTGAATGAGGTTTGCCAACGTTGGGCCAATGGTCAACCAAGTCTGGTCTTTTTTTATTTATAAAGAGCGATCTCTCATCAATTCAAGCTTTGATTAGGTAGCCTCGGTAATAGCTCTATTCTAATCAAGTATAGACGCAATGTTGGCATCCAAGCTACGCCCAGTGTTGAACCACGTTTTCGCAAGCAATTGTAGCCCACTGTTATGATTCTCTGAAACACTCAAGGAATAGTAGTTCAAATATGTCGCTAAATTTGAAATGTCTCGTCAACCTTGGCCGAATGCTGGGGCAACTCTGGTATTTGTTTTCATTACTATTTTCTATAATCAGATTTCTGTTACGGCGAAAGAATCTCGTTCCACCCATTCCTTCGTTTTCATACATTTTCTACACTCATTTCTTAGGAGATAAGAAATCAATCGAAATGGACCGAGGATGGCCAAGCGTTGGGTGACAGTCAAATTTACAAATAATGCCCAGAGTTTAATTAGGATGGAAGAAATATCGAATAGTGTGCGACGAGCTTTCAACATTTCAAGCTTTGATAATGCTGCTGTGGAAAAACATTTAGTCTAACCAAGTCTAGGCCCAATGTCGGTAACCAAGCTTCGCCCAGTGTTGAATCACGTTTTTGCAAGCAATTGTGGGCTATTCATACGACTTCCTAGAAGATTCGAGGAATCGTAGATTAAAGGTGTCGAAAAATTTGGAGGCTCTCATCAACGTCGGCTGAACCCCGGGCTAACTCTGGCATTTGTCTCCATTTAATTTTTCTCTAATCAGATGTTTGCTGTGATTGAATCATCTTGTTTCAACGATTGCTACATTTCTTGGCAGAAGATGAGAAAGGCACCGAAATTTGCCGAGGATGGCCCAGTGTTGGGTGACAGCCAAAGTTCCAAATAATGCCCAGAGTTCAATTAGGATGGAACACCTGTCGAAACGTGCTATGACTTCTAACTACCCTAATAGGAGATGAGAAATGGGTCAAGATTGGCCGAGGGTGGTCCAATGTTGGTCAGCACCGGGCAAACCTCGGCCTACTCTGGGCCTTTTCTCATCTCCTACCAGGGTAGTTCAAGTTTTATCGTATCGAAAAGTGCCGCGACCATTCAACAATTCAAGGTTTGTTAATGTTACTGCAGAAAAACCTTTAGTCCAACCAAGTCTAGGCCCAATGTCTGTAACCAAGCTTCGCCCAGTGTTGACCCAAGTTTATGCAACTAATTCTGATCCACTACTATGACTCTCCGGAACATAGAAAAAGTAGATTAAACGTGTCGGCAAATTAGGGCTCTCTGGCCAACGTTGGCCGAGCCCCGGCTGACCTCCGGCATTTGTTTTTATCTTCCACATCCGATTTTTGTTGCGATTAAATAATCTTGTTTCACTCGTTCCTTCATTTTTCCTACATCCGCTGGTAGAAAATAAGCAACGGACCAAAATTAGTCGAGTACGGGCCAGCGTTGGGTGATGCCCAGACTCCCAAAAATTGTCCACAGTTGAATTACGCTGAAACACTCAACAAAAAGACCACAAACCTTCCTTATCTTCAAAGAATCCAACCAAATTGATTAACACTTTTCTCCTCCGAACCCTCCCAATTTTTTAAACTCCAGAAAATCGAACAGATGTGCTCGCTATAATTACGATTGCCAAGTACTTAGCAAGAGTCCTTTGAAACCCGTCACATGTGTCCAAACTACTCGAAACAAACTCCACTCCTCGCATGACGTGTACACTCAAGGATTTCACGAGGGTTCGGAGAGAAAAAAAAATCCAAAGTACCGAAACGAAAAAAAAAGTAAATAGCCTGGTACACCAGTTGTTATTTAAACGCAGTAGCGTCACGCTACCGTAAGAATCTAAAAATAAAACTTGCAAGAAGGAAAAGCATAATTTTAAGAAAGTTATCCCCGAAATTGCCCGGAGGTTTATACTCTTTTCAGAGGCAACCGAGGAGAAATCTCGTTGGGTTAGAGAGAGAGAGAG
>NW_021680379.1:1538816-1572368 GCF_001412515.2 Diachasma alloeum | reverse complement strand
AGAGAGAGAGAGAGAGAGAGAGAGAGAGAGAGAGAGAGAGAGAGAGAGAGAGAGAGAGAGAGAGAGAGAGAGAGAGAGAGAGATGAGATAAAAGAGGTAGGTGGAGAGAGGGGGGACTTGTTGCGCGGGGTAAGCCGCGAGTGCGCGGTTTAAAATATCGGAAATTTAAGCAGAACTCGGAGTGCAAAGGCCTCAGCATCCTCTCTCCTCCCCCTCTCTTCTCCCAACGGTCATCCACGAATTTACATACATCCAGATGTACACCCACGTATCCCATTTTGTGGGTAATCCGTTGAAATAAATGCGAGGCAAAAGTTGAAAGAAGCGGAGAAAAAGGGAAGGAAAAAAAAATGAAGGGAAAAAAATATACGGAAAGAGATTGGCAATCGTGCAGAGTTAATTTCCCCATACTTGGCATTACTCACGGTTGTTGAGCGACCTCAGGGGACTCCACACCCCTTCTCCATCTCCGGAATTTGCACTTGTACACGAAGGTGTAAATGTTTGCGCAATATAAAACATAAAAATGAGGTGAAAAATAAAAGGTCTGTGAGAGTCAAAGGTTTGGAACATTGTGCATGTACGTTAGGTCGATTGATTGTTTTCACACCTCCTCGGATAATTGGAGTATAAAATGTATGGATTTTTCATGTGGATGGGTTTCCATTAAGTATAAACAATTGCAATGTACACATTGCCTCTCGAATTTCTCGTGGGATTTCAGCAACCATTGGTTAATTTTTTTTCCTCTTCTTTTTTACACTTTTCTTCACGAGGCTGGGAGTAATAAGCGTGGTGAATAGAAGATTGAGGACGGGCCGGGGGATGAGAGATGGGTGGTGTAAAAATAGCTGGCACTCATGATATTCACTATTCCCTATGGGAGTTTAATTCACATATGATTTTTTTTCTATTTTTCTTTTTTTCGCTTTCGCTTCGACACCTCGGTTTGAATCCGCAGTGGGAGCGTATCAACCAGGTATAGAAGAGCAACATCGACACTCGTTAAATGAATTTTTTTAATTCCATTCTGTATGCGCAATTGGAGTAAAATTAAACCGCTGGAGGTTTCGAATTACTCCGCGAATCTTTAAAAAAAGATAGACTAATCATTTTTACCTGGTTTTTCGCTTGGGAAATCAAGTGATTCGATCAATCGGATCCATTTTCATTCAATACTCCCTTTCAATCCTTTTTGCTTCCGAGTGGAAGCTTTGTAATCGTCAATTTTGATGATCTTCTAATTTTGTTCTAAGGAACATAGCTGAGTGAATCAGTGCTGCCAACTTGTACTTCGAACGGCACAATGTTGTCACTTTTCCTATCCATATTAATTTTTTTCCAATTATTCGAAAGACAAGCTAGAAAAATAAGAGAAGGCTTGAAATATATGGCAAAAAAATATAAAAGTTATTAAAAAAAATTTTCGAACACAAAAATGGTCGAAGCAGATTGAAAATTTGTGATTTAAATATAGTTTTTCTTTGCTTAGCGATTGGTTTTCGGCGAGAGAACAATAGATTCCCCTCTGTCTCACCTCCTATATGTCCAGCCCGCCATAAATACCTTTTCGTGAGAAGACCCGGTAAACCGCGATTCTAACCTCGCTTCGCTCGGTTTGATCGCGGTTTACGGGCCTTCTGACGACAAATTGCATTCATCACACGGTCCAAAAGTATTTTCTGACGAATGTGATTATAGGCCTCGCCTTCGGCTCGGCCTACAAAGCCACATTCGTCAGAAAATACTTTGTGGACTTTGTGATGAAAATAACTATAATGTGGTTTTTCATAATACGCGTAAAATTTGGAATAAAAATCTGAGATTCTGGATACTAATTAGTATTATTGAGTCACATGATTCAATACATCCTGGCATTCGCGATCGCAATGTAGATGTGAGAGCCACCAAGTGAGCTTTAAACTAACTACTCTTGAGGGCCAGCCAATGAAATCACTGTTAGAAACTTCTTGAAACTTCAGCCACCATGTCATCTGAATTATCAATGTTGTTAGTTTGAATTCAATTTCACATGGAAACGTTTACTAAATTTCTCATTTATCTAGAATTCAAGAAAATTGGGATTTTCATGTTAAAGAATCATTGATTTTTCAGTGAAAACTTGAATTTCCAAACTCATCGTGAAAATTGAACATCACATATAATTATTCATTTTTTCTCAATTTCTTATTTTCTAAGGGACAGAATTTTGATTAATTTTTCAATGTTGATAATTATTGAGGGAGCTCACTCAAGATCGCAGCTAACATGATCATCTTCTAGAGCAATATAATTGTCACAATTGAGGCCTAATGAGAATTGACCGGGAATGACTCGGCAAGAGAAATATGAAATTGACAAAATAAATACTTCTCTCAAGTAAATGGATATTTGGCAAAAATAATTTCTCAGTGTGGGTTCTCCGTGATCTATGTTGCGATCGCGAATAGACCAATGCATCCAAAAATCTTTTTTACTAAAAAGTCACACACCATCATCTTATTGCCCATTTTTGCCTCTGCGGGCTTATTCTCAACTTGTTTTTCGATATCTATCCATTCATTTTGTATTTTCTAGGGGGTGCTTGGAACGTGAAAAACGAGAGCGAGGCTATGAATTTCGAATTCCAATATAGGGGAGCTGTTTTATGGATGTACTTGTATCGGGGTGAACTGAAATGATTTTCTCACAAGCCCTCGGGGGGTCATGGTGCACGTGAAAAGACACAAAATCTACCTGCTCACTAACTCTCAGGTTTGTTGTATCCTACACGCGGGTTTTCAGTGGAGAGTCGTCGCGCTCCAGTTGGCAAAAAGGTTCCCACGATGGTGGGATACGGTACAGTCGATGCCCTCCAAGCATTTTTGGCACGACGACGGGAATATACCAATCCCCCCCAAGTGAGTTTCAGAGAAGAATGAGATTGAGATCATTCACGTTGGATCCCATGAAAACCAGGAGTGTAACTGGGCTCTTCAGACTCAATGGGAAATGAATAGTTTTTGTACCACCTGATGGACACTGGATTCGTGTGCAACCTGTCAAGTGGCCAACTACTCTGTATTGCAATGTCAGAGCAAGTGTTGCTTTATTAGAGTTTAATTTCATGAGAAATGAGGGATTTGGGGCCGGGTGATTGAGTGGTTTTGAGGTGAAGTGAAATTCTCTGACGGTGGTGCACTAGAAAAGTTGTGTCTGAAATTGAGATACTTTTGGACCGTTCTTTAAAGAGTTTGTGTAGGGAGGTGGTGCATGTGTCGCCCAGCTAAGGAATAATCAGTTGTAATACCCTAAGACCTTTAAAATTATCGCATATTTCCCGATAGTTTCGTCGCGTAGTAACGAGAGGGTCAAGTTTTGCAGGAGAAAAACGATTTTTCTGGAAAACTCATCTCCGTCGCTGATACGTAGGAAAACTTGAGAAAAATACCCGATAATTTTGAAGCTTTTGGGATATTACAACTGAGAACTTCCTTCCTCCTGCACGGAGAGCATTAAATAGTAAACATTACCATGGCCGTAGAAGAGATTACCATGGTAACGTAGTAAAAGGGTTTTCAACTGTTCCTACGTAGTAATCTTTACTATGTCACATGGTAATGCTTACTATGTTTCATAGTAATGCTTACTTACTATGCTCCATAGGAATGCTTACTATGTTCCATGATAATGCCTTCTATGTTCCATAGTAAGCATTACCATGGAACATTACTATGCGAGCATTACTATGGAACATAATAAGCATTACTATGAAAATGGTTCTATGAACATAGGAACTATCTCTAGAATAACCGGTTTAATAATTCAATCCATTATTGAATTCAAAAACATAATTTCTCTTTTCGATGGTTCTCACAACAAGAAAATTCTCGTTCTTGAATTAATGATATTTCTGTGTGTAACATTGATCTACTCCTGTTTCATTCCTTGAAGGTATTTAATTATTTAGAATAATTTCATTATGTGTTATAGGACATTTCGCGTAACACAGCTCTACTATGTAACATAGTAACACTTACTATGTAACAGTAAATATTACCATGTCCACGGCAACTATTACCATTGAGCAACTTACTATGCCCCATAGTGGCCACTACGATGTTTCATGGTAGCCATTACCATAGTAATACTGTCCATAAATAATAAGGATAATCATAAGAAATGATAATGAGGTAATATTGTCCATAGTAATACCTACAAAACTTTGGTAACCTTTACCATGTGCGGATTCCGACATAGTAATCTTTAGTATTTTATTTTCTCCGTGTTATCAATCAAAACAAATCTTGCTCTCAATGATTCAAATACCAATGAGCAACGTATTTGTTCTGCTGTCCTTAATCTACTCATCAACCTCCAACAAATCTTTCGGCACTAAATTAGAAATAGACATGTAGGTGTCAAGCAATTACAAAGCACTGATCAGTGGAGGTAGCCGATCCCCCACAGCGTTCCAAAGCGAAATCGTGTGAGGATCATTGATCGATCTTAAAAGTCCGGAACACCACTCCAGGATATATACACTGCATTGTGAGAAATTTCCAAGTCGTCGTTAATCAACTGAGAGTCACTGTAAGACCGCTCATTGTGGGTGGGTTATTAATCAAATGAGAACTACTGGGGCCCATTGTCGGTACTTGGTAGGGGTTCCAGCGGAGGGATATACCAGCTACAGAGTGCCTAGATACCTCCATCCTCGAGGCTCTGTCTCCTTCTCCTCTCCCTCACCCCTATCTCATCCACGGGTCTTCCTTTTGCGTATCGACCAAAACTAGAGGCCACACGGAACTGCAAGAACTTTACGATACACTGTGATGTGTACAGTTACAATCTGACATTGGAGAGTGCAGAGTACTAGAAACTCGTCTCAACAACAGAGACAGAGAGAGAGTTTGGATACATTGGATCGAAATCTGGAGCAGTGAACATGTGATGTCTTCAAAGGATGGATTTAGTGGTTTGCTGTTACCCATAGCGTGGGTACTGACAATAGCTGATCGCATCAACTTCCTTCTGTCTTGAACGGTGTGAGTGCATTAGAAACGGAGTTATCGTGATTTTCGATTATTTTTTCGAGATTTGATGTGTTTGATTTGATTTCAGTTGATTTTTTTGAACGTTGGAGTAATTATGCAGGGAAAAAATGTTTTGGTTTTCAGGGATATTATCCTGATTTTCAGATACATGACATCAATTCCCAGGGGTGTGGCACTGATTTTTAGAAATCTGTCACCAATTCTGGGTGATACTGGATATCTCTCTATATTATAAAAATCCAAATCGACTTGTGATGATAAAAATTGGGTACTCAAAATCAGGATTCCAAAATGAAAAGCCACAGAGGTCAAAATAAGGGTCCAAATGAAGGTCATGGGAATCAAAAACTTAGGGTCACAATGGCCAAAATAAGGGCTCTCTATATTCTCTCTATATCATAAAAATCCAAATCGACTTCTGGGGATAAAAATTTGGTACTTCAAATTGAGACTCCAAAATTAAAGGTCACAAAGGTCAGAATAAGGGTCACGAGGGTCAAAATAAGGGTGATGAGGGTCAGCATTAGGGTCATGGGGGTCAGAAGAAGAGTCACGAGGGTCGAAATAAGGGTCACGATGATCAGATCAAGGATCACAAGGGTCAGATTAAGGATCACAAAAGTTCATTTGAATCAAATGAAATTTATTTAAATAGTCCCAAATAAAGGTTTTTTCCAAATTGAATAAAAAATTTTATTCATCAAAATTTTTATACATCAAAAAGACTGAATGGCATCCAAAATCTTGACCCTGAGAAGTATAACTTTTGTATAAATTATTTCTTCCGTCTGTCTTCAAAGGTGCGACTGGATTAGAGAAAACTTCATCATCAATTGCAATCACTTGTTGGATACTTGATGTCCAATGGTTTAATGGAAATGGTTTCTGAAGATGAAAAATAGTTTTCTTATTGCGACATAAGCTGGAGGAGTCGTAACGAATAATAAGCAAGTGGAGCTATTCGAACGCAGTATCACGTTTGGTTATTAAATGGATGGGTGACCATATAGAAGGAGATTGAAGTATTATAGATAGCATCGTATGTTGTGCAAATTGTGAAAAATATAACTTTTTGATAAATCAAATTTCTATCTTAAACGGTATGAGTTTATCAAAACAGAGTTTATTATCAATTTTTGCAATTGTTTCATGATTCTGCAGAATTTTACTTGATTGTATTATCGTGGAAAATGGACATTGAAAAATAGTTCAAGTCAAAAAAAGATTAGTTCTTGAAATTTTTCTATTCTTACCAGTAGTTTTATATAATTATTCATATTTTTTTTTTCTACTGCCATTACGGTTTTATAGGCTCCCCATTCGTCTGCCTTGCCTCTCCCACTTCTCTCTTCTGACGTTATCTGCGTTACCATGGGCCGTCCCATGGGGTACTCTTAACGGTACCCCATTGGGACTAGGACTGCAAGGGAAACCATGGAAAACCTCAGTCGTACAGCCGGCCCACCCAAAAAAAAGTACTGATTCAAGTCGACGTCGGTTTGATTCTGACCGATTTTCGGTTTGATTCAGACCGACTGACTCGGACTACGCCGAACCGGATTCCGGGTCTGATATAAGTCCAAAATTGATTTATTTCAAGTAGAAACGGGTTATGCCAACGTCGGTTTGAATCAAACCGAAAAATCGGTCTGAATCAAACCGAAAAATCGATCTGAATCAGGCCGAAAAATCGGTCTGAATCAAAACGAAAAATCGACTTGAATCAAACCGAAAAATGTAGAAAACCACTGTGCCCATTGAGTCAGTGTGGCCAATGGACACAGTGGAATCCCTGCATTATCGGCCGGCTGTACGACTGGAGTTTTCCATGGTTTCCCTTGCAGTCCTAGCCCAAATGGGGTACAGTTAAGAGTAAGACGGCCCATGGTAACGCAGAAAAAATCAGAAGAGAGAAGTGGGAGAGGCAAGGCAGACGAATGGGGAGCCCATAAAACCGTAATGATAGTAGGAAAGAGATATGAATAAATAAATAAAAAATAAATAATATTTTTATTGGAAATTAATAAACTCAAATTTTATTTTTAATGAGAATATTTGAATGACATTAAATCATTAATACTTTCCGAACTAATCAAGTCTTGACTCGGATTGGAAAAACATTCATTAGTATTTTTAAAAAATTATTCAATACAGATAAAAAAGCAAGTAATAATCAAATTTAAATTTGAATGGAAACCTACAAATTATTTTACTAAATTCATTTATTCGATTCAAAGAGTTACTTTCCGCGGTATGTGCTACTGGAAAAGCGGATTCGTGATAAGTTAGAAAGTCCTGAGTTTGGTTATTAAGTGGATGGGTCACCGTATGGAAAAGTTACGAGGAAATGACAAGCAAAGATATGGTGCTGTGAGAACAATGCTAGAAGATGACTCACACTCTGGAAATCGTACAACAGGCGTTAAATAATTTGAGTGCCATTCGATCACGATAACCATAAATTCTTCATGAACTGACCCTCATATTCCTGCAGAGTTCGTTGAATTCCTTCATGCTACAATCATATTCAGTCATGATGTTCCTTTGAATTTGAAGTGTGGTTATTAGAAAAGAATTTAGCACCAGTTTTCATAATTCTTTCGACATTTGATTTAATTTCATCTGATATTAACATTTTAGAAAGAGGAAACGAAACAGGGTTTGCTCACTGTGACAGAGACCAGCGTATTATTGCGGATTTATTCTTTTCCTTCCTCTCATCTTCATGAACAATCATCTTTTTCTATTCCATTGTTCGTTTATCTCATGTCTTCTTCCGCGGACGTGTCTTTCATTTTCTTCTCTTTTTTATTTATTTCGCCCCAAATCTCTCTATATTTTAAAAAGTCAAATCGACTTCAGATGAAAAATGAGGTACTCGAAATTACGATTTCGAAATGAAGGGTCACAAGTGTCATTAGGGTCAGAATGAGTGTCACGAGGTTGAGATTAAGGGTCACAAACATGATCTTTTTTAAATAAAATCTGAAAAATTTATATTCTAACGAAATTTTATAAATTTCTCATACGGCACATCATGTCCTCATACACCTCAACTTTTCTTTATTCCCTCGTTGACAACAACAATACCCGATGATCTCTGTCCCAACCATTTCTTTTCTCCTCTCAGAAGCTGTGAGTGGATTAGGAGATCAGAGATTTTTTTCGGTCGGCGATGATAGACTCCCTCTTCCCTTCTTTTTTCAAAGATTACTGGAGTTGTTAGAGTCTTTAGACACCATGAACTCATGGACCTCAGCAGCTACGGGTGCGATTATTCCGTGTAATTAAGTCGAAGGAACTTTTCTTAGGGATTTGAAAACGCATTTGCCCTCTCACTTCAACATTGCGAATGAAGTGATATCGCTGTGACTGGGGTCCTTCTCGCAGTTTGAATCCAACGACGTCGTCGTCGTCTTCCTTGGGATCCCAAAAAGAGAAGGCGGAGACAGTCTGGGATGAGAGGTGGAGTGGATGGGGAGGCAGTCACTGCGGATAGGTAGCCGAGGCGGTAATTAAGAGAGTTAGTCACCAGCCTCCCAATTAGGAGGCGACCCTGCCATACCATTCGACGCCTGCTGTTTCTGCACCGGTGAGGAAACCCGATGCAAAGACCAAAGGCTGGGTCTTCTTACTTCATCTTCCGTGGTTATCAAAATATTTCATGTTCAAAAAGTCTTCAATTTTGCGATTCTCTTATCTCTTCAGTTTCCAGCAGCCAGACGAATTATTTGAAAAATGAACTGATCCCTTCCTCTGTCCCCTCTGACTTCGACCCTTCGTGACCACCCCCATCTTCCGGTGAAAGGGCTGAATAATTGTAATGAGCTGTGATTTCATGACTCTTTCGTCCGGAGGGTTTGAAATTTGCATTGCTTCCGATGATAGATCTACATCTTTATTGAATAAATTCAACGCTTTGGTTCATTGTTCTCTATCAATTGAAGTATTTCAGAAATTAAAGGTCAAATAAAAAGTAGATGGAGAAAATTATTTAGTGAATTGCAAAAATTAGTTGTTGAAATAAACTAAATAATTTTCTCCGCGTAGCGACGCCGCAAGATAAACAAAACAAGAGACAGATGTTTTTCTTGGTAAGAAGGACAAGAGAAGACAAGAGGAGAAAACAAGAGATATGGAATAAGATATTTATCAATAATATACGGCCATTTTGTTAAATAATACTGTATCTGTCCGTGGATATTGTAAAGAATTATGTATTCCTCGATTATATTAACCTTTGGTCTCGAATAGTGCATCTCATGGTTGGAGCCGGTGGAGATAAAAACCATGAATTCATACAGAAGTACTCAACATTTTGTTACTCGACTCCGACGTTTTCTAATGATGAGACCAGCTTTTAAAAACAACCATTCTGAAGGACCACTGGCTGCACAAATTGTCAAAAAATAAAATTGTCGAGGTGCACACGAGAACGCAAGACGAGAGAAGAATTTTTCTCTTGCTTATATCCCACAAGACACAGCCAAAAAAAAATACTTTTGATCAGTAGAAAAAGTATTTGTACCCAGTACCAAGGGGTTTCTAGAGAAAAGGCACATCTTTGTACTTCCTCGAAGTTACAAAACAACTTGATGCAATTATCATGCGTCAAGTACCTGTGTACTGGTGAGAAGTACATCGATGCTTGTCACAAGTAAGAAAATTACTTGTACTGAGTACCTGGCTAGTTCTTTTCAAAAGTACCATAAATAAACTCAATATAAGTTGAGTATGAGAACTGAAAAATGTTTTTTTACCTCTTCTAAAAACCGAATTCCGTCAAAAATTCAAAAATCCAAATAATTCCCGTTTTGTGAGTAATAAAATTGAAAAGAAATTGAAAATAATTTTTCGAAGCCTTTTAAATGTTGATAACAACATAAAACATAAAAATCTCAACAAAATTGAAATCCTGTAGGTTGGAAAGCATCCCAATAATTCTCGAAAGCATTCATAAAAATCGCAGTCTATTGATTTTTTCCTACAAAATATCTTCTGCTGAACATTTCTATTTACAAAAATGCGTGAAAAAGCCCATTCTATCCGGTAATAATATTCACTTTTTTCAATAAAGTAATCAATTGGAAGTACTGAAATTATGTCCTAAAAGTACTTGAGAGAAGTTGAAAAATTACTTTTCACTAGTACCTTTGATACTTTTGAAAAGTACTAAAAGTACTGGCAGTAAGTAGTGATACTACTTCCTCCCAGTACCATTTCTACTCAATCGGCAGATGTGGTACTTCACCGAAGAACCCAAAATGTACTTGGGACGAGTATTTTTAGAACTTTTCAAAAGTGAACTTCCCCCAAGTACCGGCTTGTACTGGTGAGAAGTAATTTTTTTTTGGGTGCAAAAGACGATTTTTGGCAAGAGTCAATTGGAACAAGGCAAGACAAGAGAAAAACCCTAAAATTACATGACAAGACAAGGAAAAACATAATTCTTGTCTTGTCTTGTCTTGCGACATCGCTAATAAAAATACAACGTCGAACCTCTATGAGAATTTCGACCCGAAACCTCCAGCCTAGTAGAAAAGACCTCGTGATTGAATAACGGTCCTCAGACATCATTCTGAATACATAATCTAACTTGTGTCACACGATCATCGTCAGAATTGAGCCATCGGAGACACAAAGAATCTCCCAACTGTCCAGACACTTTCACAAGTCATAATAAAGTCCATCCAAATTTTGTGACGTATGTCAACCGGAGTGACACAAAAATATTCGTTCTCCCTTTGTTTCATCCCGTGTCCATTGTCTCAAAAAAAATCTGTCCAGCCTCACTTCGTCCGTGAAAATAAAAGAAAGAGGGGGAGGGGGGTGTCGTGCGTGGAGAGTGAGAAAAAAGGAGGGACAGGATTTTTGGTCCCCAGTTAAAAAATACTTTAAAAAAAGTATGCCGTGTACCTCCCCTACTGATCGAATGACAGGAGCCCGGAGTGAACTCGGCTTCTCTTCGGATTCCACTCGTGAAGTCCCACCGGCGCACACCTGGTTGCGAGGCGACCGAGACGAGAGTTTGAAGGGGGGAAAGAGGGAGCTGATGGGAGAAGGACAGAGAGAGAGAGAGAGAGAGAGAGAGAGAGAGAGAGAGAGAGANAGAGAGAGAGAGAGAGAGAGAGAGAGAGAGAGAGAGAGAGAGAGAGGGGAATTACCATGACAAAGGGGATCCGGTGAGGCCCCACGAGATCCCCAGTGTGGATCCCAGGTGCGTGGGACCGTGTTTTTGATGGGGCCCACGGCCATCTCCGGTAGCCACAGCAGAGGGGAAGAGGGCGTTTCGAGAAACACCCCCGCTGCTTCCATCCCTCTCCCATGTCGCTACCTCCATGACCCGGTGTAGTGTGACACTCATGGATCAACTATGGCGGAATTGTTGTTGCCTGAATTGCTACGATTGCTTCAGCTCGATTTTTCGGGGGTAGACAGATTTGATCCTGTTTGGGGTTTAGGTGAGAGGATGATTCGATGCGGGAAGGTAATCGGGGTTGGGTGATGAGTGAATTTTCTGGAAAGCTGGGGAAATTTTGGTCAATATCTTTTCACGGTAATGGTTGGGGCGGACTCCAGCATTATGAGTGAGTAGTGATGTGATGGATATGACCATGATGATTCGAGTCGATTTCGTAATGTTTATGATTTTGAGGAAATTTTACCGAATGTTCCGAGTGAGGGATGCGAAATGACGTCATGTTTTGACATCTGTCAGGTCACAAAAATGTGACGGTCATGTGAACGTCATGTGACGTCACGGTTTTTCGTGTTATGATTTGTGTCACACTGTCGTCTCCTATATGATCATCAATTAATTGGATGTAATGTGACCGTCATAAAACGTTACAAAATCTTGTGACAAATCTCCAAATTGCATCAGTTTTTTGATGTAACAGTTTACTTGCCAACGGAGAACCATCGCTTGAAGCCTTCAGGCAGAGTTGAATGTGGAGTGAATTTTCCAGTTGAAAATTTCCGAGGGGCTGGTCACTCCTCAATCGAGTGACTCAGTTATTGCCAGAATCAAATGATTTCCTGCGATTTCCTGCGATTTCCTGTTGATTTCTGTGATTTCTCAAATGATTTTTGTGATCTCTCAATCAGCATTAGAAATCATGATTTCTTTTGATTTCTTGTGCTTTCCATGATTTCTCGTAGATTCTAATGATTTTTTGATTTCAAGAAATAACTGCAGCAATCATGATTTCGGGACCAGAGCGGGACATCTGTCGATAATAGCAGTTTGTTACATGACGTTATAATAGGTAAGGATATCAAAAACTTCATAGCGTCACATTTCAGGATTGAATGATGTCGAATGCATCGATACCATAACAAAAATTGTGGACTTGAAACTGCAAAATCAATTTCAATTTTACCCTTATGGATGATTTCTAATGATCTTGGAAATCATCTGATTTCTTCATGATTTGTATTGATTTCCGATGATTTCCAGAAATCTTCAGAAATCACCGCCGAAAATGGAAATAACTTGTTTTCCGGTGATTTCCATTGATTTCTGGTGATGTTTTCCTTGATTTCCAGTCCAGTGTTCCAGTGATTTCCCAAGTGACAAGCCCCTCAAAAATTTCCGTAGAATATCCGGTTTCAAAATTGTGTGTAATTTTCAGATGAATATCATGCCAAAAATTGTGATGAAAAACTGGTGTGAAATCATGTATTTTATTCATTCATCTTAACTGTTCGCCCATTTCTAATGAGAAAAATGACCCTTATTCAATAAACTCACTACTGATTTTTTTTCTTTTTTAAACTGAAGTACGACTGATATGCATGTTGACAATTTGTGATTGTCCGTCCATGGAGGTAATCATGGGCAATTTTCGAATTTCGAACTAGTTGCCACCATCTGGGGTGCCACTAATTAGATGGGATGTGACGGTCACAGGGTAAAACAGTCGCATTTGTGTAATGTGACAATAAATTGTCATGGTTGGCCGTGTCACATGACTGTCATTGACGTATCATATGACCGGTCAGTGACGTGTCATGTCATTTTTTCACATCCCTGTGCCGAGGAGCACTTTGTTAACCCTTGAGTGGTCGCAGCTCTCCACCGAACGTAGTTGGTCACACGGTAAGAGAATCCCCACCCCGCGTATTTTATGAGGAAAAAAAAGTTAAACAAAAAAAATTTATTCCTCGTTTATAGGTCATTTTGAACTTTCAATGAATAGGAAATGAGGGTATGGAAGCGAAATAGTTAGATAATTCAAGAACTTGATTTGAAAAAGTGCAAAATTATGAGTTTTTTAGGTTAAACATGGAGATTTTCAGCGAGTCGAGTTTTCAGAAGATTTTAATAATTCATTGCTGTAAGTTTGAACCGAAAAATAGTAGATTATGTTATCAAGTGATGAAAGTATTATCTGGCGAATGTGGCTTTATAATCCGAGCCGAAGGCGAGGATTATAATCACATTCGTCAGAGAATATTTTTATTGCCGTGTGACATACGATATTTTATGTCATTGGGCCCAAAAACTGCGATCTAACTGAGCGAAGCGAGGTTAGAATCGCGGTTTATCGGGCCTGATGACATGAAAAATGTTAATGTGTCCCATATATTTAGAAGTAGGAATACAAATTTTTATGGAATTGTCCTTCACGAAGTTTTTGCGTGAAATGAAAAAATCTAAAACGGCGGGGATTCCCTCATTATGCGACCACTTAAGGGTTAATGTCGTGTGACTGTGAATTAGGCGTAGATCCGTGTTTCTGATTATCACGCCAATTTAATTAGAATAGATTTCCATCTTGTCCTATGCAATCTGTCAATTTATTGCTATCCTGAGCATTTCTGGAATGCAGAAGCTTGATTAGAAGCTGAAAAGGATAAATAAAAATAGAAAACCATTCAGATTTGGAACGGATCTGATGCTCGACAGAACTTGGTGCTCAAGTTTGGAGAAGATTTCCAGCCGTCAGTCAACTTCTGTGTGTTAATTTCTCAAAAAACAGTATTTTTCAGAAGAAATTTTCCCGGCTTTCCAATGACACGCTTCCGATTCTAGAGAAATCACTGAGTTTCACTCTACAACAAAGGATTTGTTACACCAGGCTCATGTTAATCTTTATCGATTCCCAGACGTCTACGTCATAAGGTCTCGCCCGCTCAGTAGAAAAGAGTTATCCACGCACTTCATTCTGTGACTCTCACCGCGATTCCAAATGTGCATATTAGTCTCTCGAAACTCTAAGCAGGTGTGACGATGCATGGACACGCGTCTACCGTGAATAAAGTGGGAAAGAGCCTCACACGACGTCCAGGTGTTCTTTATAGCTGGATTTTGTCACAGTTTATCATTGCGGCTGTGAACGTCATCATTTTCTAGAAAATTCAATCAAAATCTGTTGGAAACGAAATATCATGGGGCAGTGCAAAAAGTTCAAGAATCTTTACCGAGTTTTTAGGTTAACTATTTTTCAATATTTTATTTCAATTGATTCGGCGATTTTTTTCCATTTTTTTTCGAGGTCCACAGGGACACGGGACAATGCAGTATCGCCGCGGGGATGCAAACGATACACAGAGTACATATGTGTGTATTTTGAGGCAGGTACGTATATAACGGGGGTTCAACACAGTGAAATTATATCGGCAATGGCGAGAGAGGCTCTCTCGGCTGTGTTCATACATAAACGTTAGGGGGTATCCAACACAGCGTCAGCAGCAAGCGTGCATACAATCACGCCGAGCGTACAATATTTACCAAACTCAATGAGCCAAAATAAATACCCATGGCTTTTGTTGCGCCTTCAGCCTCGAGCTGGTACAGTGTGTGCGCGTNCCCCCCCCCCCCTTGTGAGACTCGTTATCGACTTTACCAGCTCTTTAAGCGCACCAATACTTGGTTGAGGGTATGTTCTCCAAAATGAGGGATTGAGGATTGGTGGCGAGAGGTTTTGAAGGGTTCACCTCATGTCCTCTGTTGACTCACATTATTTTCAATATCAAATTCCTCGAAATTGACATTGATCGGATTTTTAGAACTGAAGGTCAAGAGCTCCTGATTAAGCATTCCTGATTGAGATTCAGTTGTTTTCTGAAGGAAAATGTGGCTCAGTCGATTCTGATCATATCCTGATCAGTCAAACCACATCTAGATCTGGTATTGAGAAGATAAATCAGATTGGGATCCGGCTTGGATCTAAATAAGTATCTCATTTATGATCCGTAAGTGAAAAACATTATCGGTTTCCTTGATCAGTGATTGGCTTCAGACTGATCTGAACTTTTTTCTTGAGACACCAGTAGAAATTTTTTGGGTGAAAATTTACATCAGGATAGAATAAGAGACTCATCACTGAAAACTGATTTTAGATCAGAAATGTAACGCGTGATAGAATCGATGTCTTCCTGATCAATACCGAATCCGATACAGATCTAGTCGGGATTTGATTGATCAGAATTCACTCCGCTACATTCGATCCAGATTCCCTGATCAGAATCTTACCAGATCCTGATCCGAAAATTCTGAAAAATATTAGATCGATATTTGATCTAAGCTTGGCGAAACTGAGCTAGATTTCAACTCGGGGTAGATAGTTTACCCAATTGTAAATCCGGTATGGATCTGACAGTTGTCAAAGATTCCTGATTAGATTTATCGGATTAGGAACCGGTCAAGTTTGGAAGAGAGTATCTGGATTCAATGCTGTCATTACTGGATCTGAATCGGATTCTAGCGTTTTGATTAGGCTTCGGTGCGTTTTTGTGATGCCAAACTCATCATATCAGGTTTTATGGATCGGTTCTAGTCTGATTAAAATTTCTGCGTGGGACCCGACTCCAAGTTCAGCGCTGGTTCTATCTTACTTGAATCAGATACAAATCTGATATTGGTCAGCATTTTCTAATTGGAACTTTCGCATAAGGATTCGGTCAATTTCTGACGAGAGTGTCCATTGGGACTGAGTCAATTCTTCTTCGAGCCTCGGATCAGGCTTCGATGTTAACAAGCATCTGATTTCTGATTTCGGCCATCATATCACCTTTTGTGGATTAGTTGCAGACTCTGGCCGGATTTGATTTTCTTCTTACGGCCCGAGTTTGAGTTTGACTTCAGTTGTATCTTATTTAAATCTGATGCAGATCTGATACTGGTCAAAATTGTCTGATTAGAAATTCAGGATTAGGACCCGGTCAAGTTCTGCATTCAATGTGGGACAATCGTTTTGATCCAATTCTGATCAGTCAAACTAGAACTGGATCCGAATCAAATCTTAGCATTGTGATCAAGCCTGGATCGAAACGAGCATTTTATTTATGATTTCAAACTGACCAATATCAGTTTTTATAGATCAGTCCAAGACTCTAACCTGATTTGAATTTTTCACTTAGAGAATTCATCACTCCGATTCTTCATGGAAACATCGACCCTGTAGGTAACCTCCAGCAGTGTCACGCACAGAGAGTCTTATCGCACTGGTATCGCTCAAGTAAAGTCGTCCCGAGGCCATCCGATGTAGCGTGGCACTCTTGGGTATAAAAACGATTAATCTTCGCTCGTCCAGAGAGAGGACACATCAGGCCAGCCATATCCCGTCTGGGTAATGATCCGTAGTACATACGATAACCCAGGAGCCCCGACCCTTTGGCCCTTTTCTTACGTGCCCTGTCCCCACGGGGTTCTGTCTCAGTCATGTGGACGCGTTGAACCGAAATTCTAATAGAAATCGCTGACGGAAAAGCCACTCCATTGGAAACTACACTATGAATATTTCAAAAAGTGCTTGAATATGAAGTACTGCATGAAATGGATTCCAAATCCTCTTGCTTCACTAATCCTCATTGACTCCTCATTAATGCATAGTTCTTGAATGACATACAGGATAGACGAAATCCATATCACCGCAGAGAGAGAAAACAAGTGGATAATCGTATTTCCTCTATATGGGTATAGTTTATGCTGCTAACAAATTAGCCATATGCTTCCGAATGAATTCTCTATTTTTGAAATTTATTACTCTTATTTTTTATTGTTTTGAATACTGACACCCATTAGATTCGCTTATAATCCCTATATTACTCCCTTTTATGAGCCCATAGAACTCCCATATGACCTCGTGCAGCCCCTATATGAACCTCATATGAACCCATATCACTTCATATAACCCCATATGAACCCATATGACCCTCATATTGCCACATATGACCCTGTATCATCCCATATGAGCCCATTATGACACCATATGACCTCAGATAACTTCCAAATGACCTCATATAACCCCCACATGACCCCGTACAACTTTTATATGATTCTATATAACCCATATATAATCCCCATATGACTTCCATATGACCTAAAGCTTCATATTGCTACGATGCAACTTAATAAATAGTTATGCTGTTTTCATCATCTTTGCACTTCATCTTGAATGGATCAAAACAATCTTTTTGAGCCATGATTTCATTGATATGACTGTTAATTTTTCCAGTTTATCATGAAAAAAAATGAAAAAAAAAAATCTCACAAACTATATGCTGTAGCTGAACAGTGATGGATGCGATCCGCATCATATGCTGATAGAATTAAGAGGCTGTCAATACAATGTTTTTAAGCCATGATTCATTTCATTCTGATAACAATTCTTGGAGTGGGTGTCGAAAAATCGATTTAAAAAAAAATACCAATATTTCACAAAATCTATAAATAATTCAACTTTAATTGGTGTTGATGACTAGAGCCTATTAACGTCTATATCACACATGACCCTGTATTATCCCATATGAGCCCATTATGACAACATATGACCTCAGATTACCTCCAAATGACCTCATATAACCCCCATATGACCCCGTACAACTTTTATATGAGCTCATAACCCATATATGATCCTCATATGACCTCCATATAACCTAAAGCTTCCTATTGCTACTATGCAACTTAATAAATAGTTATGCTGTTTTCATCATCTTTGCACTTCATCTTGAAAGGATCAAAACACTCTTTTTGGCCATGATTTCATTGATATGACTGTTAATTTTTCCAGTTTATCATGAAAAAAAAATGAAAAAAAAATCTCACAAACTATATGCTGTAGCTCAACAGTGATGGATGCGATCCGCATCATATGCTGATAGAATTAAGAGGCTGTCAATATAATTTTTTTAAGCCATGATTCATTTCATTCTGATAACAATTCTTGGAGTGGGTGTCGAAAAATCGATTTTAGAAAAAATACCAATATTTCACAAAATCTATAAATAATTCAACTTTAATTGGTGTCGATGACTAGAGCCCATTAACGTCTATATCCATGGAAAAATTCATGAAATTTCATCAAGCACCTATAAAGAAAATTGAAAAAAAAACAATCGAAAAAAAGTACACATACATACATGCATACATACATAGAGACACCATCTAAATATCGCATATTTAGACTTTTTAGACCATATTTAGTTATCCTGACACAAAAATTTGGAAACTAAATTTTGAACGATTATAAAGCTTCCATTCGGAAGCAAAAATTAAAGGAAAGGGACGCCGCTCTATCGGTAGGCGGCGTAACTTCCCAAGAATGTCATGCATTGTGCTCCGGGGTGAGCTCTCACGTGGAGCAAACTAAAAAATGAAAGGAGAAAATAAATTGAGAAGAGGGCGTACAGCTTCTCATGTTACGTCCTTGCGGCAGAGGCACAACGGAATCGCTTTATTAGGCCTCGGAGAGTTGAGGGGCAGTATATAATCTTAAGTCGTTTTGGCATGATGTCGTGGGTACACATACGACTGCATCGTACATCGTCCGCTACCCGACATTTGCTAACGAGATAGCTTGCCCAGAGGAAGTTGGACTAGGAAACGGTTGAGGGGGTTACGTGGAAAATGGCGAGGGGGAGAGGGGGGAATATTCTGGAGTGCCAACAGTCTGCCCACCACGACCAGGTCTCCGGATCCACTAAATCAAGATGTACATTGGTCACGGTTTGTACATAGCGGTTGAAACGATGGCATTTATCCGTGCTTACGAAACATTGATTTCACGCAGCAAAACCAGATCCAGTGAACCGGCTTACACTGGAATACAAAGGGTGACTGAAAAATATTGCTCGAACGGATTTTTTGGTGATTGCAAGAGTTTGGCGAGAGGATGAGTGACTGTAAGCATTAGCTGACTAGTCTTAAAGAAGCCCAAGTCAGGGATTTATCTTTCATAACTGATTTGCCATCAATCTCGGATCAACAAAGGAGCACTTGTTGGCAATTTATGATTCTGAATCCATCTGGGTAGAAATTCAAATCAGGTTAGATTCAAAGGCTTGTCTATGAAACCTAGTTCTGATCAGCTTAAATTCTTGGTAAAGTTGCACAAGTGTGACTTTAATAACATTTATGATTTTATATATGAACTAGGGGGGCCTCTGCTCGTTTCGCTCGCTTCCCCCATCTCCTTGGGTATGTTTAGGTTGTATATTCTTGACAGGTGTTGCACTGTTGAAATTTATTGTCTGAATTTTCCCTACCAAATTCCGGAAATCGTGTTTATCGTGTTCCAATTCCACTGAAATTTTAGGAAATCTTATCATTGAAAATTCAGAATTTCGTGAAAAAATCAAACAGGACTGTAAATTTCCATTCCATTTTTCCCCAAAAATGAATAGAAAACCAGAAAATTCTCGGAAATATATTCTTGAATTTCCAGGACAGTGAAACTGAATGCGCTTTAGGGGGGAAAAAGTCATGAAATTTCAGATTTCACTGAAAATTCAATGCAATTTGACACTGAATATTCATACTAGATTGGAAATTCAAATAAATGAAGGAATTCTCGTCTTTATGTCCCTTGAAATTCTGGAGTTGCAGAATTTCCAGTGAAACCTGAAATTTCATGATTTTTTTCCCTCTAAATGGCATTCAGTGTCACTGTCCTAAAAATTGGTAGTCAATTTTTTTTTTCAAATCAAAGATCCGAGCAAAGATCAGAAATGAAGAGTCAGAAACTAATTGGGTCAGAAACTAAATTTCCACTCGGGATGTCATAACTATTACAGTTGTACCATAAAATCATGAGCATTCCGAATAAATCAAGCAATCATTTGAGTCCATGATAGTTATCGTTTAGCACTGTCAATAGCATTCCTAATTTGTCCCCTAATTCACTTTTCATTTTCCACAGGCAATCTAGTCCATTCAATGAAAAAAATTTATGACGAATGAACAAAGAAAAAAGAAATTAAGAGGCCAACGATTTAATGAATTCGAGTAATAGCCGATGCCCCCAAAAAAATACTGAGCTTTTGTTTTCATCAGACAATCAAAAAATTTGATGATCAAAGACCTCAATTTCGCACCTTTGTTTTTTCCACCCCGCGATTGACGAAAAAAAGAAATTCCAATTTTTTTTTCAACGCACTTCTGAACTCACCGAATACGGTCCCACGGTGAAATACTCACCGGGGGGTGGCAAACTCACCGCGGGATAGCGCAACAGCCACACACACATATACTGCAACTACCATATAAATCATTAGCAGAGCGAGCGATTAGTCGTAGTCGAATGGGTGGCCCTATGCTCTCTCAGGGGTGTATATACGAGGGGTATGATTATTGCCGGCACGGGCGCTCTGCACACTCACCCAAATTATTAGCAGCCAACTCCTGATTGGAGCTACTTCTCTTTCTCTCTGACCCTGGACCGTTGTACACTACACGCGGATACATACAGCCCGTGACCAGATAACCCTCGGAAATGTACCTCCATGAAGGAAAGATTTATGAGGGGTGAGGGAGATAAAATGAATATCCGGTGGTTATGTTTCATGGAAAAAATAAACTGTTTGTCGTGTCAATTTATCTAGAGTCGTTAGGACGTTTGTGCTGAATGATGAGCGGTCGATCATTTCGTAACGAGGCGATGTGTTTCTCCCTAAACTGAGAGTCAGTATTTAGGCAGGAAATTCAAGGGAATTTGAAAGGTTTAGGGATATCCCAGTAGACATTTCATAGCGCAAAAACGTCGCGGCGTGAGTTGGAGCGCGACATCGAATATCGCTGTGATAAACACTGAGAGACGACGAAAGTCTGGACTCAGTGTGAAGCGACGTGGAGGCGCATTTCCCGAGAATACGGGAGTACAAAATTGTTTTATAGCCAATGAAACCCTTGATCTCCATACTTATTATTAGGAATTCAAGGTCATAGAGTATTGGAGAAAACAATAAACTGTACAATGTTATTGTCAATACGCGACGTTTCGCTGGTAAGTCAAACTTCCTCAGGCTCTGGAAACCAAACATATACAGAAAAAAAATCGTTAATGATCGTAAATAAATAATACATGAACATACAAGTGTAAAAACAAGCTGAATAGCAAGCTAAAGGGTCAGAGCTAACAATAAATTAGTTTTTGCGCCTAAATCATTACAAAACACATGAGTCCCCTTGAGAGTTAAAGTAGCTCTACCCTTACGGTAAATTCAAAGATTATTGAAAACTGCAAAAAAGTTGCAGAAAACTCGATTAGATTCGGAATTCTAATTTTTTTCTCAATTCAATTATCGTTTTGGTTTTTCAAAGAAGAAATGTTTAAAAATCAGGATTTAACCCAGTGTCTTATGTGAAAATCAACATTTCCATTGTAATCAAAGATTGAAATCTGAATTTTTTTTCATTAGAGGTGAAAAAATCAAGAATTTTTTTGACACTTCATAAAAAATAATCCACCGTTTTGCAAACAAGTTTTATTATTTATTTATGAGAGGGAAATGTTTGAGAAAATATCAATATTTTACGAAATTTGATTTAGATAATGCTGACTGGGTATGAATTTTTTCAAATTTTTTCCATGCAATTTAGTTGAAAAATTTAAAAACTTAAAAAAAAATTTTTTTTAAATATACATAAATATATATAAAATTTAAAAATAAAATTTAAATTTAAAAATATAGAAAAGTACAGCGTAGCCTGGCCGAAGGGTGGAGCTACTTTAAGTACATAGTCATGTTATTTCCTAATAAGTTCCATGGCGAGAGCCTCAAATACATGTATAAATGAACAATAATTATGAAATCCGCCTAGCAACAAAATGAAACCACTGTCATTTGTCACTCCAATCAGTGATGAAGCAGACAACATAGACATTACACCCCACCACCCGATTCGACCTCCTGCACCACCTCCAGAATAACACAGTATACTTTAGTGTTTTCTCCAATACTCCATGACCTTGAATTCTTAATTGTTTTATAACCTCACACTGTAATAAATAAAATATGTGAAAATCTAAACGGTAAAAGATATTCTCTTACTCTATTAATTTTTGCAGTCTATTGTTGTTTCTTTTCATCATAAATTAAAAGACAACTCAAATTACGAGAAAGCCCTTACCCACTTCGAGAACTTATTTTTGTCTGAAATTTCTCGTACATTACTTGGAAATTTTAATCAAGTAACAGTTCTACTGAAACTGCAAGAATACAATTGGGATGAGATCTTTCAAAATGGTTAACAATTTGTCCAGATGTAATCTAGCAATTTTATACGCAATCGCTTACAACCGAGGTTCAATCACTATATCCAGATAATCCGGCTCCATGATTGTCTCTTAGTTGATTCGACGTCACTCAATCGTAGTCTTGTTATTCTTAAACTCCAAAAAACTTTATGAAACAGTTTGCTACGCCATCTGTCGATAAATCACACCTAACCTCATGCGCCTTGGGATGACATGATGCATTCCTAACCGAGTTGATATAGTATTTTTCCGGGCTTCTGCGATGGGGTTTTTTACTCGTGTGGCGTTGGCGCCCGAGCCGAAGGCGAGGACTGGCCAACCACATGAGTCGCCGAGCCGAAGGCGAGGACTGGCCAACCACATGAGTAAAAAAAACCCATCGCAGCAGCGCGGGACAAGTTTTTTTTGTAGTGATTTTCAAGTTTTCGAGTTTGCGAAGTATGTAATACCAATTCCCAGACGAGAAATCGTGAGAAGCAGTAGAGAAAATTAATATTCAAGCGAAATTTTCTGACAATTCATAATTGTAAATTGAAAAAAATTTCTTCGAACTCGGAAAGACATCCGCAATTTCCCGTTTGTTATTCAGAAAAGGAAAACAGCATCGAATTGACTTCAAAGTGAATATCCGCATCCCCGAGCAATAAGTGCAGGATGATTAACTGTTATTTACTATTTTCGAAAATCACGGGGTGTTTCGGGTCGCACATTACGCATAACAAATATGCGGGCGGAGATGTCTCCCCACGTGTATTTTCCACTGTCTCCCGTGATGATGTGACACCGAGGGGTTGAAAATTATTCTCTCGAGCTCATCCCGCTAGATTTGCTGTGCCAAGTCTATCCCACACGAGGTTTGAAGAGGTATTAGATGAGTATAACGCTGTGGCCTGCAATTCACCCCCTCCGCCTCCCCTTTGGGTGCCTATCTTGGGGTTGTGGGCATCAGAGAGCGGTTGTATTTCAATATGGTGTACTTACTCCCTTCAGGGGGCATATGCCACCTTTTCGGCTCACTGTTCCACCCCTCTCAGGTTTACTCTACGTCTAATCCGATTTATTGTATGAACCGTGTGTGTTTGGTGTATATATCGAGATTTTATCGATGATATCAATATAGGGTTGAATTAACAAGATTGTGATGGTCGATCTGGCCCAATTGTCGTGAGAACCAAATTGAAACAAAAAAAAGACGCAACCATAGTACAGTAAAAACAAGTGAGAATTGCTCTTGTATTGCATATAATATAAATATTTTTGCTAATAAATTAGCAATGTACTTCCGAATGGATACTTTGCACATCATTTCCTTCTATCATGTATAATTAGTTGTTTATTTCATGTTATTAGATTGAATAAGTTTCATTAGCGGAGGGAAAAGTACGAGAAAAATTACCGTGCTCGCACAGTAAAGTGTCCGAGTGGAAATTTTGATCAGGTTGGCTGATCAGAATTAAGACAAATCCGATACTGGTCCGCCTTTTCTGATCAGGCGTTTCCGATAAGTATTCAGCCAGTTACTGACAAAACTATCTGGATCTGTCGGGACTCAGTCTCTCTTGATCGTATTTTGATCAGTCGAACAGTTCGGATCCGTACATTTGGATCAGATTTGGCTCCTCAACAGCGTTACAAGGTTTTGTCAAAAACTGACCTTGTTCAGTTTTTATGGATCAGTTTCGGACTCCAACCTGATTTGAATTTCCATTTGGGTGGGTTCAGATAGTCTTTCCAGGCGAAATGTACCGCAAAGAGTAGGAAAAAGTACTGTTGCACGAGTCATTTTTTCGGATAAATGCGAGGCAACTATCTTGTGCAGCATGGTAAAATCGAAGCGATTGTGAATTTTTACGGGAAATACGAGAAAAATTATGACACTGGTTAGCAAATTTTTCCGGTACTCTACTAGAATCCTAGGACCCGATCGCGCATTCGTAAGATTTCGGCACTCTTCGTCCCCCTTCCGCATCCACGAACATCAACTCAACGTGACCAGATGATTTATTCTGTCGCCTCCTCTAGCCTCCTCTCTCACATATCTCCCCACTGAAACCCCAGGTTAATGTTTTTCGTAATATCAATTCAGTGAAATATTGATTAGTATTATGATAAAACGGTTAAGAAATAAAATAAGAAAGAAAATAATGACCTTTATTTTCTCTTCATGAGGTGTATAAGGCTGTAGAGATACATTGGCCTGTCAAACATTTCACATACGTTTGCCGCGCATTCTACTTCCAATATGGGAGAGAGAATATGGAGGAGATGATAAATAAAAATTAATATGATGATATACTGAATGACAATGTTTACTCATTTTCAACTATTGAATGGAATTTATGATGTAATAGAAAACAGTCAGGGATCAAGCTTTTATTGTGCGGTGCCGGAATTTTTACTATGCAGCACCGGAATTTTTCTGGTGCTAGATATTTGAACCCACTTTATCAGACGGCGCGGTAATTTTTGCCTGAATTTCTCCAGAAAAATTCTGGAATTTTTTTCTCCGTGTTTTTAACTAATTTTATCACATTTTCAACTTAGTTGAAAGTTATCATTATCATTATTTTTATTATTACTTACTTGAATAAATTTGCAACATCACATTTGAAGAAACCGTCCACTTTCAGGGAAATTCATAAAAAATTCGAAATTTCCAACAATCATCATAAAAATCAAATCAACCAATATAGCCATCGTAATCATATTTCAACTTCGACTTAGTGGCATTAAAACAAACATTTTAAGCTATTAAGGGGGTAGGGTCATGGGAAATGTGGAGGAAACAATTAACTGCACTAGATTATTATCAATTCACGATGTTTCGCTTATAATTATTATAATTATTATAACGTAGTAATGTGTTTAGTTCCCAATCTGGAATATTTCAGAGAATAATATGACGATGTATTCAATTGTCAAGAAGCGTGAAGAAGCTTAAGTTATAAGCGAAACGTCGCGAATTGATAATAATCTAGTGCAGTTTATTGTTTTCTCCACATTTCCCATGACCCTACTTCCTTAATATTAACTACGAAGATGAATAATAATTTCATTGATTTTAAGCTATGATTGAATTCATTTGAAGCATGATATTCAAAGATATCTCCGGGATTCTAATTTTTTTAAATAGAAAATTTTCCCAAATTTTTAAGTAAACCAAATCAACGATTATTGTTAGTGCCTTCAACCCGGTTGAAAGAATATTCAAACCAATGTTTTAAGCCATCATTCAATCAGTTCAGAACTTTTTTTTTCGTTATCCTGGAACAACCGATTTTCGAAAAAAATTGAAAATTGAAAAAAACTCATCGAAGAATTAAATTTTAATTAATGGAAAAATGGATTAAAAAAAAAATTATTTCTTTGGAATATTTTCTTGAGAAAAAAGTATTCAGTCTATTGCAGTGAAAAGATTTCTCGAGGCCGGTAAATAAGAGGAAACTTGAGATGTACCTGACGGACTAGTTGTACAAGTGGAGGCCATAAAAATTTCCACAACTTGACAATGTTTTTCGACCCCCAAAAAACACCCCAAACTACAGTCCACAGATTCACTTAACCACCCGGTTAACACGAGAGCTCTTCTACCCAAAAAAAGAGAGGCATAATTTTTCTCCTCCTGTTTTTCCCTCTGCCATCTATATAATACAATGACTTGCTATTTCTCTTTCTTTGAGAACCCCTCTGGTTATCCTCTCGTTCTCAACAAAACGATTTTCCCATCCCTCGTTGACAATTTAAGGGGCTTCATTACAGGCCACAACTCACTTCAACCCTTTAAAAAAATGCTCCAAGGGATTTAAGAATGTCTGAACCAAAGTGTGAAATCAATATGAAGCATCGGTGAGGAAGTAATCAATTTAATTAGAATCATTATTATTATCATTTATTTATTTATTTAATGTTTATCAGAACAAAAACTGGCCCATAGCAAGGGGAAATCCCAAGCTTGTACATGTGGTCAAATACAAAATTTACAAGTTTATAGCTCTCGAATATTTCATACACTAGGGACAGGTAGAGCAAAACGGACCCCTAGGGCAAAACTACCCCTGACAGAAAATTGATCACTTTTGTTCTTGCTTCCGAACAGAAGCTCTGTAATCGTGGTTTTTTTCGATTTTGTAATGTTGGATGAAAATGTCTAGAAATGTAATGAAACGTCAAGAAATGATGTTTTTAAAAAATGTCGGTATGTGTGTAAGTGTGTGTGCACATGTGTATTCGTATGTTCGTATGTTCAACGCATTCAGTGTTTCTGATTTAAAGGAACGAAAAAAAAAACAAAAATTACCAATTACCTGTCAGTGGTCCGTTTTGCCCTGCGGTCCGTTTTGCCCTACCCTCCCTTATTTCATAGTTTTGTCCATACTAAATCCGATCAATTCACATACCAGTCAATTCTCATACGACATAAGATAAAAAAATTACTAAAGTGTCTAAGTATCTAAATAAGTTGATAATCCACGTGACCCTGGCATGTAACTACATAACTAATTGATGAGACAGCAAAATAATTTGAGAGATAATGGACTTGCGTAACTTCAGACTAGCACATAAAATGGAAGAGCTTGCGGGCGCTGCTAATATCGTGAGAGTCCAGAATGTCGAGTAATGTTAGTGATGGGCCAGGGCCCCCCTACGTAGACAGAGAAGAAATTCTTTTCTAAAATGAGCGTACAATTCGCATCTTAAAAGAATATGTTCGGTAGATTCATTTTAATTGATCAGCTGGATAATTACCAAGTGTTGGTTCAATCTTGCAAGCAGGTTGCCAAATGTTCGCTAGCTCTAGGTCAATCTTGGCTGGCAAATCACGGCCCAGCTTTGGACAAACTTGGTTACGAGCATGAGGCCAACAGCTATGCCTCAGGCCTGAATGAACGGATATTCTTCTTTTTTATTCATAAGACTGCAGGTGAAAACCTATCGGAGCTTGTCTAGCCAAAAACAATAACAGCACCGATATTCCCATACTCTTGGTAATTTCTACGATGATTTTTCATTGAAGAACCATCTTCAAACTTCGCAGCTTCGTAGTGATGTCACGAGACACTTTACTAGACAAAACTTTGGAAAGATGATCTCGGTGTCAATGAAGAGAAGGAATTATTCTCTAAAATGAGCGTACGATTCGCATCTTAAAAGATTATGTTCGGTAGATTCATTTTAATTGATCAGCTGGATGATCACCAAGTGTTGGTTAAATTCTGCAAGCAGGTTGCCAAATGTTGGCTAGCTCTAGGTCAATCTTGGCTGGCAAATCACAGCCCAGCTTTGGACAAACTTGGTTACGAGCATGAGGCCAAGAGCTCAGACCTGAATGCCTCAGACCTGAATAAACGGATATTCTTCTTTTTTATTGATAAGACTCCAGGTAAAAACCTATCGGAGCTTGCCGAGCCAAAAACAATAACAGCACTGATATTTCGATACTCTTGGTAATTTCTACGATGATTTTCCATTGAAGAATCATCTTTAAACTTCACAGCTTCGTCGTGATGCAGCGAGACACTTTACGAGACAAAACTTTGGAGAGATGGTCTCGGTCTCAATGATCATGAAAATCTTTGCTCTCATTTCAATCTCGAAATAGGCAGCATCAACTTCTCTCGTGATGACTCCGAGTCAATTTACCTCATCTCGGTCTCAAGTTTTTCGTTTTTTTTAATGCAAAATCTCGATTTTTGTCGCTGTTTGTCTCGTCTCGGCTTGTTACATATAAAAAACGCGAAAAACTATAAGCCGAGATGAGATAAATTGACTCGGATTCATCACAAGAGGAGTCGATACTGCGTATTTAAAAACTGAGATGAGACTAAAAATTTCCATGTTCACTGAGACCGAGACAATCCCTCCAAAGTATTGTCTCGTGATGTCTCGTGAAATGTCTCGCCCCATCACTACAGCTTCGAAAACGAAAAAAAATCCCTCCTCTAAATCAAATTAACACATCCAGCGAACACTCGAAAATTAATGATATTTCGTTATCTCAACTCAAACTATTGGCAATGATCATAGAGGGTTAGAATTTCCCCGGAGCTGGAATCATGTGGGTGGGGTAGAATTTTCTCTTTCACCACCCCCTCTAGTGAAAATAACGGCGTGTGTCGGTGCCCGTGTAAGGCGTCAATCACACGCCACGCATATATTTACGAGCACTTCATTCCCTGTGCACCCTCGACCGCACACGAGAGGAGAGACCACGTCTCGTGGCGAAACTCTACCTCCCTACGTAGTTAAAGCCCACCCAAACCCCCGATTCTCCCCCAGTGGTCCGCGAAACACACCCCCTTCCTGCCCATACGCCCGCTCGTGTTGGTTAAATAATGGGCCGAAAGGGGAGGAGGTGGGGGAGGGGGAGTTGGTGGAGGAGCAGTACCACACTACCATCAACATCAACCCACTATCAAAAGCTCTCCTGCCTTGACAGTACGACGTTCCATTTCGATTTCCAAATCCTATAACACTGCTTTATATGTACTTGGGTGTTATATCCCACGGTGCACAAACCCGTCACGGATCAGAGAATGTTCAAGGACAATGGAACAAACTCGAAAAGCTTTCAGAATCTAAGTTTCCGTAACGCAAGGGTTGACAGTTTGGTTGGAATGTACGGGTCAAGGGAAGCGGATTATCGATTCCTTGAATTTAACGTTGAACATGGTAAACCATTCATGGTGAATGTGAGTTAATGGGTTACAGGAGATTGGATATTGTTCAAGTTCACTTGAGAAGAAACAAGGGGGGACCTTCATCAAAACTTTGTTTATTATTGTTGAAATTCATCTCCTCTACTTTGTGTTAGTCTGTCATTGAAACAATGCTGACCGAGGATTATTCATTCGCGTTACGAACGGAGTGGGGAGAATGATGAGATCGAACTTTATTGGATTAGGTTAGATTCTATGATGCAATGATGGAAAGTGGAATTTGTTGGGAACAAGGTTCTAGAATTGGTGATGAATTACAGTTGAGAACTTTGGTTGATGAGGACAAACTGAGCTAGAATGTGGCTCGACGTGTCATTTGAGGAAAAGGACAGCTTATTTTTTAGGAATAGATCTCAAAGCTCTGGCCTAAGATCGGTGTCTTCACTCTAGCTGAATCAACTCTCGGCCGAATTATTCTGTGCTTCCAGTTTTTTGTGTATTTTTCAAAGATTTCTACTATCAGTAATAATCAAACAAAATTTCCTCGACGCAGTTTATTTTACAAAAACATTTGTTTTCGTTTTTAAGGAGATAGTTTTAAGGATACCGTTAATTATCATGCCCCGACATTCACTGATAGAAAAAAATACTTTTATTGAGATGTTTTCCTTCTTGGAACAAGTATTATATACTTGAACCAATTTCACATGAATAAGATCTTACGGTGAATATCAATGATTTTTTCTTGAGATACATTTACTTCAATCAAATAAAACAGTCATTGGCATCAAATCACATATATTCACGGCAAATAATTTATGTCACATTGGCATCAAGTCACATATATTCACTACAAAAATGGAAAAGTTCAATTTTTTTTTCAAATCTAATATAATCTATAGTCGAGAAATTTTCTCTTTCATGAATTCATTAAAAATTCGTACCTAGGAGATGATTACGTTGTGGAATGAATTGAATGTTGTTTTCTCGAATGAAGCCGATGTTTAAATTGAGCTTTCCGTACATCACATTGTACGAAGTTTGTGCTATCCAAGTTTGTGTTCAATTGTCGTAATCTGTGATTCTGTTATTGTAAACATAAACAGAAACATAAACTTCGTTCAACTCAACGACATCTTACTGCAATCTCAAAGCTTTTTTCCCGTAATCAACGCATGATCGTGTTGATTGAGATAACAACGTATTTAGTCGTAAGAATAATTTTGATTTTTGAGTTTACCAATGAATTTATGGAGTTCCCAAACTTTTGGCTGGAAGTAAATCAAATACTCTCATTATTGCGACAAATAAAAGAAACTTCAATTCTACAGAAGTGCGCTTTCTCCAAATCAAATATATCTCAAGAAGAGATACCTAGTATTCACTATGAAATCATGTTTATTTGAAAATTAACAACCAAATGATAGTTGGTTGAAATGAAATCCTCTTGATAACATTAATCTTTCTGTCAGCGTTGAATCAGCATTTATTAACCGTACTTCACTTTATGTAATCACAGTCGTCACTGATCCAATCTAGATGTCCAAGATTGGATCAGTGAGGACTTTGTTATAGAGAGAATTGCACATTATCTACATGCGCATTCACACAGCAAGAAATATCGTTCTGTTATCAGCTCTGTTTTTTCAAATCCAAAATCACCGGATACTTTAAAAGATGGTTGGACATCAACTTTCACCAAAACAAACACTTAACCCCTCTGATTCACTCGATAGCTCGCACTATTTTTAAATTCTCAAATCACCGGGTTGAAATGTCCCCACAGGGACTCATGTCTCAGGCTTAAGTTTAAAGTATTCCAGTGGGTTATTGATAGTCGAATATCGTTATCGCCTCGGGATTATTGACCCCACCCCTCATTCGCATTCCTCCCCCATGAGAAGAAAAAATCGTTCGAATTGGAGAGAAAAAGGGATTGAGGATGATTCTCCCTTTCTCCATTTCTCATTCATCGATTTTTCAGCGTCATCATTTCTATCGTCATCCCTCAGTCATTATCGCTCCTCCAGTATATACGAAATGATGATGCTTGGACGAACGCGTCGAAATAATAATCACGGCACGTTTGCACAGCCAGCGAAGAGAAAATCAGAAATTCCACACGGGTCCTCGGGTGCTCTCCACGTACCGTCAGGCGCCAATCATCCCAACATTCAGTCATGTACGTTTCTAACCCGAACCCCCTTTCCCCAATCCACTGTTCACATTCACACTCAGTAGCACGGTGGTAGCACTCTGAATTTTCGAGAATCGTATAGGTGTTGAGATTGTTTGTGTGCGAGAGAAGGCAGGCGGGTCGAGGAACCACCAATCGGATTGGTGAAACTCACCAATTATTTGGCCATTCGTTGCCAACGTGAACTAAATCTACAAGTGTTTACTGGCTGCATTGGGAACGTATAAATTCGCTGATTTTTCGAAAAAACTTCAACGTTTCTGTTCATGGGCTTCTTCATTCTACCGATTTGGGGTTGAATGAAGTATAATTGAATAAAAAATTACTGATGTGAAATGAATTATTGATCGAACGATGTTTTTGCAGGTAGATGCGGCAAGAAGATTTGAAGCATCGTCCAGTCCTGACATAGTCTCAACTGCAGAAGGTTCAACCCCATGCTTCAGCAAATTCCGCACGAAATTGGATCAATATTTGGCACGCAAGTTTGGCCAAATCAGTAGCGAAGTGATAAAACGGTGCAAGTCAATTTTGAGTATTGACCAGTTTTCAATGAATATCTCGGATTTTAAGGAGAACAGCAAAATTTTTGTTATAACCTTTTTTGTAGAGCCGATTGAGTGCTACAACAAATGTAATCACGAAAATTTCGCTATCTCCCTTATATTCGGAAATATTCCTTAAAAACTCAACTGTGAGAGTTATACTCGACACCCAAACTTGGCCCAACGTTGAACCAACACTTGACAACCAGTGTTTGCAGCCAGTTTTTACCCAAAGTCGAGCCAACTCTAGATATGCATCATTTACAACCGAGTTTCATACGTAGTTGGGCAAATACTTGGCATCCAAGCTTGGCCCAACATTGAACCAACACTCGCCAATTCGTGTTTGTACTCAATTTTTACTCAAAGTCAAGTCAACTCTGGGGACTTGCAGCCGAGATTCGCCCAGTGTTGAGTCAACACTTCCTCACCCTTGCCCGGGGCATACAGCTGAGTTGCATCGACGTCATTACTTAGGAATCGATCAAGTAGTGGCCTGACTCAGATACCGATATTGGACCAATGTCTGTCAAAACTGGCTAAATTCTGATGAATTTTGAATCGTTCACCTGAGTTACTTTTTTATTAGACTATGGTCTGAATGATTTCAATGTTACAATCAGCCTCACCTGGGAAGCCGACAATGAGCCAACCTAGCCCCAGGATTGAGCCATCCTCCGAAAAAGTGGATTCAATTGTAGCTTCAACTCTGCTCTACCAGCGAATCAACTACAAATGATCCCATTTAGCTGAGCTTGATAGCCAAGTGTTGGCGCAACCTTGGATCAAGCATGGTGAGATACACTGGGCCATCCTTGCATGCCCAGCGTCAGGACAATGAATATCGCGTTGATGTTAGGTCCAGACTACATAATCCATTGTAACGAGCATTGTTGAGATGCCGGAAGTCGGCAAGCCGGGCTTGGACCGCGCCATGGCTCGATCTGCCAGTCCTGGCCACTCTTGTCTGGCATAATCCGAGAACCACCACTAATGGAGCTGCCAATATATTTTCAATCGAACATGGAATTTGACGAATAGATCGTTCGCATTATCAGTATATTAAACACTAATTACGTTGTCGTGCAGCACTAATTAATGAGTGATGGCAAGAGGGGGGATGAATGCAGTTGGGAGGAAGGGGGGCTGTATGTTTTGGTATCCTTGCCTGGTTGTATTCCTGGCTGGTAACTGGTAGGTATTAATTAATTAGAGCCACTTTCAACCGTGTTTACTACACCGCAAAGGCAGAATATCACCTCTACAGGGGCTCCTTGTGGCTCGTGGAGGGCGCTAGTGAGACTCACGGACCGCACACCGAGGTTTTTAATTGCTGATTGGTAAATAAGTAAATTGCCGTAAGAAAAGGAGTGGATTTGTTCGGCTCGGTGGTCAAAAAAAGGAGGAAAGGAGGAAGGCAATACGCCCGCCCTCCCGCGTTAGTACACAGACGCCGAGCAAAGGGGGCGCTTTGACGTTGGGAACCTCGGGGGCAGGGGAAGAAGGAGATGAAATGAATGAAAGAAAAGAGTCTAAAAAAACATGTGAGAGAAAACCTGTGCGCGGTGACGACTAGAAACGAATACGGATGTTCCACCCAGCTTTTATCCTCTTTTAACGAGGTTTCTCAATCTC
>NW_021680379.1:1535524-1538800 GCF_001412515.2 Diachasma alloeum | reverse complement strand
GACCCTTCCTAACTCCAATGAGGGTACAAAGTGTCGCGCGAGGTGCTGAGTAATACGCGCGAGCTGACGCACGAGTACTCCCGTACTTTTTTTACTGTTATTTTATGTGCACTTGGCGTGTTCAGGCGCGTCCACAGGGTTGAAAAGAGGCAAAGTTACTTGGATTTGCTTTACCTTTAGGGTTTTTCAGAATTCTAAAAGACAAAAAGTAATGATAAGCGGAAAGAAAATTGCGGTTATTTGAAATTTTGAATTTATTTTGAAATTTATTTGAGGTGAGACCAAATATTGAGAGATCATTATACAGTCAACTTTATATGATGAAGCCAATTTTGATTGCTTTTATATCAATATAGTACAGTTTTTTTGTTCATACATTGGCAATATGTTTCCAAATACTCATTTTGCACATCATCTGCTTGTATAGTATATAATTCATCTTTGCATATCATTCTATTGAATTCAATGATATTTCTTCTTCAGTCAGTTGTGTTATATTTTTAATTTAGTTCAATATTTGATGAAATTTAGAAAATGAAATAATATATATCTATGCCATCCCTTTATTCGATGACAGTGAAGTTGAATTAGGTCGTTTTAATGGTAACTGAATCAATTTTAATCTTCCTTTTCTTTATTCAAAGGATCAATGGAAGTAAATTTTTAAAAATATGGAAAATCAACAAACTTTTGAATGCTATGAGAATTATTTCCGAAATTCTTGTATGAATTGAATAGAAGAATGATGCTCTCTATGCTATTGAATGAATTTGACACATTATTATATTTGAAGAAACGATCAGAAAGTTCATTTTCTGAGGAATTTATGAAAAAAACTAAATTTACGAAAATCATCGCAAAAATTAAACCAACGAATATAGGTATCGTAACGATCTTTTAACTTCAAAGTAGCTTCGGAACTAATTTTTTCAGTTATCATTAAATGAATTTAGAAAATGATATCCCAAGGTACCCTCGGAATGGCAATTTTTATATAACACAAATTGTTTGAAAATTATTCTAAAAATAAAAACAACGATTACAACTATCGCTTTTATCTTCGAACTAGGTCGAAGAGACATCCAAAGAATTTTCTTAAGCCATCATTCAATGAATTCAGAACATTTTATTAAGTTATGGTGCGACATATGTTTAAAAAAAATTCGAAAATTCAAAAGCGTAATGTATGGATTAAATTTTAATTGATGCCGATGGATAGAGCAGAATAATACCTATATTTATTTAAAAAATACGTCAATTTCATCGATTTATTAGCGAACAATTAAAGAAAAACTTTGTCACATACATAGATACATACCTTTTGGCTCATAATAAGTCGGTATAACACAAGAAATCCGAAACTTAAATTTGAACGATTACAATGCATCCATTCGCACTCAATAATACTAATTAGTAGCCAGAGTCTCAAATGTTTATTCCAAGTTTTACGCGTGTTGTACACAGAGAGAAATTTTCTCGAAAAATTCTAGTACGAGTACTGGAAAAAATCACAATCCACCGGCTGTGAAAAATTCTAGTGCTATTAAGGTAAAATTTCTTGGTATTTCTGGTAAAATTTCTGGGGATTTCTGTGAAACTTTCACAGAAATACGGGGAAAAATTCACGTTTTCCCCAATAAAATTTCTAGTGCCGGCACTGGAATTTTTTCCTGACCGTCACTTTGCGCCTCTTTTCCCGTGCTAGCACTAGAATTTTTCTAAAAAATTTCTCTCCGTGTATGGAATGCCACATTAACTCTGAATTTAAAAAATCGGTAAAATTCGAATCGATCACATGTAATTTAAATAGCACCTAAAAACCGTAAATTGAAAGAAATTCAAAGCCTAAGGCAATTGTCCAAATGATCCCTAATTGGATGCGCCCGCGTGAGGGGCAAAGATCGGTATTATACGTTCAATCAATTATCCGGCGCCGGAGCGTCGAGTGATCCGCCTAATCCGAAGAGCTCCCCACGCAGTATTCAGGAGGAAGTTTAGGGGTTGATTCGAAGGTGGATACGAACGAGAGATGGTCAGTGAGCCGCGAAATAATCGCGCAGATCGCACACGCTGGGCGCAATTACCGTGTGTGGTTAATAAGGAGATGGCCAGAGGGGAAAGGTGGTGAATGCCCGGGGGCACTGAGGGGTGTCAGAGAGGAAGACTGCGGTGGTAACTAGGTAGAGGAGTCTGGGGGTGTGCGGTGGACTCCAGTGGGTTTCCACGGGCTCTTTCCATTGTGCGCTGAGCTAGTGGAGTCGGGTCGAGTTAGGCCAGACGATCATGCTTCGTTGGACAGCGATATTCATTGCCGAGGTGATCGGCTTAATGATCATTAATCATGATTAATCATCTTGGAATTCATCCGGTAATACTCCTGTGCGGTGGCGGATCGATATGGTGAAAATTATCATAGGGAAGGATGCATTCAGATTACTAAGGGAGTAGAAAGTAAAACTATATTTTCACTTGGAGAAATTACCGGGGAAGATAAAATTCGTGAAGATAAAATATAGTGCCCCGAACCCAGATTTCGAATGTTCAACATCGACCCACCACACACGGAGAAAATAAAATAGTAAAGATTACTATGTCGGAATCCGCACATAGTAAACGTTAGGAAAGTTTTGTCAGCATTACTATGGACATGGCTACCATAGAACATCGTAATTATTACTATGGGGCATAGTGAGCTTCTCAATAGTAATATGGATATAGCAATAATCACTATGTTACGTAGTAGAGCTCCCTCTGTTACATTAAGTGTCCTATAAGAGATAATGAAATTATTCAGAATAATTAAATATCATCAAAGAATGAAACAGGACTAGTAGAATCCATGTTACACAGAGAAATATCATTAATGAAAGTACGAGAATTTTCTTATTGTAAGCCCGAGTCGAGGATTTGGTTCTGATTGGACGTACACAGGACTTTCAAGATCTCTCCAGACCTAGATGGACCTGGTAAGTCCTAATCAGTTCTGCGACGTACTTTTCCAGAGACCATTCGAATCCTCAGTTCTTTTCGGTCCTGAGAAGTCCTCGATGCTACCGAGAACGCGTGATTTTACGAGCGGGTGAAGGGGAAGGCATGTATGCGGAGGGTTGAAATTTGTAGCCAACGAGGAGACAGGGTTGCAGAATATATTTTAGCCACCCTCATCTCCCCGTTTGCAGGCGGTGTTTAAATAAAAAATAGTGAACGTTGATTCTGTATTTATTGACCCCCTGATGCCAATGAAACCCTCGGAGGTGACAGAAATGGGGAAAAAAA
>NW_021680379.1:1531974-1532517 GCF_001412515.2 Diachasma alloeum | reverse complement strand
GTAAACTGAAAAAGTTTTTTTTTTCAAATTTTCAAAGGGTCAGATTTTTCGTTTTTCTCGGGAGAAAGTCGACTTTCGGCAAAATCGAATTTGTTAGCCGGGTGAACGTTGATTCCCACTATTTAAGCGACGGANATTCGTGAAGATAAAATATAGTGCCCCGAACCCAGATTTCGAATGTTCAACATCGACCCACCACACACGGAGAAAATAAAATAGTAAAGATTACTATGTCGGAATCCGCACATAGTAAACGTTAGGAAAGTTTTGTCAGCATTACTATGGACATGGCTACCATAGAACATCGTAATTATTACTATGGGGCATAGTGAGCTTCTCAATAGTAATATGGATATAGCAATAATCACTATGTTACGTAGTAGAGCTCCCTCTGTTACATTAAGTGTCCTATAAGAGATAATGAAATTATTCAGAATAATTAAATATCATCAAAGAATGAAACAGGACTAGTAGAATCCATGTTACACAGAGAAATATCATTAATGAAAGTACGAGAATTTTCTTATTGTAAGCCCGAGTCGA
>NW_021680379.1:1512912-1526426 GCF_001412515.2 Diachasma alloeum | reverse complement strand
AATAATTGCATTTTTTATTTCAATAACGCATGAGTAAATAGGGATATGAACGCAGATTTAATATAGGCCCATAGAATTACGGGGACCGGCAAGGATTTGGAAAGTCTGAATGCAAGTCCTGCTTACACCTAACAAGTGCTGAAGTGGGACATAACCAGAGGTAGAAAGGTCTCGGAAGCACTTGGGAAGAGGCTTCCCAAGACCTATCCAGTTCTGAACGGAGAGACCTAAGTAGAATTTGTCAGGTCCAATTATTCGACTCGGGAGAACCATGGAAAAGAGTAATTATGTTTTTGAAATAATGGATTTATCTAGAGAGCTCTTAATGAAGCCCTTTAAAACCTAAATTAAATTTGCCGAGGTATTTTTATTCATATCAAATGAATAGTTTTATAAATGTAAACAAATGCTATCTCCATACAAGTACGGACTATGTTACAAATTGAATCATTGTTTAGATGGCGAAGGAAAATAATTTATTGACGTATAACAATTCTCTGTTAGAATCAAATAAAGAGTTTAATTTGTTTAATTTTTTGAATAGTTTAAGCCTTAAGCGCCTTGAGTTTATGAACGCATCAAGAGAGAATCGCGAATTTCAACCGGCTATTTTAGAGATACTTCCTATATTCACAGTACCATTTTCATGTAACATAGTACCAGGGGACATAGGAGCCATTACTATAGAACATAGTACGCATTACCCTGTGACATAGTAAGCATTACTATGGAACATAGTAGGCATTACCGTGAGACATTGTAGGGATTACTATGTAGGGACAGTTGAAAACCCTTTTACCATGTTACCATTGTAATTTCTCCTATAGTTATGGTTATGTTTACTATTTAATTCTTTTCGTGTAGCTCTAGCTCTGGCTCATACTGTAGATCAAGTTCTTGCTCTACTCCGAGACCAAATCCTAGCTGTAGAGCTTCAACTAAAGGCGTAAAAGATTTGTTTTCCAGTCGAAAACAAAGTAGAGCGTCGGCTCCTGTGATTCACAAGAACATCAGCTCATAATACATCTGTCAAGGTCAGAAACATGCCATAAAAATCCCTTAAATGGTGGAATTTTTTGTGGTAAGTCCCAACCCTCTCCATCCAAACAATTCCCAGCTCTTCGAGTCGTTTACTACACGACGATATGTACCACGAAACGTATATGTACCATCGTGTCGTAAATAATAGAAGGTCCGAGAGTGGAAAAATCCGAGAGAAATTCAGAGGTTCACACCAGAATGTTTTTTTTTTAATCTCCCTTTCCATTCAAAACTTGAAGTCCTACAATATGGAATAGGATTACCCGGTTGAGAATTTCAGTTTTACGCTGCATGTTAACTGAAATTGAAATAATCCATGCTACGTGGATTATGTGGGCCAGTGAGTAACCCGAAGCACTAAATGTTTGAACGACTAAAAGTGTTTTTGAAATAAAAATCTCTGCATTTGAGAGATAATCGACCCTTTCAAAATTGCTACGATCAACTTCACCCCTTCCGCCCCCCTCTCTCATCGTCGCTGTTCTAGCCATTTCATCGTACGAGTATCTTTCGAAACGAGGTCGCTCAGTTTAAATAAACCCAGGCTGACAGTTTCACACGAATCTCCACTGAGTTTATTTACTTGGCAGCAAGGGGTGAGTCCAGCAGTGATGATGGTTTTTTTCCCTTTTTCTCGACGCAAAAAAAAACATAAATACTTTCTTACGTCACTCATTCGCTCCCTAAAAAATCATTCGTTTCGGTTCTTTTGTCGAACCCCGAGTACTGAGGAGTCATTTTAGGATTCGACATGGAAAATGCATTAAACTTCACGATTCAAAATCAACATTTTGGTGGGTTTTTAGTTCTTTTTAATTCGCTCATTTGAATTGCGAAAATGAGTTTCTCTGACATTAGAAATTACTGAAGGAAATTGTCTAACAGAGAAAGTTTTATATTAGGAACATCTGATTTCATCATTTTTTTCTATTGAAAATAATACAAAGGTATCAAGTCAAGACTTTCAGAGGGCTAAAATGGAAATTTTCGAGTTTCAAATTAGGACTTTTGAAAGTCACAACTTGAGACTTTCAGATAGATCAAATGGAGATTTTCAAGTCAAGTTGAGACTTGGAAATCTCTATTTGATCCTTTCAAGAAAGTCTCAAGTTAAGGATAATATATTATTAGATCCTCTCAAGAAAGTCTCAATTTAAGGACAATCGGGCGAGGAGGAAATGTAGGAGGTGAAGCGGAGGAGTTTCTATTGTTTTCTGAACAAAAAAATTTTTCCCATTCGGATTCAAAATTCAGGCAATATTAGGGAGTATCTCCAGTTAAAAATTATTTTTGGAACTAATCAAATTTATTTGTATCTGTTCCACGCATTGAATGGTTTTCAGATTGTTTTTTTTTAATAAATGAAAAAATATTCATCCATGCGAAAAAGTGGCAACATCGTCGGTAGTTTTTTTTTCACCCGGAGCTGGTACCACTGGCTCGAGGGAGCTCCAATCACAATGCTTCGTCGCTCTCTCTCAAGAGACGTTTAAATTGACCGCGCTACCCCCACCCGATCGGTACTTGGGACGTTGCTGCTCGTTTGGGCTGCGTGCGCTGAAATTTCATTTTTCAGTACTCTTTTCGCTATTATTAATAAACAATGTAACTAGACGACAATCTTTTTCACTCAAAAAATCACTGATCACATGTTTTAAATGTGTCTACAGTTTCATGACTTCGGTTGCATTATTTCCTTGGGTTTTGCAGTTTTTTTGATGATCTCCATAAGATCACGGGTTAAATGACCACTTTTTCAAAAATTCATAATAAATTAACCATGCTCCCCAACAGTCTGAAACTTTGCACACGCCTTTTCCATCATTTAAAGAATACGTAAAAAAAGAAAAAAATGGCAGCATTTTTTCCAACCCACCCAGCTCGTCCGATTATCCTTAAGATCTTTGAAACCTTAAAGTAAGGATTTTCATTTTCTAGGTGAAAAGTGAAGAGCCATTGAACTGTATAATATAAGCAAATGACATGCACTAATTAGGCGATATTTAATGCATCACCCGGTATATTGATAAAACGAGAAGTAAGACTTCTCGTAACTAGTGTATCCGGTCTCTGCGCGGATTTTAATACGCGTTGAAAAAGAGAAGAATACAAGCTTTCTGCTGCTGGACTGGGTAGGCAGGCCCTCGTAAATACAGTTTATCCGGTGGCGCGCCCATCCATGCTCATTATTCCGAAATATCTCATTCTAGCGCCATCTCGCCGCTCCCATTATCGCGTCGGTCGTTCCGTGGTTGCGACATTAAAAATGAAAAAAAAGAGGTGTATTTTTCGAAAAAAAAGAGGGGAAAAAATATGAAAATTCTTTCCGGTTAGAGTGCCTCCAAATGGGCACACCGGAATGGTAATTGCTCGATAAAAAAAAATTATGGGCGGCTCAACGACGGCAACAGCGGGAAGTGATATCCAACGTCTTTATCTTTGGGGACTTTTTCACCCTTGATAAATTTTTTTTTCGCTGTGAGTGAACTGAATTTAATCTCTGATGACATTACTAGAAGTGATGATGATACTTTTTTATCTACGGACTACATTTCTGTAAATCCAATGACATCTTGAAATGGAACTCGAGGAAATAAAGGTTTTCCTTTAAAAAATCATGAAAATCAATGGAATTTTTACTTATTTCAAGAAAATTCCGTCTAAAAATAAAAAATTGTACATTATGTCATCAGGCGATAAAAATATTATCTGGCGAATGCGATTATAATCCCTGCCTTCGGCTCGAAGGTATTATAATATTTTCATCGCCGTGTGACATTCAATATTTCATGTCATTGGACCCGAAAGCCGCGATCTGAGTGAGCGATGCGAGGAAAAAAGAAAATTAATTAATTAAATGAATGAAAAAATGAATTATTAATTTTTTTATTATCATTATTATTATTATTGTTATTATTATTATTATTATTATCATCATTATTAATTAAATTATTGAATTCATAAATTAATTGTTTGATAATTAATAACTTATATTTATTTTCTTCATGCCTCAGTATAAATTTCTAAGGGATAAATAGAGCTAAAAATTGAAGTGAATACATCATTCTTATAATTTTTTTTCATTGTATCCATTCGACGATTACATGGAGTAACATTATGTTAACCTAAACATCATCACTGAATGTCACTAATTTTTAACAATTTCTACGACCGGTTCATTTTACACATTTTTTTCCACAAATACCCCTGATTTTATACGATTAATCACACTGTCAAACAAAAATTAACCCAATAATCCCTAATTATCATATAATTCTGCAGAGCGTGTACTCACGTTGAGATCATTCTTGTTTTTGAAATGATGAGTTTGATCTCTTCTAAAATTAATCTACTTATTTTTATAAAATGCAATGATACTCCTCTGAAGCTGTAATCATTGACTTAGAATCACTAAATTATGAAGACCTCTGCATCTGAAGACATTTACCTTTAAATAGTATATTACGTGCTAAGGCGGAGAAGTCTACGACTCGGCCGCCTTCGGCGGCCTCGTCTCCGACTCACGNGGTACATTAACGCTGGGTGGCGCCACACGTTTTTCAGTCCTAAGGAGTGCATTTCTCACTTTTTCACTCCTAAGTAGTGCATTTCTCACTTTTATACTGCTCAACGGTAAAAAGACCTACTTCTCATGCTTAACTACCGTCGGTAAAAGAGCCCTTTTTGGGCTTGAGCAATGAAAAGTAGAATTATTTCCAAATTCGTGGAATCATTCCTACAAATTCAGTTTATTGCAGGCATCAATGCTCGCAATTCGACTTGAAATAAAAAGGAAGCCAATATGATAATCCATCCGGAAGACAATAATGTCATTGAAATAAAAAAAAAATTGAAAAAAAGAATTTTTACGATTGTTCAAAAAATGTGCATTTTGTTAATCACATTTTTTATCAATTCTAGACTCAAATTTTTACAGAAATTGCCCTTGAAGGTGCCTCGTTTTAACTCGCGAAATAATATACCATTTTATCTGCTAAAATCATTAAATAACTTCGTCTCATCCTCTCCCCTCCATCGTGAATGTGGCTTAGTCAACGAACTGATTGCTTTTAGTGATGGTGGTCTTGACTTGATTACGTCTCCTATGTCTGAGGTTCTACGTATTGGTAAGGACTTTGTAATGTCACAGATGCGATGCGCAGATGCATTAAATGGCCTTTGTTATAAAATTGTAAAATTTATAGTAAATCCGTAAATTATTGATAACTAGGGAGTGGAGAATGACTGCGAAATAAGAATGTGTTAAATAATGCAAGTTGTATGGATGGGATACTTGGTCGTACAACTTTCTGGATTGTTTGATCTTAGTGATGCTTTCCGTCATGACAGCTTTGTAAAATTTTATTAATGATTTAATGATTAATGATTTAATTTTTATGTTTTACGTAGACTGTAGTTTGATCCTGTAATTGGCCTTGTGCTTTTGGGTCTTTATGAAACAAAATGAAATGAAATCTGTTACTCGATGAATGCGCATACGCAACGGAAGTATTCATGAATGGCTTCATAAATTCAAAACAATCATCCCAGTATAAATTTCCGTACCATTCATCTCCACACTACAAGTACTCCAATGAGTTGATTAAGTAGAAAATTGAATAAACACTGTAAATATTCACACGATAAATGTCTTGATACGTAATACTCAGTAACCAAATCAAGTGGCATCGTGAATCCAAATAGGCGTATCCACTCGTCTCTTCTCTTGACGGTACAATGGACGCGACACGCGTTAATGGGATTATGCTCCTGGCGCGCCACACGAGCGTGGGGTGACTACGGAAGCGTGTGTGCCACAGGAATCAGAAATACCGGGATACCCTGAGTCGATCCGTCTGGGATTTATTAGACTAAATAAATTCGTACAAAAGAATCAATGAATCCCCCCAAAAAGACTCCTCAACAAAGCAAAAACTAATTTTTTTCAATCAGAAATGAGTTTCGCTGAGAATGGATGAGGCAAATGGTGATGAAACCGTGTGAGCAAAAAGGTAATTTCTGAAACAAAAAAAAGAAGGAAACTGAGGAAAAAAGTAGCCGGTGTGGGCGAGGGATATAGAGGGTGGGTGGGCGAATGGACGGGTTGGGTTTTACGGTGAAGAACATAAATATAGGGAGGGGTATTATTCTCGGACGCTGGACTGCTCTCTCCGGCCATCCCTGAGTACGTAGTGCAACCGTGCTAGCTGATTTATAGGCGCGGTTTGTGAACACGGCTGCCGGTATTTTTATTTAAATTTAATACACTCCTGAATCCTATGGACGATATGAAACGAGTACATAACTCGTTCTTGAGTCCTGTTACTACTGTAGAGTGTTAATTAATTAACAGGGAGGAATTTATGAATTATTCTCCTTTTTCGATTTATAAATTTTGGACTATTCTGGTGTTCTATGATTTATGGGGACCCACTGAGTTTAGTGGAGCCGTCAGTTTCTGAAGACTGCTTAAATCGCTTAATTAATTAACCATGTACGGGTACATTGGGGTTACTCATCGCAGCAGAGAATTTTCTCTTAATTGTCATTCTATAAAAATGTATGCCTGTGTTGGATTGACCAAAACAATAACATTGTTGTATTTGTTCTTTTCCTCTCTGTCAACTATCTTCATGTACGATTGTGTCTTTCTCACTGGTTATTTTTGTACCTTCGTACAGCAAAAAAAACGTACTGATTCAAATCGGCTTGATTCTAGTTGACTTTCGACATGTTTCAAGTCTAGTCACTCGGGCTCAATCAATACGAATTTCGGACTTGACATAAGCCGAAACGTGAGTTATTTCAAGAAGAAACGTGACAAGCCGAAATCGGTTTGAATCAAGTTGAAATATCGACTTGATTCAAATTGACTTTTCGACCTGATTTACGTTGATTTTTCGGCGTGATTCAAGTCGATTGTTCGGTTTCATTCAACTCAATTTTTAGGCTTGATTCAAGTAGATTTTTCGACCTGATTCGCGTCGACTTTTCGGTTTGACTCAAGTCAATTTTTGGCTTAATTCAAGTGGTTTCTTCGACTTGATTCTTCTTCTCTTTCAAGATCGAGGAATTCATCTTTTATGACAATAAAATTGATTCGATATGACTAATTTATTATCGCTACATAATAAACTAGATCTGCAACTTCGTCAGAACAAAGTGTGATTGAGACTCAGTTACAAACATAACTCTCTGCATTATAATTCAAAAATCTTTAAGAATGCTTACTAGGCTAAAGAAGTTCAATTAAAATTATACACCTCCTCAAATCGCTTTTGAAAAGTATAAAAATCAAAAAGCCTCTGAAATTCAGTTGAGCCAGTAAGAAAGAAGAGAACAGTACAGTCGAAATGAGGTTATTGTAACCAGAAAGGCTTTGTTATCATAACTGACGAGGAATCAATAATTATACGCATCGCTTGGCGAGAACGATTGTAAAACAAAGGAATCAAATCTTATTTTAATTCAAATAAATCAATTAGGAATCAACTCTCTTCCTTGTACTTTTATTTGGATCAACCTTGCTCAATTTTAGTTCTAATCCAACGGAAAACATTCAGAAGGACATTTGACTTTGGTCTCGGTCCCTGGAGTAAAAAGCATAAATTTGAAATAGAGACCATCAGTAAGCATTATTTTCGGTCGTAACAAAATCACCCCGGTGTATCCGTAGAGGATTAAGGATGTTCAACCAAAACCCACATTATTCACCAAAATTTTTGAAATTGTCTCATATGCCAGGTTCATATTTGAAATACACGTTAGTAATAATCTTAATCCTTCCATCGGGGCATCCTAGTGAGAAATTAATGTCTGGAAATCACTTCTTGGAACATTACGCTTAGAGAAGACACGTGACCGTGTGAGCTTTGATCGAGATGTTGCATGGGTTCGACACTCAATAGATTGGAAAATAACCACAAGCCATTTACTTTAGACTATGGAGAATCTATCGCCGGCGAAAACAAGTAGAGAACCGGGCCATATAGGCGTGATATCTTCGATTGATTTTCGAATTCCTCTTAAAAAAATTTGACCGCCATTACGAGTCGAGCAACGCGACAACACCGCACAACAGCTGATCGAAGTCGGTAAAGTCGGTGACGAGAATTCAGTGCTGGAAGCATATGGAATCGTATAGCACACACAAACATTCATCTCACTGTTACAACCCCACTACTAGCCGAAGCGTGCGATGTTGCCCGATCAAAATTCGACTGTTACCACTACAGTCCCAAGTCATCCATTATTTATGAACATTTTCTTTAATTATTGCTTTTGAGACCGGAAAAGTAAGCCTTAGCACTTCTAATTTTGATGAGAAAAATAATCTGTAACATAAATGATTCATTTAGTAAATTTTATAGAGACATAATAATTTATATAAACCAACGATTATCTGATGAAAAATACTTTAGAAAGGAATAAAAAAGAAATCAGTTGAAAAAAAATCGTCTTGTTTTGTTTTTCCAATACAAATTATCTGCCTCTGACCATTAATTACATAAAACCCTCTAGTAGCACTTGTCCTGCGATAGAAATGAATACAAATCAAGCAATATGAAAATCGATTTCCCCACAATTTATCACTTTTACGTAACGCCGAACTGAAAGTGACAGGCAAATTTCCACCGACAGACACTCTTTCCCGAGGAAGACCAAGGGGATGAGTGACAGTGCTATTCCCACTGTAGATGCACCCGCAGCAAAAACGTCAAAGAGATCAAATCCAGGAGAAGAAAAAACTCATAGGTTCGGTAAAAAATACTCCAAAGGTTGAATCAACAGAGTGATGAGCGGTGGGGGCGAAGTCGTGAAACAGATAATGTACAGTAGCTACTCCGCAAATTCGACAACAATATGTTTTCTTGTGTAGCCAACCGAGAGGGGTCGTCTTTTGCCCCGAGGGTGATGGAAAATCGTGGGAGCGAGTGAGAGAGGGGTTGAAGGCCCTCGTAACTCGGTTAAATCGGCACGGATATTTCATTAGCCACTGTGGGGGCACATCCCCCTTTACCATCATTCTGAGACTCGGCACGCACATCTTTTTAACCCCCAGCCCCTACATCACTGTGCTTTTCTCAATGTGAGGGTACACGAGATAAGTGGGTTGTATTTTAGGGAAGGGGGGGGAGGTGGAAAGAGGGGAACAGAGTTTCGACTTGAAACTGAAAAAAAACTCATTCCCCTTTTTAAATTGTTGACACGACAAATAAATCGCATTTGACTGCCCGGGGATGTAGAACATTTTTCGAGTGCCCTTTGTAATTCAATTTTTTAAATTGATTTATAGAGAGCTCTGGTGGATATTTAGGTGCTGAACACGAATACATTTCCTCTTCAATTCGAGTTTTCGGAGGAGGAAAAAAGAGGTGCAAGCTTTGGTCAGTGGAGAGGGCTCGGGGCAGGCTGTTATCACAGACATTAGCTTTCAGTGTGGCTCGGGGGATATAAAAGTAGCCCGGGGCAGCCATTACCCGCACATTGTCCGTGCAAGACTCGGCCAGTCACTAGGTTGGCAGCTCCTACCTCTCTCTCCGGGAACCCCCGGCGTCTGTGTACAACAAGTCCTTCTCACCTAACTCTGTCTTCTCTTCCTCTGTTGCCACTTTCTCTCTTCCAAGAGTTTTTTTGGGAGGGATTTTTTTTCAGTCTAGCAACTGGGACGAACTTATCAGGAATTCTCAGCCCGACCCAGCGACATCTTGTCGCAAATCCATTCCACAGTCTGTGAATTTTTCGTGAGGAACTGCACTGGGTAGTCTGCTCACTGGGGAGAGGAAAGAAAATTTAAGTCTAAAAAGATCGATCTTAAATTGAGATCGTAATGTCCGGCAATTTAAGATCGGAAATTAATCTTAAAATGTTGAATACCTAACCCAACCTGTTATATGTTTTTAGGATTTTTTGGGACTTCTCCTATGGCGTACTACTACGGCCACAGTCCTCTACTTGTCTTAGACATAGACGATCATAGACGGTTCCATCAATTACCAACTGGACATTTTAACTTTTTACGGACAAAAAATTAAAAATAATATAGCGGTGAACATAATTCTACGTTAATTATTTGAAGTTCCAAAGAAATATATAAATACTTGAACTAAACGATCAATAAGCCCAAATTAAATTAATCAACCGATACTCGCGGTTGTAAAACATCATGGTTCAATATTAATAACATCAATCATAACAAATATAATCAACAAATGAACGATAATGAATAACCATAGACCATAACATATTATTATTATACAGTAATATCAAATTTCCGTTCCAGCCTATAATGAAATGCATTGATGACATACATTTGAATCAGAAAAATTTTAGTTTCAATGTCGCAGTTGAAATATCCTCCAGTTAATAAGTCGTGTCACCTCGTGGACGGTCGCTCAATGAGTTAAACGATAAGAGCAGGTTATTTGTTAATAAAATCTTGAAGCTTTTCTATTTTAATAAAATGATTATGGTAGAAAAACTACTCCTCATTTTTTGCCATTTTTAATGATGTTTTGAGGATTTAAGCTATGGTTCACTTAAGAATGTATTTGACATTGTTTCCACTTCCATTATTCTATTTAATGGAAAATCAACTTTTCGAAATCCTTATATCAACTTGGCATCTTAGCACCAAACATCGGAAATTATTCTTCCACTTAGGAATTATCCAGCCATGTCCTCGATTTTTTATGATAAACAAATTGCTTTTATTTTCGATATTCAATGAACGTAACCGCACATGCGATGCTCAGACAGCTGATCAGTGAATGAGGATCTCGTCGCGGGTACGATGGTGAGGTGGCGCTGTTTTCCCTAGCGGCCTGGACGCTTAACATCAGTATTGACCAATGGGAGCACAATACGGCATCCGTATTACGTATAGTTCTAGCCGAACTGTTATAATAGATAGGTTATGCATACGAAAAAATACAACTTTAGACGCTGGTAACGCAAAATAAAACCTGCAACTGCAACCACTGCTACACGGAGAAAATTATTTGGTGAATTTCACCAACCAGTTGTTGAAAAAATGAATTACCAACTAGTTGCTGAATTTCAAAAAATAGTTGGTGAAAGTTGACAACTATCTAATTAAAATTCATAAAAAAAATTTGCAATTTCATTCGAAAACCATTTGTTAAATTTTCAATAAACGTTCGTTGATTTATTTGAAGTGGATCAAATTTAACAAGGAATTGTAGATTATTGCGAAAATATCTTCTAGGGGAGACATTAATCGATTGTCCAGATATAAATGATTGCGGGATTGTTTCCAAATGTATATATGCCCTCGCCATCTAGTTTGGTAGTCAAAATTGATTGAATGAAATTGAAAAATCTTTTCTGAATTTTAATTAATTAATTGTTAAATTTCACCAACTAATTGTTGAAATTCAACAAATAGTTGATGAAATTTACCAAATAATTTTCTCCGCGTAACACATTATCCTCTTTGTTATTTATTTTTCATGACCCCGACCAATTAAACCGAACCTCCAAGTCACTCATTCCCTCACGTCATAATTATTATGATCATACATTTACCGCTCCGATGAAGTGTAAAATTGACCGAAAAAAATGTAGCAAGTAGACGAACACCATTCAGTTGGATCATAAATCAGGGAGGAAAAAGTAAAAAATAATTCTCATGAAAAAGTAGTGGTTTCAGCATAGACCAGTTGCCGAGGCAATTATCCGCATCGAGATTGCACGGGCACTATACACTGGTGCTTGGTATCCACACCGGCCTTTACCATCCCCCTCCACCTCTTCGCCCATTCCATTGGAGTAAAAAAGACTGAAATATTGGCAAGCGGTATCTCAACAAATTAGCTCGATGAAATGCAGATGGATGCTGGAGGCGGAGAGCGTTGGAAAATGCGCGAAAGTCGGGGGAATAAAACGAAGGAGATTCAATCCACGGTAAAATAGAGGGAGAGTGAGAGGGGTAGGAGAGAGAAAAAAAAGAGTAGCGCGTGGAATTGAAGTAAAGTCGTTGAAGCTCATTGGGCTGGAAGTAACCGACAGAGTGCCTTCCACGCGGTGCTACTAATCTTATGCAATTACTTTACAATTCACTTTACTGACTGGCACTCAGTGCCAACAGAACAATCTACTGAATCGAGTTTATACAAAAGGCAATGTTTTTGACGGTATAATTTTTTTAATTTTAGCTAAACAAACGAAAAAAAAATTAACAAATTCGTTGTCGTTTGTGTCAATTAAATACCGTGGGGGCATCAGTACCCGAACGTGTAAGACTTTTCCAGTAATAAAATGCATTTTTCTCATTACGCAGATGTTGCATAGTCAAAAAAATGGATTCATTGTAAACCTGAATATGATTCGCGTAGAAAAAAATCAATTTGATTCGAGTCCCGCTGTGAACTATTCATTATTTCAGTGGATTGTTGTTGTAAACTAATATCAAGAATCATCCTGGCTATATAAACTGCTATCGTGAGTGACGTTTATTCATGTCATCACAAATCTATATTTTTTGCGTTCATACACGTCAACTTATGCAGTTAATTTGCAATGCAATTACTTTACAATTCACTTTACTGACTGGCACTCAGTGCCCATAGAACAATCTACTGAATCGAGTTTACAAATTAGCTAACAAGGGGCAATGTTTTTGATGGTATAATTTTTTAAATTCCAATTAAACAAACGAAAAAAAATTAACAAATACGCTGTCGTAGGCGTTAATTAAATACCGTGGGGGCATCAGTACCCGAACGTGTAAGAATTTTCCAGTAATAAAATGCGTTTTTCTCATTAGGCAGATGTCGAATAGCCAAAAAAATTGATCCATTGTAAACCTCAATATTATTCGCGTAGAAAAAAATCAATTTGATTCGATGCCCGGTCTGGACTATTCATTATTTCAGTGGATTTTTCTTGTAAACTTATATCAGGAATCATCCTGGCTATATAAACTGCTATCGTGAGTGACGTTTATTCATGTCATCGCAAATTTATATTTTTTCCCTTCATACACATCAACTACCAAAAAATGCAATTACCATTGTACGACTTTCACTACTAAAGCCCCTGGCTCGACCTATCCAATCTCTTACTTCAACCCAAAAAGGAAGAAAATCAAAACAAAACCTCAATGACATCCACCCAAATAAAAAATGAAATGGTGGAAAGAGTCCTAAACAATTGGGGTCTCCGGGGAGGCAGTAGCGCGCGCCATTTCATTAAAGATGTGTTCTCCTTTTTCTTCAGCAAAAGAGTAATAAAAAAAATCCACAGGCCACTCCTCTCCCAGTGGAATTCATCCCAAAGAAAACATTTCCGGACATAACCTAGAGGAGTCACATAAGAATTGGCGTTGTGCCAAACAGCCAAAAATTATCCACTCCTCACCCCCCCCCCCCCCCCCCCCCCCCCCCCCCCCCCCCCCCCCCCCCCCCCCCCCCCCCCCCCCCCCCCCCCCCCCCCCCCCCCCCCCCCCCCCC
>NW_021680379.1:1510386-1512880 GCF_001412515.2 Diachasma alloeum | reverse complement strand
CCCCCCCCCCCCCCCCCCCCCTCCCTCTCCACCCACCTACTCGACAATTCTTCTCAGCTCTTCTCCTCATTCTCTCTCATTGTCGTTTTATTATTATCATAATCGTTTCGTAACAGACCGTAGAGTAGTGCAAACAGTGCCATATGGCCACAACATCGAGTTCAAGACCCCGGAACATTGTTCGAGTGAGTCGATGATAGAAATATATACGCCCATACCGCCAGTGATCCGGACCCCAAATGCCCCTCATGTCAATCTGCTCTCCCTTACCCCCACATCGCTCTCATTTTTTTTTTTATTTCACTTGATTTTGCTTTTCTCTCCTGCATTACATGAACGTGACCAACGCACGCCCATGTAATCAACAAAACCCCGGGATTGAGTTCTCCCGGTAAAATTGTATGCGTGGTATGTCCCTACAGCCCCCTGTTCCTCCCCGCCCCTGTTGTACCCCACCAGCATGGCAAACCGTGATTAACTTTTCGCCCATATAGTCTGTAACCCCGTCACTTCCACCCACTTTCCCTGTCCCCCTCCGCCTCCTCTCCACCCTTCTATCATTCATTTGCCATTCATTCGCATCCGCACGGATTACGCGTATGGGGTATATAGTACCGACCGAGTGACTGACTGTCGACCACCGATGGGACTGCCTACATACGCCTCCACCAATTACCCTCCCTCGTTCCCTTTTTTTCTGATAGATTGGTTTTTTTTACGGGAAAATTAATTCTTCCGTGTACTTTTGGAATTAATGGTTTTGCTTTTTCGAGAGCTTGATTACTTTTTTTGAGGGACATTGAGGGAAAATGATGGAGAGGTGGGGCTTTGAGTGAGTGGAATATTGATAAATTTCGGAAGGGAGATTGTGGACAGGTGTGGTTCATTGTTTTGGAAATGATGAATTTTTTTCGAATTTCCTTTGCTGTTTCGAAGTAGCCTTTCATCAAGAAATTCTAACCAACATCCGAGGTGTATATTATCGATATCAAATAACTTGAGTTGAATTTAGACTCGGCAGTCCAAGTGGGCATTTAGCATTTAGATTTGACTATGTCAAGATCAGTTACAGATTCGATCCTAATCAGTATTGTCTCATTAGACTTTTAGATCAGGATTCGGTCAGGATCGGTGAGAAGAGATCGGGGATCTGATTCAGCTCAGACAATGCATCTCTCATCTTATTCATTCAAACAATGCCTGTCCGGTACTGAGAAGACAGATCGGATCCCAATTTCCAAATCAGGCTTGAATCCTAACGAGGGTTTCATTATTGATTCAAACCTGATCAATATCAGACCAGTCCAGAGATCTCACTCACAGGATTTTATGATATTTTGTTCTGCATTATAATCAGTTGATGTCCAGAAGGAAATGTCGGGATCTAATGCGGTTCCATCGATTCCGATCCCAGTCTGATTAGTCAAACCGCGACCAAATACGAATTGGATTCAGCATTGAGATGACAGATTGCCATGATCATCAGGCTTGGATCCAAACAACTCTTCCTGCTCGAATCAATTTTTGACTCTAGCCTGTTTGGAAAACTACGAATCTGAGTGGAAACTCAAATTAGCCTAGTATATAAATTGATCAGTAAAAAATGATTGCGATCATTGTTGGATCCGAAATGTCACGCTTGTTGGAATTCAGGCCTGGTCTAAATGCTGGGATCTAATCGTTCTGATCAGCATCCGATTCAATACGAACCCATAATTCACTCCGCCATATTGAATACCGACACTTTGTTAAAAATCTTACCAGATCCTGATCCGAAAGTCTAATCAAGAAATACTGACAAGCATCGGATCTGTATTTGATGGAGGCCGGGGCAAACTAAACTAGACTTCCACTCGGGAAATGAATCGTCGATCGTAAAGTTGTCCTCTAAAACTTGAATGATTGTTCTAATTTTCAACTGTATATGCATTTCCCTATGACCCCCAAAGTACGAGATTCGATTCCAGATCCGCATGATTGTTTGTGAATATAAATAAGGCCTTCAACAGTTAGATTTCACGTCAAAACTTCTTAAATATGATCGAAGTTCTATGAAAATATGAAGCTCTATGCCCTAGCTGTCTAGTTCTCTATCATAAAGTGCTGATGCCTAGTCCAACCATGAATTAAATCGAAGAGGAGATCATCAAGGCGTTAATCCCAAATGTAGTACATTGTCCTTACTACATCAGCACCTCTCAAACGATCATCAGAATCATGATAGAGACGTTTCTCCCCCTTAGCTATCGGACATTAGACTACCAAATAAGTAGGTACGTGCTAGGAGATGCTGAGTAGAAACCATCAGAGGGATGAGAAAGCGAGTGAGATCCCTCGAATCACAATCAGAGAATCGGACGAAGACAGCGTGAATAGGTTGGTCCATGCCCGCATGCCGGCGCCGTCACCCCCAAGGGGATGCAATCAGAACGTTTCAATCAACAGTCGCTGGAGTCTCGGGCTCACCCCCTTTCAACCCCCCCCCCCCCCCCCC
>NW_021680379.1:1494819-1509938 GCF_001412515.2 Diachasma alloeum | reverse complement strand
CCCCCCCCCCCCCCACGTGAGTGAAGTGAAATCGGCGTGGGGTCGCGAGAAATGAGCTTCTGGGAATACCATGCTGGCAGCCATGCCTTATATATCCGAGAGCTGCCGATTACTCTGATAACGAATGGGCATTAAATCTTGGACCCAATAGGCAACAAACCCCTTCTTAGGCATCCCGAAGATCTTGCGAAGGTGTGAGGCAAGCCATTGGTGCGTATACCCTCTCCCAAAGTGGCTCTCCCCCTCAAGAAAAATGTCTGAAGGAAAAAAATCGTCTGAAAAAGAATGGCTAGACCTCGAGAAATCGAAAATTCTCTCTCGTTCCGATAAAACGTCGAAAATCTTTGCAGACAATTTTTCGTCCTCAGCATGGTAGCACACCGTATGCCACTGTAAAACGCGATAAAACCCCGAGACGACCTGGCGTATAAGTGCCTCGAGCGTTGAAAAAAGGAGAGAGAGAAAGAGAGGGAGGAAAGGGGGTTTAGCACTTGGAGGATGGTCTATCAGCATATTTCAAAGATAAGCCTTGGGTGGTGGAGGTTCACCGTCTACTTCCATGGGTTTTTGCTCCTGTATGGCTTAAGGTGAAGGAACAGCCTCCAGTCGGGCCATCAGCCATAATAACAATCCGATATGATTACACCATAATCGTAACGCTGAGAAAGAAAAAGATGGAAGGAGATGGCGAGAGAGGGGGATTGAGAAATAGGGTAGTGGAAGGAATAGGGAGAGACTTTTTTTAGAAAAGTGCTACGGTGGAAATTACGTCGAGGGAATTGAGATACCGTGTTTACTTCTTCCAAAGTGCCTTGCATAAACAAAATTAAACGACACCCAAGAGACACTGAAATTTTCGCACAAAGATAAATACAGAATGTCTTTTATACTTTTTTCGTCATAATATACCTCGTTACTGTGTGCCTCTCGTACGTGCAAAATTATAATACGAACAGAGGAAATCTATCCTATTACCTAACGTGTTTTCGATTATTCCTCGATGATAATCAAAATACCCGGGGGTTTTGAGGTTATGAGCGTTAGTTGGTTGAAACCAGTGTGAGAGAAATCAAATGACAATTAGTAATTGGGATCGCAAAAACTTAACGGTGGAATGAACCTGAACAAATAAATCGTGTGCCAGTCGCATACGTTTTACCAAGCGTATATACAGATTGGTTTTCCCTTTTACCATATCTCCCCGTGCGCACACTCACTCGGTAATCTGACAATGCGACGATATGCTTTTGATAGTTGCGTGGCATATTATCGGTAGATCGAGATATAGCGGATATCGTATTGGAGAGGAGTGGGTGTTTTGTTATTGTACTGAGCAAGCCAATTATTGCGCCTCGAAAATAGGAAACACGTAGGAATAATGTGGATTGACGGAATGACTGGATTTTGATTTTTTGTATCGACGTAAATTGGAATTTTTTTTATCAATTGGGGTTGTTATGGAATATCTATTGATCAATTTTGTTGGAGCGGAAGGAATTCGTGTGTTTATTATTTCTGTAGGGGAGGTGGGGTAAATTTGGGTGGAGATCAATCATCAGAGGGATCCAATAAATTTAATGTGAAGATTGGATTTCAGTAGCAGCACAGTTCATGCTCGAGGTTTTCCATCATGATACGGTTCATCCTGGCATTTTGACTATTTCATTTCGGCCTACAACAATTCATACAAGACCCTGAACATAATTACTGTTTCGAGTGACAATCAAAACTTAAATAATGAATAAAGTGAAAGTTATCACCGCCCTGGTGTCAACATGAACAGAGTAACCAACACCTGACTAAATTCACAAACAAAAAATACTCCAACAATTAAGTGTCTGATATATTGATAATCGTTGAGAGTCATGTTTTATAGGTCCGACCTTCCGACGGTGATGTGGCTGGAGATGCGCGAGAAGTCTATATTCTCGATTCGAAGGTTCGGACAATGCGTACTCGATGTCACTCTCAATGCCTCAAGCGACGGAAGGGAGAACGAGGGACTTAGGATCGCCGTGGATATAGCGCCGTAGAGAGTAGACGCCAAGAGCATGCCCCGAGAAGGCGAGAGTGGAGAATCAACCAAGAGGATGGAGATGGAGGGAATAGCTGGGGTGGTTTTGATGGAAGTGGGTTGTATATACCAGAAGGAGCTAGTGATCATCGATGGTGGTTGAGAGAGTTGTGGGGGGGAAGAGGGGGACAGAGGGTAAAAGAAGGATGAGGAGATGGTAGGCAGCCTCTTCTGTGCAATTCGTATTATATGTAGAGAAGAGGAGTAGAGAAGAACCGATCAACAGTCAGCTGACGAGAGTTGGGAATAATAGCGAGAGACTCTCACTTTCCTGTCGCTTCGTCCAACGATTCTTTGGATTGTCGATGGAATGCTAAACGACCTACAATCGTTTTTTTCGAATTTGTATTGCGTCAATTGCTGAAGCAGTCCACTTGAAGGATAGGATTGGAAGAATTCAGAAGCACTTTTTTCTTCGTGACAAAATAAAAAGAATTATCAGTCATTCTCGAATTCTTTGGAATCAGAAGACAGTTTTCGAAACCATTTCAACGCTGTACACCTCTCCTTGTTTTCGATTATGTTCACTTCAACAATATACTGGAAATTTCGGTAACGAGACTCTTCAACAATACTCCGATTAAAATGAAAAATCATCAACCATTTTGAGATCTTATTAGCTTGACCCATCACAAAGCAAAGTTTCGATTCTTAGGGCCAATCTACCCTCAAACTTTAGTGATAGAAACCAATATTTCGTTACAGATTGCTAGAAAACAGTGACGCTTTCTTGAAAATCGAAATTTTTTTTCTCTCAGATCTTTTTCGAATCTCCAACAGGATCCATCATAATCTTCAGCAATGTCCCGCCCAAAATTTCCTCCAATTGAAATTTCACTAATGATGTTCGCCAAGTAATCTCGAATTCTCATAGATACCATCACGATGTCCAACCCAAATAGGACATATCAACCACCTGATTCGACTCCTCCCCCACTACTTGGTGAGAAGGGAAGGACGGTACAATCATCCCTCTGTTACGTACCAAGTCCTCTGACATATTCGTGGTACGTAGTATAGCGGTATTATCCAAGGCAAGCTATCTGATGACCCGCCCAGGGCTGCGTCTGACAGCAGCCGGGAAATGAGGACTTTCAGGATGGCCCCGTGGGTAGCTCTTCGCCGCAAATAGTAGAGATGGTGGGTACGGACTCATGACGCTAGTACTGAAGACGATATGGCTATAGGATGGAAGGAGGCAAAGGGGTTGACTTTCTCGGTATATGGTAGCCAGTGGATAAACCAAGAAGGAAGTGGAGAGACAGAGAAGGAGAAATGAGAAGGGGAGAGCGAGGCTTCTTCGCGTCATGCACTTAAATATGTACCCGAGATAATGCTCGCTGAGAGGGCCAGGGTTTCCTCGAATGGAATGTCATGGACCTGGGAGTGTTTCAGACAGTTTGTTTACTAGTTGAGTATATAACGTGCGTCTGATATAAACCCCTGGCTTTATGGGATATACATCTATACACCCTTTAATGTTGTCCCTCGCTGAAGATCGATATCACGACGATACATCACTACCAACCATCTCTATCGTCAGTATCGAGTCATTGAATCATCTTCTTGCACAAGTTGAACTGTCTCGTTAACTTATCCTGTTTTTACTGATTTCGACTGCACAAGAGAAAGAGAAGGGGAGCAGAAGCATTGTTCGTATGGTAATGCGAGAATAAACGGTTCCATTAGAAGGGCCAACAAACGCTCCGCTGGATGAGCACAAGGATTTGAATGCATAAATATACACAACCCAAATGATTCCACTTGCCAACACGAGTTGATTCTGTGTACTGGCAAAACTATGAACCTTGAGGGATCTCCAGTTGCAAGTTGAGTTTAGGGGGTGTGACGTGTTAATCCTATGTCTACATAGGAGTGTGCGATTGGCGAGTTTCGTCGAGGGGATGGACAAAACCATGGATAATGAGAATAAGAGATGATTGAAGCACCCCAAATCTCCAGCAGTACTCGATGACCTGGTTTTGAGAAAATAAACCAGGATGTTGGATGAACTTCTCGTTTATCACCAAAAAATGGACAAATCACAATTAGATTAATTCGTAAATTCAACACAGTTCTATTGTATCTTATCGATAATGATTTCCTGAGGATCTTGGCAACAAACCCATCTTCTCACTCTCCATTTTGGGATCCTTCTCTTTAGCATCACCCCTCGTTCACTTACCAAAAGCACACGACCCGCCTCTTAGCCAACTTCCATCCGCTATTTCCAACTACTCCCCGTCCTCCCTCCAACCACCCACCCAAGCCACCTTCATTTTCCTTCTTCTTGAGCTTCCTCCCGTCGTCACTCGACCCAAGCCGGTGGGTGCTTTCTGGGACATTTCGGGAGTGAGCAGTTGGCAAAGGCCACACAGAGAGAAACGATGAGGTAGAGGTGAAATAAAGACAGAAAATTATATAGCACAGAAAAGCCAGAAACTACGTTCAACCAAAGTGAGAAAGGACATGCAATATTCCTCAGCTCTCAACTCAGCACGAGAAAGAGAGTGAGTGAGAGAGCAAGTGAATCCCCTGAGGGGGTTTACGGAACACAATAGTTTGAAATATTCGAGAGACGGGCAAGAAGTTGCCCTCGCGTTGGTAATTAACGAGTTGAAGTTTGGCGTCGTCGACGATGTTCTCTCTCTCTCACCGCCTGCTATAAGACTCCAGGCATCCATTAGCCGAGTGCCATGGTTACGCGGACGTCGAAAACGAGGGACGAACAACTCCTTTTGGCCGCCGAAGGGTGTGCTATTCCAATGTTTCCCCCTTTTCAAACGTTGCTCTCCTTGATATTATTGACAAAAATCTAAGGAGAGCTGACGGGGAATGAGGGAGGCTTGATCCTCAGAGAGACAAAAAAAGCACCTTGAACGTGCCGTGATAACTACGTAATAAGACATCTATCCATTGAATTCCTGATTCAGAAAAACCTCCTGGATATTGACATTGCTGGCGTTATTGGACATCTTCCTTGAGGGGTTGAGAAGAAGAAAAGATGAGCGGAGAGAAAGAGGAGTATGAGCGGGTGGGGATCCAGAAGACAAGAAGAATTCCAAGGATCAGTGTGGTGGTGCGAGGTAGCGCCCAGCAATATGAATTCAACCCCCCTCAACCACCCATCCCCATTCTGCATTGTTGCCGTTGTATGTTTCATTGTTTCGTTCGCCGCTCGACCAAAGAAGCTTTCCACCTTTACGGCATTCTTACTATCACACACTCTGGAATTTTCTTGCTCGCATCGGTTCACCTATTTTACTTGGTACCAACGGTGGTGCGCAACCCTTGCTTAATAAGCCCTTTTGCCCCCAAATGTACATTGGCTTCGTTCAAGCAGGCGAGAGACTGCGGCGGCGCCACACGATGGAAGAGTGAACCAAGTGAAAGGAAGAGAGAAAACTATTCCCCTTCTAATGACTGACGACTGGCAAGAAGGGTGAAAATTCAGGTGATAAGCCAGGCATACTGATGTAACCTCTGTGCATGATGATCATGATACAACGGAGGTGAAGCGGTAACTGGAGGAGTATAATGCACAAATAGAAGGTAGTATCGTTGGGTTATTCAGCTTGGTTCTTTTTATTCTTAACATGTCAACGGAATTGTGAATCCCAATGTGAACGGGATGTTTATACTGTCGTACCTCTGTTATCTGAAAGTTTCGAACCAGGTAGGTTGGTATATTATTCTTGCCAGATCTATATATGTGCGTCTTGAAGCGGGTGTGTATCAAGAGTGGAGGTTTTGTTGAGACTTCCTTTCTTTATCACAGCCCATTGTTTCTTCGCGTAAAGTGTGACTCTTAATTATTTTGTATTTATTAATTGACGGCAAAGTACGTGGCTGAATTTCACACTTATTATCTCTTCTTCTTCGCTTTCAGGAGAACATCAGTGGAGAAATTGAAAAAGCGAGGTTGGTAGGAACAGAAACGTCAAAGGAGACGTGGAAAACAGTTGGGTGAGAGCTGAAAAACACCAGAAATGACATTGCAACGTGTGAAGATACATGCTTCGTGTGGGATTTTCAGCTTTCTTCCTAATATCTTCGTAGAATGTTTTCAGCTTTTGCTTCTTTCTCTCATCTAGCTTCCCTTTAACTTCGGTCGTTTGATCACATCGCTGATCTCGGTCTCTCTTTCATTTTACCAAACTAATTGGCTCCCACTCAAAAATTTATACCATTCTAACTTTACGTCAATGATGAAAAATGATTAGAAAGAGAGCAAATTGGGGAAAACTACTTGATTATTCCGAAAAAGCACTGTTACTCAGGTGAACATCATTGAAGAAATTATAAAGGAGATATTTATAACATCAGAATCTTCAAAGGACATATGATACAACAGTTGGGTGAAAGCTGAGAAAGGTGAGGAATAGCATTTCAACAATATGAAAGTTGTCGTTTCTTCCTGGTACTTTCCTGAACCTTTTTTGACATGTTCTGATTTTACGGTTCAACCATTTGATCTCCATGATAAACCTGTGCTCCTTCACGTTACAGATCTCATTCCTTCTTTTATCCTGCCAACCCACATGACTTTGAAATTAACACCAGCATATCAACATGAAAGAATGACGAAGAGAAGACAATATCTCTCTACATAATAAAAAAAATAAGGAGGTTTGAAAATTCAGGAGTTGCCCCTAATTCTGACCCTCACTGTGACCATGATGCTATTGAGAATGAATTCTTACCTCTATCTCTCTAATATGTTTCATACTTCTATAGATTCATATGGGAGTCATGTAGGGGTCTCACCCTATGGGAGTCAAATCCTTAAAATATAATAATAAATGGATACCTCGTACTATTCTATGTAAATAAATGGAAAAATGAATGGTCGAGTCTCACGACGAAAGACGTTGGTTGGAGCCTTTTGTAAATACTCAAAATCTCTATTTTTCAAAAGAGGTAAATCATTCTAACAAATTTTTTAAAATATATAATATGAACACCTAAATATACCCAGGAAGATTGGGGACAGGAGAGCGAGTGAAGCGAGCGGGGGGGCTAGACCACCCCCGGGTTGGCGAGTGAAGTGAGCAGGGGGCGCAGTCTCCTTGTTGGTAAATAAGACTTGATTATTCCCAAGAAGAACTGTCACGCAGACGTTTCCAGGAAGAGAACCCTCAAAAGATGTATGAAAAATCCGCTGGGTGAGCTGAAAAAGCGTAGAAATAATGTCTTAACAGGATGATGAAGCCACGATTTGAAAATTCACTCTTCTTCTTATCTTCCTCATCTTTTCTTGACATATTTTCATCTTGTTCCTCAGCCTTCCGACCTCCTTAGCGCACCAGTGCCTTCTCACATCGCCAATCCCGCCCTCTCTCCCCACCTCGTCAACCTAATTGGCTCCCACTCCGTAATTAATCCCATAATTCCAATAAAAAAATTCATAAAAAAAAAGAGAAAATTGGAGAATGACATTTGATTATTTTCGTTCATTTTTGCATGAAGTTTGAATGAGTAATTTTTTTTAATCACATTATTTTCATGAAGCACTGTCTCTCCGGTGCGCGCAGACCCGTAACGAGAAAACGAGCTTTCCCGCACCCGGAACCTCGACGCCGGTACACTTGGTGAACATAAGTGCGAATTGCGACACCCCTTTGCACACCACCCCCTCTTCTTTTCTCTCTTTATTCTGGCTTCCTCCTTTCGTCTTCACCTCGCACTATACCCTGACGCGTATAACACCCACATAAACCAAACGAGAACGCATTATGAAACAGAGAGAGTAAGTGAGACAGAGAGAGGGTGTTGCGTGCATAACGTGCGGACGCGCATACTAATTACGACGCTTCCATTTTGTAATCTGTGAACGCTCCCTCCTGCATTCCCCGGTAAGTCAACAGAGTGAGAGTCGCAACCAAAACGAAAGAGGAAGGGGGATGGGATGTACACATGTAGATGGTGTAGCTGGGCATATAACGAACGAGAAGTTACGCACGAAGAGACGAGACGTTCATCATGCCGTTTAATTTCAAGAAGAGAGAGTATGAGAGGGACGAATAAAAGGAATGCAGAAGTTTTAGTGTCACTCGTGTTCCAGTTTCATAATTTCTTCAGCTCCAAAAAAACTAAACCTGATTTTTCCCCAATTTTTGAGGTTATGATGATGAATGAGGCACATAAATTAACGGTAATGGTTCATTTTCATAAATTTGCAAATAGGTTTTAACGAAAAACAAAAAAAGTATACTTCTTTTATCACGTGGGGTGTCACCCCTCCCGTTTGCCACTTTTTTCAGTCCCCATTCTGCGGCATGGAAGCGTCATTAGTTAACAACACTTCGATTCTCACGAATGGCACTTCCTTGTCTCTTCCTCGTTTTCATTCCTGAGGCTCATTTATACACATGTCTACTCGTTCCGTGTTTCGTTGAGCCACAGCTCTGAAGGGTTGACAGGGGGAGGGGGTGTGGAAAAATTGTCGCTAATTACGTTGACACTCTCAGCATGTACTTTTGCGCACCAAATGCATCCGGGAGTTGGTGAAGCACTGAGGTAAACATCGAGTTAATGTTTTTCCCTTTACTCTTGAGATTTCAGACTTTTTTTTTATCTCTTCTTGCAGTCATAATTAATTCGTAATTTTATCAGTGATATCTCAGTGGGATGTGATTAATTTTAATTATCTCGATAGTCATGATTATTACAGCATTTGTGGGGCACTCATTGTTTCAATATGACAAGATATGTTTCACTCGATTCACTGGGATTATTAATTTCATTAAATTTGTCGTCATTATGTGTACACTCGCGATGCGGATACAAGGGTCGTTCATTATTCTCCGAGTCTCCCTAGAAAACGTACTCTTATTCAGGGAACACCGTAGATGAAAAGGAGAAGGGAGGGGGTGAGGTCGGAGGACGACTCCAGGGTGGTCGTTGCGAAGAGAAAGGCATGAGAAAAAAAAGGCTGTATAAGAGAAGTAAAAAGAGAGGGAAGGGGGTTTGAGTGAGCACGCGCCCAACGAGTGTTTATTTCACTTCCTTTTTATTCGCAATTAGGGGCGTCGGGACGCTTCGCGACGCTACGTCGCCCTTTTGCCTGTTATTTAATTGGGATATGCAATTGAATGACACTTAGTCAACACGACGCGTTCAGGGGCTCCCTCCGTTAAGAAAACAACAGTAGTTCACCCACGCGCTCGGGGGAGGGCGCTGTTGGGTGGCACGCCCACGTATGCCGTAACTTCATTTCATGAACTTACATTCTAAATTCGAAATTTCTATATTTTGGCGAGGTGTTTTATTCGAAACAGGTAAATGATGCCATTTATCTGGAATTCACATTGGTTATGTATAATCAACGTTGGATTATGTAGGAATTGTTCTAGAATTTTTTCACATTCCCTTTTCAAATTATTAATAATCGAAGGCGCTTCTTATACATGAGCTCTTATGAAAATTTCTGAGTTTATCACCATTTTTTCCATTCGTAAAATCGCCATAAGCATCCATATATAAGAAATAGAATTAGTTGTTAATAACTTGTACACAATATCTAGAAAACTTCGAAAAGAATTCGCACATTACCTAACTGCAATGAACGTTCAATAAAAATTTTGAATCAATGTCATCTTTTGCTCATAGATAACACCTTTTGAGTAAACTGAAATTTTTTTTGATTTGTTGTGAAATGAAATACAAATTTTGATAATTTTTCATGTTCTTTCAAAGACCATTTTAGTTGAAATTGAGAAGTGAGACCTGGCTTGAATGGACATTCTCTACGGTATCCAGTGAAATATAAAATAGGATGACACTCCGTTCTGTGGAATAACAATGGTGATTTACCCACGCGGTTGTGTGAGGGCGTTGGCGAATATGTAACTCGCATTCTTCATCCTCAGATTATATCGTGGGGATTAATTGATTTTAATAGCTTCTTTGTTAGTTGTAGACCGAGATTGAAGCCGTCCTGACGTTCTCAAATGCTACGTCACCTATGTAATAACCCTATTTCGTGGATTGGAAGCGAAAATTAAAAGCTTTAAATGAAAATCATAAGAAAAGATATTGTCTTTTTCCTTCGTTGGTAATCTCTAGGAATGTACCGCTCGATGATTCCTAATCAAAATAACGCATTTCGACGTTCTCTTATTTCACTTATTTCACTTATTTCACGTGGAAAAAAGGCGACAAAAATCCCCGGAGGTTACTGGGAATATTAGAATCAGAATTAAGCGAAGAGAACTTGGTCAGATAGAAAATTTCTATAATATTCAATGGAATGTGCAATTGGATAGCACTTCGTCATCATAACACTTTTAAGGATGCCATTCTTGAAAAAATAGTGATTAACCCACGCGTTCGTCTGAGGGCGCTGGCGAATATGAACTTAAATTCTTCATCCGCAATCCGAACCCCGAATCGTGGAGATTAATTGATTCCAATATGTCCTTTGGTCATTGTCGGACGAAATTCGAAGCATCTTGATCTTAACGAATGTTACAAAAATTATTTCATCGGTTGAAGGGAAAGACAAGGGCTGATCAAAAAAAAATTCACAAAAGTAGATTTTCTATTATCTCTTTTGTCGTCGATACTCTCTAAACCTGTGCAATTTGATGAGGCCTAATGACATGTTCTGGGATTCTCTCATTTGAAAAAGGGGCAACAGTAATTCCCTCACGCGCTCATAAGAGGGCGCCTGCGACTGAAGTTTCATTCATCCACAAATTTCTACGAAATTTGATGAGTTTATGCTTTCTTCATTTTTTTAATTATTAGAAATATTTTTGTATCCTGTTGGAGATGACGAGCTTCTTCCGGTGTTTCTTACCGATGTTACGGAGGTTATTTTATGGGTTATAATCGAAAGGTAAGGGCTTACCCAAAGAGAAAACCTCAAAAGAATAAATGTTAGCTTTTCTCTCATCAATGAACATTGGGATTGTGTACATAAGATTGCAGTTGTACGAAAAAAAAGAGAGGATCTAGAACGTGACAATGATTGACAGGCGAAGTGACTCTCTTTTGTCATAACTCGCCCTCCTTTCCTTTTTTCATCCCTTCCACTTCATCCGACCTTTCTCTCCATTATACACTTCTTACCAGAAATACATCCACAAGAGAAAATCCTGTGTATGAGGAGTTGTCCTGGGGGCTTCGGGCGGCAGGGATTTCTTGCCCTGAAGTCCATAAACAGTCCCGGTGCAAGCAAGTCTATCTGACTTCTTTTCTTCTTCTCCTCCCCTTTTTTCATTTTTTTCCTCCACCATCTTGGGGTCCTAGCATGCACGAGATTTTCCATTGTAAGCACACTGGATAAATTCGAGATGATCCTGCTGCATTGTCAGCATCACGCGTCCACGTCTAGCGTATACATCTATTCCCCCCCCCCCTGGTTTCACCACCCCTTCCCTTTTGAACATTGACCATGTGTGAGCGCAGGGAAGTTACAGGGCGAGATTAGAGATTAACGGAAGAAGAAATGCGAGAAAAATATATCTCGTGGGTCACACGTCTGCATTACGAAACACTTAAGGTATTTATGGCCGGGTAGCCATGTAGGAGGTGAGACCGAAGGAAATCTATTGTTCTCTCACGGAAAACCAATCGCTGAACAGAAAAAAACGATATTTCAATTACAAATTTTCAATCTATTACGACTAGTTTTGTGTTTTGTGCGAAATTTTTTAAAAATAATTTTTCTATTTTATTCCCAAATTTTTCGAGCCTTTTTTGATTTTTTTAACTTGCCTTTTGGATAATTGGAAAATAATTAATGTGGATAGAAAAAGTGACAACGTCGTGCCGTTCGAGGTACAAGTTGACTTGACTGATTCACTCAGCTGTTCCTTATATTCCTTCCCATAGCGAAATGTATCATCACTACTCCATTCGCATTTGCCGCGCTTACCCCTCTACAATTTCTAACCTCGACGCACACAGAATTCCTATTTTTCATGAGTTTTGTAATTATGACTTTTAAACACTTCTCCTGGGTTACTTGGATTATTTTTTTTATATTCCTCCCTGAAAGCTCCACTCAAGTGCGAAATTTCAGGAAAATGGCGACTTTTTCTCTATTTTTAATATTTTTTTTCCGAATTCGCATACGGGCCCATGTTAAAATGAATTTTTTATAAAAATTCCCGTGTTTTACCCATTCTCCTAGGTTATCTGGGATTTTGCATAAGGGTTTGAAAAAATTGAAGAATGTATTTTTTTGAAATTATTAGAATGAATAGATTAGAATTATTAGAATTATAAGAATGTATTTTTTTTTAATTATTAATTTTTTGACTTTTTTTTCGACCTCCCCTGAATACGCCATAAATGCCTTAAAGTAGTATGAATCAATTCCAGTTGAGACGTTGAGTGTAATAAGGAAAACATAAATTCAAAAAACCTAAAAAAATGATTCATCATTAACAATTTTTCCCATGAATTAAAATTTTCACGAGTGTAGAAAATTCAATTATTTTTTCTTACAGTAGTCTCGCGTTGACTAGGGTGATTTGATATAACACGCCATTTCGAGCACGCAGAAACATAAATTACTTATTACAAAAGTTTGACACTCACGATCATTTTTACATTGGTCATATAATTTTTAATTAATTTTTGTGATTTTTAGAGATTTTTTCTAGGTTTTAATCTACTTCCTAACCTCCAAAAATTCATTCTCTATAAGACCTTGTGTTATTAATTATTGTCAATAATACTAGAGTGCTTACTAAGCACAAATTCAATCAGAATGGTACTATTCACCCAGGGAAAAAATCCTCATTTTGAAATTTGACAAATCTTAAACGGAGACTTTCGGAAATAAGCCTTAAGGCCCGGGTGAACTATCTTTCGAACGTTATCTGGATAACGTCCGAAACATTATGCAGAAGTTTTGAAAAATTATGAATGAATAATAAAAAAGTAGAAAAAATTTTTAATTTTTTTAAGGAGCATTTTTAATTTATATTCAGAATAAATTGAACGACAAGAAATTGAAAAATGTATCTGATTTACGGTGACGAATGGCGGCCTGTCACCCAATATCATGCAGAGGGAAGACTGATTTCGTAAATCTTTTCCCACACTGCACAGAGACATTTATTACGGAAAAGGCTCGTTGAAAAAAGTTGTAATATTTTGGAGAATTTTTTAATCACACTTTTATCACATGAAAATGGCAGATGACTACATACCACTGTTTTGAAAATTAAGATACCTAGCTGTCACTTTCCATGAGGAGTTGGAGTTAGTGTTTTGTTATCCACCATGGAAAATGACAGCTAATAGATAATTTGCCACAGCGAATCAGATATTTGTAATTTCCACTTTTTTCAACTCATTCTGAATCTCAATTAAAAACGCTCTTTGAAGAAGTTCAGAATTTTTTCTATCATTCTATCATAATTTTTGGGAATTTCTATACATGATGTACCACTCAATGCGCAATTTTGGATTACAAAAGATGAAAAAAATCCAGATAACATTCGAAAGATAGTACACCCGGGCCTTAAATTGAAATTTGTTTTTTTTTGTGTTCAAAATTTATATCAGATTGTAATCTTCAAAATTCCCATCATGTTTATACTACTTTAATACACTATTTTATTCATAACAATTGCAGCTATTTGGGTTTGTCTGAGGAGAATCCCAAGATATAAAGCATGCACAAAACATTTCAAAATATATCAATAAGAGTGAGACGGAATTTTTACGAGTGTGAAGTTGGAGGCCCGAGGCGAGGCCGAGGGCTGCCAATCACACGAGCTGAAAATTCCCGTCTCACATGTGTCGAACAATATTTTTTGACAGTGATGTTACGTTCAGCGAGTGGCTGAACTGTGCCTTTTCCATTTACAAGTAAATTAAAAGACTTTTCCTTTACTTTTCGTTTACAAGTAAATGAAAAGGCACTCTTCGGCATGAGGTGAACGTACACGGAAAAAATTATTTGGTGAATTTCACCAACTAGTTGGTGAAATTTAACAACTAATTGTTGAAATTCAACAACTTCTCATCAAAATAATATATTTCGATACGAGTGAGATGGAATTTTCAGCTCGTGTGAAGTTGGCGGCCCGAGGCTTCGCCAACAGCCTCAGGCCGCCAATCACCCTCGTGAAAATTCCCGTCTCACATGCGTCGAACAATATTTTTCATCACGCTGTGACAAAAAGTGAACTTTTCGGCACGCTCCGCGTGCCTAAAAGTCCAATTTCCGCCACATTGTGATGAAAAATATTGTTCGTAACTCGTGAAAAAATGTTTTTTAGCTCGTGGGATTATATCCCACTCGCCAAAAAACACTTTTTTGCACTCGTTACGAAATATACTATTTCAACAGTGATATTACATTCAGCGAGTTTTTTCCACTCCAGCACAAAAAATGAATATTTTTAAACTGTATTCTATCTCATGTGTATATGCTGGGAACAACTATTTCCCCTCACTCTAATAATTCCCTATAATTCCCGTGAATTGTCCTTCCTAACAAGAGCTCGAAGATCTCATTTAACTAAAAAAAGCCCCAACAAAAAGAAACTAAAACGAAATATTAAATTACTCCAATTTACAAATAAAGGAGAGAAAAAAAACTCGACTAAGAGAAAATAATGATAAGGTATAGAACGTAAGAAGCTGGTATAGCATCCTCCATAACCCAGCGTTTCCCTATCTCCCTCTGTAAACCGCAATTGAGACTCTCTTGAAGGTTTCCACCCGAGTATGCGGTCTGCCCCCGTTTTCAACTCGCCCACACACTGTGAATGCCCAATTATTATCGCGAAATATCAGCTGCCGGGAAATTGGATAATGTCTGCTGGAGATAAGAAGATGCCAGTGAATTGGGAGGGGTAGGAAAAGGAGGGTTCACTGCTTCAAATGAAGAATAATAATAATGATATTATAATGCAGACAAATAAACACGTACACATACACAGATATGCACGGTATATACCACAATTGCGGTATTCTTGGGGCATAAACGTGAAGGTTAGGTGGAGGTTATGAGCAACGAACGAAGAAAGGATGGAGATGGGCGGAAAGAGGGCTGAATTGGGGAGAGGGGGGGGGG
>NW_021680379.1:1474619-1494746 GCF_001412515.2 Diachasma alloeum | reverse complement strand
GCGGGGGGGGGGGGGGGGGTTGGGCTTTTTGGCTGTCTGCGTTGGGGATTTGGGTGGGGAGTGGAGGAGAGCGGTGTATGTGCTCTCTCGCGAGTTCATAACGAGAAAGAGGGCCACCGAGAGATCGCATTAAATCTTACCGGGTGCACGCCTCCACACCGTCATTCAACCCTCTCCCACTGGTATCCCTTCCAGGCTTCGTTACGTTTCCAAGAGGAAAAAAAATGGGAGCGCTGGGGTGTGAGTGCCGGAGCTCTTGGGTCATACCGAAATAACTTTACGTCTTTTCATTGTATGCGAGTATTTGTGGGAGATAATTTTATCATTGCAGGGATAATTCCGTCATATGATGGAGTTGTCTGAGGTAGAGTTGTCATTTATCTCAGCCTGAGTCGTTAGTTGATTAATCCCAAAAATATTTTCCGGATTAATTAAGAAACTTCTGCGGTAAATTTTGGGGCTATGGAGTGGGAGAAAATATCAGAGGTTCCGACACTCCGCTACATCCTTTAAAAAAAAATAATGAAATGACGAAAAGTTCAGGGGTGTACTGAAATTTCGTCGTTTGGCTTTCTTAGCACTTATTATTCATGATTAATCAATTACAAATAATTTTTATTGCGAAATGTTATTTATCCGCATTTTTTAACAAATAAAAATTGTTATGAGAGATTTCATAACCAAGCATTTTTGTTCGACGCTGTTGGTATTCTTGTGTTCCGATAGAATCCTATACTGTACTATAGAATCTGTAGTATATACCTTGGCGGAGTTCACACGATGGCCTCCGCCGCGCGCACTGTAACCTGCCTCAACGTTGCCATGTTCAGCCATTAGTTTCCTCTAACGTAATTAAAATCCCGAACTATGCCATACATTTTCAATAATTACAAATAATCCCTGTGGTGACGGCTAATGAAATTGTGGGGATATGTTCCTGAAATATATCCGGTTCTATTCGTGAACCGCGTGGATTTTCATTCCATTGTCGATTAGTTTTTTGTGATTTTTTAAAAAAGGGTGCTATAAGACTCTGTATTGATGGCATATTTTTCATATTTTCTCCTCAATAATCTACGTGGTTCAGCGTTTTCGGACTTCGGGAGGATATTTGTAATCACTCAAAGAATATGTTCTCAAAATTTCAGCTGTGCAGTCCATTTTCTTCTACTCCCATATACTTACTGCATAGGTCAGGATGAGATTACCATCCTGACCATTATTACTTTTGATTTCGGAAGGTTCTCTAGTAAGAAATATATTTTTTTTTAATCTGCGGACTATTCCTGGATCATTCGAATAATATGGGAAATATTAGTCGCATTGATTAATATTGTATCAGTCGCAAAAATAAATAAATAAAATACTTAATAAAACCTTGACCAGTTAAAAATGAAATCATTGTTTACTCAACAAAGAAAACGAATTTATTAACATGTAATAATGTCTTACTTGCTATTCAGGCAATCATTTATTTGATTCTAATAAAGCATTCATTTGGAGTGAATGAATTATTGATTTCATATAATTAAAACTTTTTCATTGGAAGAAATATATGAGTTTATTAATTCCAATCAAAAATATTGTCAAAATGATTGAATACAAGTAGGAAATTGCTCTTGCATTGTTTATAGTATAGTTGCTTTCACTAATAAATTAGCAATTTGCATATTATTTACTTCTATCATGTATAATTTATTGCTTATTTCATTTTATTAAATTGAATAAGATTTCCTTTTACCTTTTTACTGATCATTATTCTTATTATCCCTTTTCTTCTATACAACCGATTGTCTTTTTTACAGTTCTACACGGAGAAAAATATTCAATAAAAATTACGTATCTTTTCCGTAATTCCGGAGGGAAATGTGCTTGTAGGAAATTTTACGTAACTGTCACGGAGTTTTTCCGGAGCTTTCCTTAATTTTTATCTGAATCTCCTGTGAAAAATTACGATACCGTCACTTAAATTTTCTGAGTCGATTCCGTAATAGGTGAGTGAATTGTGAGTTCCATAATTTTTACTGAACATTTCTCTCCATGTATCTCTCCCTTCAGCGTACGTACGGACACGCTCTAAAAATTGCATTTTTATACTTTTTGCATCATAATGGGTCAATATAACACAAAAATTCAAAGCTTGAATTTGAACGATTAAAAAGCTTCCATTCGAAAGCAAAAACTAATGCAATTGAAGAAATCCAACCGCACATATCTCTCAATACTCACATAATCGTCCACCCCACGGTTGACAAGTCGAATAAGTCAGACCATCTGAAACAAAGAGAAACCACATTTGAAACTCGCAATTTAATTTCACATCCGTGAAATATGAAAGATGGGGCAAGAAAGCTGGTTAGATTGAGGGTACACAGGATGGTATAGAGGAGCGTTAAAATTAAGCGTTATGCCTGGCATTACGGGAAATTATCTGGCGTTATGGTAGGAAAAGCGAACGGGGGAGGCGGTTGGCTTTTACGAGGTGCTAATGTGAGAGAGCAGGATAACCACAATACAACGGGCACCACCTAACAGTCGTCTCCATTGACGCCCTCTTCTCCTTTTCACCCTACGGGGGTAGGTTGGGAATTCCGGTGAATTTATACCCAAATTGTACTTATAGACGCATATATTTTATTGCGATATTCATAGCGTTTACAAAGACATTCGGTAAACTGCCTCATTAAATTTTCCACTGCTACATATAGATTTGGAGTTTTATACTCACGGAAGATGGCTTTTCCAAGTTTCAAGTCTTCTAATTTAATTGTTCCCTTTCTACTTTTTGGGGATTTTAGGGGGGGGGGAGATAAAATTTTTGGAAGAAATCTACTGACAGTGAAACATTAAAAGTAACTCTCCGAGGATTCACGATGTGTCTTCATAACAAAGTAATAAAAGTTTCTTTTCCTGCCCGCAAATGGGCAAACTTTATCCCTCAAGTTTTCTACGACACTTTTCTCGCTTTCTTACTTCTATTCAATTTTTTTTCAGTTCTCGGGAATATTCTACAGATTATTTATGTGGTCTTGGGAAATATATCCATCCGATTTGATTGGTTAGATATTATTTAAACTAGACAATTGTCTGAATTGAGCTGTTATGAATTAAGTTTTTGGGATGATGTAATTGCATCCTTAATCATGAAGGAATTACTGTTTCAAATTTTTTTCTTGCATTTTACTTTTTTGCAGATGATAAATTATGTCCGAAAATGGAGTATAACTTTATTGATTGTTCATTATTTTATTATAAAGAAAATTACTGAAAGATTATGATTTCAAGGCTATTATGTACGCTGTTGGAATGTTTTTGTAATTCTATGGAAAATATGATAGTAATGCTGATGAGAGTGACATTGAATTGGATTCAGGGAAAAAATTGTATGAAATTTCAAGTTTTAGATAGAATTGAGAGAAATTCATGAGTTATCAGTGGGAGTGATATGTGAATTTCACAACTTCATTGAATTTTCAATGGGACGTAAATATTCAGAAAGAAAATGACATGGACTTTCAAATTATCCCGGAATTTTTCTGATTTTTCTGAATTTTCACAGAATAATTTAATTGCAAAATCAAGTATTTTATTGATTTTCAAATAATTTTAATCGAAAATTAATGGAATATTTGATTTTTCAATTACAATATTTCCTGAAATTTCAATAAAAATTAAACACGATAAAAATTTCCAGGATTTGGCACGAAAAATTCAGCTGAAAATTTTCAATAGTGTAGATATTCTTAAAATAAGAAAACTCTTTATTTGAAATGAATACATTGTTCATTCGATTTTAATAAAATAATTTATGTGAAGTAAAGAAATTATTTTCTTGAATTTAATAACAATTTTATTTGAAATATATAAATTGCTTATTTGATATAATTGAGTCCTCTCTTTTGAACCATTAAAAAAGTTTCAAATAAAGCGATTTCTTCACATTTTTGTGATTAACCCCACTTTATCCTGATATTGAAGCAGAATTAGCGCCTTGTAGTGAGTTACCTCTGAAGTGCAGGAAGGTGTGAGGTAATTAGTATTATTCTTTCCCTACGAAAATTTTTGACACTTTCAATTGAATAAACGAAACTATTAAATCCAGAAATGTGTCGCGCAATGAACTCCCTGAAATCTAAAGAATTTCAATCATTTCTTTATGAAAAAAATTTATGGGAAATATCTCCATTATTATTCTAAACCAATCCAGATCAATCATGGCCATCCTCGATTTATGACAGTTGAGGCCATTCTCGACACTTTATTGAGCGTTCCCTAAAAAAATGAGTCGATATTCCTTGACCTGGTGACATCGAAAGCTATTCATCAACGCAAACTGAGAGAAAAAACTACTTTTAATAAGGAAGATTTACTTGATACCAATAAATAAATAGTTTAACAAATGTAAACAAATATATCTTCATACAAGCAAAGACTTTATTAGTTAGAAATATGGGATCATTTTTTACATGGCGAAGGAAAAAAATTTATTGATGTGTAATGATTCTCTGTTTGAATCAAATGAATTGTTTATTTAATTCTAATTGACTATCTCCTTCTAATGAATGCACCATTGATTCCATATAATTGAAGCTTTATTATTTAAATAAATGTATAAATTTCGATCAAAAATTTTGTAGAATTTGATAGGAGAATTTCAAATAAAGAGTTTAATTTGTTTAATTTTTTTAACAAGTCTAAGCCTTAAGCATCTTGGTTTATGAACGTATGAAGAGGCAATTGTGAATTTTAATCGGTGATTTTAGAAATACTTCCTATATCCGTAGGACCATTTTCCATTCACATGGTAACCTTTTCTCTGGACGTGGTAGGCATTCCTATGTAACATAGTAACCCTTACCATAGGGCATAGAAAGCATTACTATGAAACATAGTAAGCATTACTATGGAACATAGTATGCATTACTATGGAACATAGGAAGAATTACCATGGAACATAGTAACCATTACTATGGGACATAGAAAGCATTACTGTGGAACATAGTATGCTTACTATGGAACATAGTAAGCATTACTATGGAACATAGTAAGAATTACTATGGAACATAGTAAGAATTACTATGGAACATAGTAAGCATTACTATGGAATATAGTAAGAATTACTATGGAACATAGTAAGCATTATCAGGTGACATAGTAAGTATTACCATGTGACATCGTAAGCATTACTATGTGACATTGTAAGCACTACCATGTGACATAGTGGGGCATCGTAAGGATTACTATGTAGGAACAGTTGAAATCCCTTTTACTATGTTACCATGGTAATGTCTCCTCTGGCCATGGTAATATTTACTATTAAATTCTCTCCGTGAAGGAAATCCAAAAGTATTCCTTTTATCTCAATGCAGACAAAATTTTCATCCTCAAGTAAAATCTAAATGCAAAGTTGAATCTAAAGATTTCATTAGTCCCATTTCATGCCGATATTTCACCTTCTCGTCTTTCGAGTCCATTGTCCCCTTGGAAAAAAAAATCTCCTGACATTTCTGTCACATCATTTCTATCGACGTGCAGCAATTATTTATCCATTCACGAAAATCCCCTGAACCGCCTGAAAATACCGGTCCACATACCCCTAAAAATCACCATGACGAAATTCCTTTTATCCCCCTCTCTCTAGTTTCCTTTCATCCAAAAACCATTTCCATTCATGAATGAGAGCGAATCAAAGTGGCACTCGACCTCCTAGTGAAAAAACGAAGACCGCAATGAGAGTTGTAAAAAAATTGGATAGAGCAAAAAAATCTCCTTCGGATGAATTGGAGAATGAATCGAGACAAGGGCGGTTCGATCTTTCATGGGGGTATACACGTGCATATACACACAGAAGAGGCTCTGGTGGAGATCGTTTCGCGGTGGACCTCAGGTTTTCGGCGTGAGTCTGGAGAGCATGTACGGTATGTACTTCCAAAAAACCTTTTGAAATTCAACGGGAAGAGAAAAGAGGAGTCTAACCGAAGGCTTCCGGAATGGATCACTGACTCCTAAGGTAGCCGTTATATACTGAGCAAACACATGAAATTTTCTCATTGGGGAAAACCTCTTTCATGTCAACTTGGTGAACGATCGACTGGAGTCTCAGGTGAATGACGGACTAGACTGATGGGATATTGGGATTCATTTCTGATATATTCCTGAGTCATACAGCGACTCATTAAATAAATCGACTTCTCAGTCTTTTCTATTAGAATTGCTTTATCGATTTATTAATCTTATAAATCGGTCCTTCACAGAAAACAATTTTTTTTTATTTTCAGGGACTTGTCATCAATTATTAGTGCAATGTTAGAAAAACAAAGAAATTTCATGGACAGTTGACTAGTAATTTTTAGGACGGTGCCGCTGAATGTAATTTGAGGGGGGAAAAATCGTGAAATTGCAGGTTTCACTGAAAATTCACTAAATTCCAACATTTTGAGAAGTAGGAAAACGAGAATTTATTTGAATTTTCAATGAAAATATGAATATTCAGTGCCGAATTATCGAATAATTGAAAATTTAAGAATATATTTATCGTAATTTTACGGTTTTCTATGAATTCTCAGGGAATAATTGAACTTAAATTTAAAGTTGTCATTGATTTCCCCCGAAATTCAGAATTTTCAGTGAAACTTGAATGTGATGAAATTTTCGAAAAGTGTACCTGAAATTTCAGCTGAAAATTGTTAACAATATTGTCCTCTTGGCGTCTTGTTACTGTCAAATGCAGAATTAGTTCTTGTGATTTATTTATCAATGTTTTTGTGCGAATTATGTGCTCCTACATTATTTCACAAAATGATAACTTGACTAGATGCTCATTGCGTCAAGGGCCTGAAGAACCTGAAATAATCAGCGAAACATAGCACTTATGACAATTTGATTAATGCCCTTAAAATTTTATCAAAATCCTTTGACCTTCCACCTAATTATTGGTAATATTGGACACTCTATTAATCCTACAAATCAATCGTTCACAGAAAAAAATACAATTGTCAATTCTCAGGGACATGTTACTGTTTTCCTTGAACATGTCACCAATTTATTGGTGATATTGGTTGCTATTTAGTATAATCCTGATAAACTGGGATTTTTACCACTAAAATTTGGTAATATCAATTCTCAAAAATTAAAGCCCGCAAAACGAATGACTTCAATCAGAAAACTGGTGATGATGTCCCTGAAAATTTGTGAACATTTTCAAAATTTTGTACTCACTGAATTTCACAATTGCGAATCTTTAATAATTGGAGATAAAATCCTCAAAATCAGTCACATATCTCAGAAAACCAACTTTTTTTATATCCTGAGCAAACACATGGAATTTTTTCATTGAGGAAAAAAAACCTCTTTCATGTCAACTTGATGAACGATCGACTGGAGTCTCAGGTGAATGACGGACTAGACTGATGAGATGTTGGGATTTATTTCTGATATATTCCTGAGTCATTCCGAGAATCATTAAATAAATCAACTTCTTAATCTTTTCCATTAGAATTGCCTTATCGTTTTATTAACCCTATAAATCAATCCGTCATAAAAAAAAAAGTTTTCGATTTTCAGGGACACGTCACTGATTTTCTTGAACATTAGCCAAGCGGTAAAGTGGTTTAAGTCGATTTACCCCTTAGCTGAGGGTTCAAGAAATATCTCTGAATCTAAGGGAGATAACGAAATTTTCGTAATGACCTTTTTTGTAGAGCGAGTTGCCTCCTGTCAATCAATCCTTCGTAAAAACAATTTTCGATTTTCAGGGACATGTCACTGATATTCTTGAACGTGTCACCGATTCATTAGCGAAGCGGTAAAACGGTTTAAATCGATTTAGCCTTTAGCTGAGGTTTCGAGAAATATCTCCGAATCTAAGGGAGATAACGAAATTTTCGTAATGGCCTTTTTTGTAGAGCGAGTTGACTCCTGTCAATCAATCCTTCATAAAAACAATTTTCGATTTTCAGGGACATGTCACTGATTTTCATGAACATGTTACCACTGTCTGGAATGACCCTAATTTGGTAATAAATTTGGTAATAGTGTCTTAAAAATTAAACAGAAAATTGTGAATATCTTCATAATTTAGCACTCAGTTAATTTCACAATCGCGAATCCCCAATAATTGAGGATAAATTCCTGAAAATGACTGACATGTCTCAAAACTTTATTTTCTCTGTGTTCACTGGAGAGAAAATGAATCATTGAAAAATGGTTTCCATCTAATCTCATTAGAAGTATTCAATAATATTGATTTTATGGGTTGAACAAACTCCCTTTGGACATCTGAAGATGTTAGTGATACAGGTCACGTGTCAATCCTTGAGACACCATCAAAAGCACTGGAATTTCCATCTGCAGCCTTCGAGAAGGAAAATATTTTCTTGCTCGTTCTGCCAGACAATTGTCTGCCCCGAAGTACCAATCCGCGTGTCGGTGTTGCCTCCATAACCGAGGACTTCTGGGATTTCTGTCACTGAGAAGAGAAAAAGAGAGAGAGGGAGAGCGGTTTTGAACACCTGCCCGAGCCTCTCCCGCACAGTTCCATTGACGGGTTGAAATATGAAGGTCCCTGAGGGAAACGGACACCTGGTTTCGCAGTTCTCAATAGTCGAAACGGCATCATCTGACCCCAAATTTTTCGACATTCATGAGGTAACCTCTGAAGGTGCCGAATTGTCCACTCTAAAAAAGTCACTTTCCCCGAAAACTGATGAGATAAAACCATTTTTTTCCCCTCATTTCCGCTCGGAAGTTTTTTATTTTCAGTTGGGGAAATTTGAGATGTTGTACACGATATGATCAACTAACCAACCACGGAAGACACATTACCTCTCGACTGCCCAAGCACAATGACACTGTGACTCCTTTGATGCTGCGACGGGGTGAAAGGAAAACGGACCACGTCATCCGATATTCCACAGTCACAATGTCGACGACAACTTCAGTGCCACCAGCCTTACATCAGACGATCCCTTCGTAACATCGACAATGTGGATACTGATATTTTAATACGCGGCCTGGCTTTCAGGCACGTGGAAAATTCTTTATTTAACCCTGTTATCAAATTCCGCGGGGCATGAAAAGTTGGAGAAAGTTTGTTGTCGAAAGGAATATCTGCCGTAAAATGAACAGTTTGCTTAATATTTTTTTTACGAATCATGAATTTCCTGACGTTGAGATTTGAATCGATTGTTGCGAAATTTCAGGTATTAGATGTGATTAGAGCATGCGCACGCTGAGCTCGTTGATTGATGGTGAGTTTACTTTTCTGCATTAGAATCATCAAAAATCAGTTCTACAAAAAAAAATTTCCACATTTTAACAAATGATACTTTTAAAGAGAAAAACATCCATGAGATTTATTATAGTAAATTATAGACGAACATCCAAGAAGAAAGAATCAATAATTCGGACGCTAAAAATTATTTGTGTTATATTTTTAATTTATTCCACTATTTGATGAAATTTCTAATATGAAATAATATATATCTATACCATCGACTTATTCGGTAAAAATGAAGTTGAAGTAGGTCCTTTTACTGATAATTCAATCAAGTTTAACGTTTCTATGTTTTACTCTGTATAATTAATTACTCTGTATAATAATCAGTGGAAGCAATTTTTATAAACGCTGAAAAATCAACAAACTTTTGAATGCTATGAGAATAATTTCCGGAATTTTTTTATACATCGAATGGAAGAATGATGCTATCGATATTATGGATTGAATTTAGAGCACGATATCCAAAGATGTCATCGGAATTGTAATAATTATAAAATACAAAATTCTTGAAAATTATTGTGAAAATGAAAACAACGATCAGAGCTATCCCTCCATCTTCGAACTCGATCGAAGAGACATCCAAAGAATTTTTTTAAACCGTCATTCAATTAATTCAGAACATTTCTTTTAGTTATTGTGGGACAAATGATTTTAAAACAGATTCAAAAACATAATATATGGATTAAATTTCAATTAATTTCGATGGATAGTGCTTAAAAATGATTCAATTGCGTCTATTTACAGAGTTACGATTTGCAGATTACAATGCTTCCATTCGGACGCAAAAAATGAAAATTTCATGGACAGTTCAATAGTAATTTCCAGGAGAACAACATTGAACTCACTAGAGGAGGAAAAAATGGAGAATTTGAAATCTTACTGGAAATTCAAAGAAATTCGTAATTTTTGAGCAATAAAAAGACGAAATTTTCTCACTCGAATATTCCTAAGAAAACATGAATATCCTAGTACCCAATTACGCTGAATTTTCAATTAATTGAAAATTCAAGAAAATATTTACCGGAATTTTTTACATCTTTATCAATTTTTATGGAACAATTCGACTAAAATTCACTATTTCCAACGGTTTTTAGTTAAATTATGAGTTTTTAATGATGAAATTCTTTGAGATAAGTAAAACTGTCACTTGACAAGAATTCCTGAAAAGTCTACCGGGAATTTCCTCCAAAACGTTCAATAGTCGACACTTTAATCACGTCAGTTTGAAAATGAAATAATTTTTTATCCGCTATTCCAAAGACCAAATTCCCTCAAAATTATCACGCATCCCCATGAAATGGCACCTCACTAACCCCCAAAAATGACTCCCTATAATATTTAAAATCGATTCCAAAATTGCTGACTCTCAAAAGGATTTGTCACACCCAATAAATGAGTAGGATGAAATCGACGAAAAAAATTTGGAAACGATTTCTCTTCCATGCCATTTACTTTGTCCACCCCCACCGAAAAATGACTGTCGAGATGATGAATCGAAAGTGATCTGCTGGGAGTAGGCGAGTTGAAGAGAAGGTTGAGCCGGCTATCTGTTTATTTTTCACGGTAGCCTATGATGGCAAGTCTCGAGGATGACCCCGAAGGGTGCAAGTTTCCGGATGATGCAGCGCGAAGGCGGAGTACGAGGGAGTGGAAAGGTCCAGGTGTCACTTTACCAGGAGCCAAAATGGGACAAAGAAGTGATGGATGTCTCACCAGCCATCCTATCCCTCCCCCTTTGACTAACGTACCACGACCTCGATACCTCAGGTGTCAAGCCAAGCTTTGCCGCCTCCTCTATACTCCTTTTTTTCGTTATCTTGAGCGCGTCTGCTCAAATACTAACAAATGACTTGACTAAAAGCGTAATCTCTTTTCCTGTATTCTTCTATTTTTCATTCCTCCTTCAGATATATGAGAGTCATTATTTAGGAGATGATGCATGCAATGCTTTTCATGAATTTTTTGTGTGTGAAATTTTCAACCTGTGGGATGGTCCTTCAATTTGTGTAGAATGACTGAGAAGTTATTTCAACACTGAGGAAAAATTGAAGAATGTTGCACAATATTTTTTTTTGTGAATGCTACAGTTTGTCATTGCTATTTGGAATTTTTCCGTGAGCTGTTTTCTCAGTGACTTATTGTTAGTGCCAGAAGATTTTTTTATGTCCAGTTAAAGCTAGAAATATTTTCTCTAGCATTAAATAGATTTGTCTTTACAAGTTTCTAGGAATTCAGTTCAAATGGAATCGAGCTTTTCAAACGATCAAAGTTGAGTGCTTATAAGCACTCGGATCATTTAAAAAGCTCGATTCCATTTGGACTATAGAGTCTGTCCGTATGTATGTGTGTATGACCAAAGTTTGTCTTCAATTGTTCGCTAATGAATGGATCGAATTGAGTCCTTTTTTTCAAACATAGGTGTTGAGCCCTATCCATCGACATTGATTAAAATTCAATTCATATATCAATTTTTAGAATTTTAAAGTTTTCCCAACAATCGGTCGTCCCACGATAATTCAACAAAATGATCTCAATTTATTGAATCTCAATTTATTGATGACTTAAAAATTGTTTCGATGTTTCTCTAAAAGATCATTACGACAGCTATATCTGTTGAATTGATTTTTATGTTTTACAAATTTGAATTTTTTTTTTAATTTCCTGGAAAGAAAATTTTCTGACGGTTTCTTCAAAAATTATGTTTCAAATACATTCAATTATGCATGAAAAAATTGTTTTCAATACCATTTTTTCGAAGTTTCAAGATAATAAAGATTCCTATAGGCATCATTCTCTCATGTGATTTATGTAAGAATTGTCACAAGAAATCTAACACAATTAATTGCAAAAAAATATAATTAAATTTAACAAAATAAAATGAAACCATAAATGATGTACGATAGAAGAAAATGATATGCAAACTGACCATTCAGAAGTATATCGTAATTTATTAGCAAAAGTAGATAGGCTGTATGAAGACGCAAGCCATTTGCTTCTTGTTTTAGTAAATCCTCAATGTGTTCGAAAAAAATTCAATAATTGATGAATTGGATGGTTTCATTTTAATAATTGTAGGATGGAGGAACCTGAAACGGTCACATCAATGGAAAAATCAAACAGTTGATATCGAGGTTGATATGCTATTGCTATCAACCAATACTTTTTGTTTACACACCTGAGACTATAAGTATTGGAATAACATCCTGCAAATTCATCAATATTTAGAGAAGCATTTGACATTTCTAAAAATGTCCGGGCGTTTAATACTAGTCCCTCAACAATGTAAAGAACTGTCGTGGTTTCGGGAAAAAGTTTCTTTGTTATAAAACGAGAACTAGAATTTCATGTCGGCCGGATGCTGCCAGTCAATCCCTCGGCAGGAGGTCAAAGGTGCCGAGTTTCATAGCTTTTTTCCCCTCTAGTAGCCCCGTTACGCTGTGCCCCAGGTATTCATCTGAATACCTAACGTAATTGCAGTCTCACCTGTGGATTTATATTTCCGGTATCTTTGCGTTTCTCGGAAAATGACACATCAACAACGGAGAAATGATTAGTATAACGTATTTCCTTGTCATCGCGCATGCCTCCAATTATGCAGGCGCAATATCTGATGTTTTGGTAGCGAATATATTTTTATATTTTTTGTAATACCTGACTGAAATGTGCACTTTTCGGAACGGTCTAGTGTGCGTAAAGCTGTTGTTTTCCGCACTGCGTGCGTAAAGTTCACAAACGCGCGTAATAGTACATTATGTCATCAGGCGATAAAAATGTTATCTCAGCAGCAAAGCGGTAAAACGGTTCAAGTCGATTTTGACTATTGGCCAGTTTTCAATGACTATCTCGAAATCTAAGGAAGGTAGCAAAATTTTTGTTAAGACCATTTTTGTAGCCCTCCATTCACTCTACAAAAAAGGTAATTACAAAAATTTTGTTATCTCCCTTAAGGTATTTATGGCGGGGTGAGCATGTAGGAGATGAGACGGAGGGAAATCTATTGTTCTCTCGCAAAAAACCAATCGCTGAACAAAAAAAACGATATTTCAATTATAAATTATTAATCTATTTCGACCATTTTTGTGTTCGAAATATTTTTTAAATAACTTTTCTATTTTTTCCCACACATTTCAAGCCTTCTTTTATTTTTCTAGCTTGTCTTTTGGATAATTGGAAAATAATTAATATGGAATAAAAAGTGACAACGTTCTGCCGTTCAAGACACAAGTTGGCAGCACTGATTCACTCAGCTGTTATATTCCTTCCGAAAGTGAAATGTATCATCAATGCAATTCCGCAATGCCATTGACTGTCCGGAAGTTCTGGGCAGCATGAACCTCAAATTTTCAAACTCTGTAACTCGCTCGCATTCTCAGATTTATCTTCCGCGTGCAAAGAACAATTTAGCTGCCTCATGTCCAGTCCATCAAGCTGGCACTGCCTTCAATTTATTGCTCAAACGTTATCCCGACGTTGATATCTTCAATGATTCACTGACCTCAATTACTAGAATGGCATTTGAGGCTGCTAGGGCTCATTATTGATGATCGAATATAAGTGTTATCTAGTTTGTATTTCATTCCACTCCGCCCCGCGCTGCTACACAATTATAAACATTTTCTTGCTCTGTATTATATCGTATCTTTAATTTTCTAATGTGAATATGTAATTCGCTAGCGTTATATTTCCATATCACTTAATAAGTTTTGTAATTGGCCTCGGCTGTTTGACTTGAATAAATAATAATAATAATAATAATAATAATAATAATAATAATAATAATAATAATAATAATAATAATAATCACAACTCCATTCGTATTTGTCGCGTCGACCCCTCCATGATTTCTAACCGCGACGTTGTCGCTATTCCAAGCTGCGCACGCAGAATTCGTCTTTTTCATGAGTATTTTAATTATCTCTTCTAAACAATTCCCCTAATTAAGCCACTTGGCTTATTTTTTTACGTTACTCCATGAAAGCTCCACCCAAGTGCGAAATTTCAGGAAAATGGCGATTTTGTTTCTATTTTTAATTTTTTTGCCGAATTCCCATAAGAGCCCATGTTAAAATGGATTTTTTAGAAAAATTCCTGCGTTTCACCCATTCTCCTAGGCTACCTGGGATTTGGCATAGAGGTTTTGACAAAATTAAAGAATGTATAGAAAAAAAATCATCAATTTCTTGACTTTTTTTCGACCTCCCCTGACTACGCCATAAATACCTTAATACTGGTTGAACACGATTCTGCCACGATAGTATACTAGGTAGCGCCACCGGCCTACCGGTATTTTCACCAAGGTATCACGATACTCTCCAAAACCCTATAACTCCACTAACAATAGTCACGGGCATCAGCAGTGACTAATCATCACGATCAGACTTCAAAATCTTCCTTTCAGTAAATCCAAATCCTCCCCCATATCACATAAATTCAAACCCCAATATATAAAATTCCATTCCCCATAAATTCATTACCCCACACCTGGTCCCATAAAACCTCAGCCCCTCCAACCTCAACCTCTCCAAAATGTTCATCAAAACATATTTTCATCCAAAAAGCCTTCCAGTTAAAATGACTCGTGTGCTATAAACTCCACCTGGACGGGAGGCGCCCCACGCTATAAATGTCATCGAGTTGCGCCCATATTTAGAATCTCCAAGATAGTCCCATACGGAGTGAAAACCCATTGGGAGCTACCGAATCATACGAGTCACGTAACCTCCACGATTCTCCATCCTATAACTGGGTATCCCCTCTGGTCCAGCCCGCGTGTCTAACACCTGGCGAATCGGGGAGGCCCTCTGTCTTTTCAATAGAGCCTCAGCTCTCCTCTCCTTTTATCCTCCTCAATCTTGCTCCATTGTCGAAAAATCTCATACCATTCCCGATCTTTGTCCGTGACGTTTTTAGTAGCCACGCGACTAAAAATTTTTTCATCTCTATTTTTTTTCTCCTTCTCTAGAAACCGAAATGACATTGAACAGAAATTTATCGACTTGTGTTGTTATTCTCTCTATCCCTGCAGAGTTCATGGAAGCGTTTGAGATACACTCAGACAAGATGCCAGACAGTGCCACCATATTATTTTTTTTGGCCTCCCTCGACAAAAAGAAAATAGCATTTGTTTATCGTACACAGAGGGATCAAACGATTCCAGTTGTTTTCCTTCATTTCTCTGTGTTTTATTTTGCTTTTTTTTCAGTTTTGGTACTTTTTATTTCTGCTATTGGAACAATGGATAGGTCGAGCGACGGATGAAAACGCCTAGGGAGGGTAAAAGTGAGTGAGGCGTCTGTGAATGAGTGACCTTGACAAAACATCGCGGCCACGAGCGAAGCCGTTGAGCCACGAGAACAAAGAGATTCTGTCGCTCTTTGTCCGAGAGAGGGTACCAGAAAACCCCGCTCACTACACCCTCAAAAATTTAGTCTTCGTCTCACTTTTTCCATCGAGTATGACATGAACTACGTTAATCGTTCCTTTCTACATTGGCCTATCGTTTCTTATTCTTTTGAGACTCCCTCGTCTTTTTCGGGGCTTTGTGCCTTGAGGACTTTGGGGAAATACGTGGCTCTAGTTTAATTCATATTTTCACTTTGACAAGGAAGAAGGGATGACACGTTTGCCAAAATTTTTTTGTTATTTTCTGTTGTTTCTAATTAACAATTTTTTTAAATTTTGGAATATGGAGTCTTAATAGAGAATAAGGTAAATTAGGGGTGCGCACGAGACTCAAACGAGACTTTACTTTGGAGGGATCGTCTCACTCTAAAACAAGATGGAAATTTTCGGGACTGTTTCGGTCTCAAAAGGCGTAGTACTGTCTCCCTTTTTCACGACTCTAAGAAAATTGATCTTTCATTCTCTCCTTTTTCTTATTTTCAACGTGCACGAGAGCGAGACTGAAACCGAGACCAAACATGGAAAACCGGAAAAAGTGAAGACTGTGACCAGACAAATTATCTCCAAGTCATGACCAAAGGAGACGATAGTTTGTTTTTTGCGACTGAGGCAGTCCCAAAAATTTCCATGTTTTTTACAGCGAGACGATCTCTTCAAAGTGAAGTCTCGTCTGAGTCTCGTGCGTAGCCCTAAGATAAATGATTCTACGCTCGTGTAGCTAAGGTGAACACATCATTAGTTCTATATTTCTATTGAAATTAGTGTAAAGATTATATGTTTTAAATTAGATATCAGAAAGTAAAAAATTCAGAATTAGAATCAGGGATAGCTAAATTCGTAATATTTAATTACCGTTAAATATTGTAGCCATTAATTAGTTACCATTACTCTTAATTTTTTGAGTACTTAAGTATCATCAATTTAAATATTCAAATTTTTAACTGTTTTATCAATCAATAATTGAGGTAGAAAGATTCATGATTATTTGTGTAATCGAAAATTCCCTTTTAAGGAATTTGAATTATTCACTTAGTGATAAATTTACAGTTTCATATTAACAAATTTTAAATACATCATTATTCGAAAAAAACAGATCATTAATTTTATATTATTTGAAAAATTGGATCAACTTATTTTAAACCTTCATTAATGCAAAGGTCAAATTCTTGTAATATTACAGAAATTTAATATTCATGTGGATCCCCAATTAGAATTCACTTATATTATTCATAAACGCGAAAAATTTTATCTCAAATTGTCTTTAAAAAAAACTATTGAATTTTCCTCAGGTTAAACTTAAGGAAGGATCCCTACTAACTTGAACTTAATGACTGAAAACCGAATATGCACTTTTGTTCTAATTCGATTAATCCATTCGGAGGCAAATTGGTAATTTTTAGCAAAAAACTATACTTGATTTAGACCTGCGCAGTGGGCCACTTGTTATTGTTTTTTAACCATCCGAAATCTCAGTCGAGGGATTGACTGAAGTTTCGGAGTACAGGGAGATAAGGGAACTGTCACTTGGTAAGAATTTCCCATAAAGGCATCGGAAAAATCAGGCAAAAACGTTTAAGACGGCCTCGCTGTATTCCATTAATCAAACTAATGCAAAAACCTAAGTGAATTGACGAGGTTATATTGCACCCCACTAATATCAGATTATGTATCCAAGATTGTGCCCTCGATTTTGTGAGAAATGGAGCAGAGAGGAGGACTGTTGAAAAAACATTTAGCCAGACAACTAATGCTTTCACCAGTTCCCCTTGATTTCACCCCCAGCGGGCCGCCGTTACCAAATCAAGACATTTGTCCTGGTTGACGGTAAATACATTTCACGAAAAGTTCCCCAGCCCACAGAGGGCTTCATGAAATAATAGACTCCCTTACCGTGTGTGCACGTACCGTGGCATGTGTGTAGTCACACTCCACGCAATTTTGGGCGTTTCGTCGTGACAATACGTGTCAGAAAACTCCGTGTGATGTGATTTGAACTTATTTTCTGGAGTTTCGAGGAGAGTAGTAGTTATACCTAATTGTCTTTGACTGGTCTATTCAAGTCTTATGAAGTGGGTTCATGCAAAATATGATAGGTAGTGAAAATTTTAAAGACTATTATTATGATATTTATTAATGAGGTGATGGAAAAATAAAAATCGAGCGCAGTCAAGACTCATCGCAAAGAGGAAAAATTATTCTTTCTATGGAAAAAAATTTATTATATTTCATCAATGTAATAATATTCAGCAATTCATTAGTGGTTAAATAAGTTATTAACATTTCAAAAACAAGAGGGAAATTGCGTCTATAGTGTTGAAAACAAATTTTTTTATTTGCTTTTATATCAATACAGTATGGTTTTTTTACTATAGTCTTTTTAATAATAAATTAGCAATATGCTTCCGAATGGCCATCATCTAGTCCTATAGTATATAATTAATCGTTTCATATCATCATCTGATTAAATTCGATGAAATTTCTTCATTAATCAATTGTGTTATATTTTTAATTAGGTTTAATATTTGATGAAATTTCAAATATGAAATAATATACTATCCATTCATTCGATGCAACTGAAGTCGAAGTAGATCATTTTGATGATAATTGAATCAATTTTAACCTTTCTTTCTTCAAAAATTGAAAATTCATATCATTTTGTTTCTGAATATTCATGTTCCACTGAAAATTCAATCAAGTTGAAAAATTTCCATCTCACCCCCATTGAAAACCCATGAATTTCCGTGAATTCTACTTAAAAATGGAAATTTCATAACCATTTTTTCCATAAATTCGATTCAATGCCACTCTCATGAGATTTACGAGAATATCTTCCATGAAATGTCAAAAAATTTCTAACAGTGTAGTGCACTGACAGAAAAATATAATTCTTCTGACTATATTCCATCACCATCGAATTATAGTCAAAAAGTCCTCAACAATTTTTCATGGGTTACGGTAACTATGGCCGGAGAAGTAATTACTACAATGGAATGTAGTCATTGCAACTATTTTATAGTTCTACTCACGATAGATTTGTCGTGGTTACTTTTGAACTTTGGTTAGTTTAACTGCATTTTGATTTGCAAAAATTACGCTTGTGAAGTTATTACAATGTTATGTGCCGCATTAAAAAAAAATCGTATCGTTCACCAAAACTGCTTCAACTATTTTCTTATTGTAAATAGAACTTCAGATTTTTCTCTCGGTGTGGGACAACCGATTTTTACAAAAATTAAAAAAGTAAAAAATATAATATATGAATTAAATTTTAATTAATGTTCATTGATAGAGCTCAACAATACCTACATTTGAAAAAGAAATGATTCAATTCCATCGATTTATTAGCGAACAAATACAGAAAAAATTTGAATACATTCGAACTTTTTGGACGATAATAAGATGATAAAACACAAAAAATCTGAAATTTAAATTTGAACGATTAGAATGCTTCCATTCGGAAGCAAAAAAGTCAAAGGCGTTCATGTTGCACCTCTCACAACTTTCAATCTTCCACTGAGAAAAAAAAATTTGTTACCAAATATCCATTTACTTGAGAGAAGTATTTATGTTGTCAACACCGTATTTCTCCTGTCGAGTCATTCGAGTATATTGCTCTAGAAGATGATTATGTTAGTTATGACCTTGAGTGAACCCTCCCCCCCCAATAATTTTTAATCAACATTAAAAAATTAATCAAAAGTCTTCTCTCTAGAAAATAAAAAATGTAGGAAAAATTAATCATCATTCGAGGTGTTCATCCAAGGTCATGTACAACATAGTCATCCTCTAGAGAAACATGCTTGTAATAATTGAAACCTAATCAGGCTCGCCTGGGAATGACTTGATTCGAGAAATTCGATTTTGAAAAAATAAATACTTCTCTCAAGTAAATGAATATTTGGCAAAAATAATTTTTTCTCTCGACGTACAACTTTTCGATTAATAAAAAAATCAGAATCAGTAAAAAACGTTCTCACTCCGAAATAAAAGTGACCATCAATTCGATCAGCCCGCATTTCCAAAATTACCGAGCCTCTCATCAACGAAGCTAATCCCCAACTCCATCATCAATTTAACTTCGATAAGTTTATTTCCCCCACCCAATCGGCGAAACTCCACTCGCTAAAAATACCTGAATTCCCCTCGACATAATTTTTCCAAGAATAAAACTTCCTCAGGATCGAAAGAATAATATTACCCACCCCTATACCTCTAAAACCCTGTACTCATCGAAAATAAAAAAAAAGCCGGAGGAAAACTTGATGGATACAGTGAAGAAGTACACTCCATCGCAGGCCGTCGCCTCAGTACGCAGAAGGGGGTGGTATCGCAATTCATTTGCGCAAGCGCGGGGGAAGCTCTGTCCACCCCCCAGCCTCGTCCTGGCCTCCCCGCTACTCTTCTCGCGCGCCACCCCTCTATTGATTTTGTTACATCCAGTGCCAAGT
>NW_021680379.1:1474237-1474564 GCF_001412515.2 Diachasma alloeum | reverse complement strand
CCCCCCACTCGCCCCTCATCCTGTGGCCTCCTCACAACCTCCAATTCCTCTCTCTCTCACTCACTCCAGTCGCCTCTCGTCGGAACGTCGGCAGCGATATCATGTCCCTGTGTACGTACAGCCTCATGTATACATCCCCCTTGTATACTGTACATAATGTACTTCACTCGTGTGTATATACCTGGACCGGCATGTGCAGTCGACTGTACATAGGCCACGAGGCAACGTGCACGCTTGCGTATATTCTAGGTACTGTGGAATAGAGGTTTACTATACATATTTACTGACGTTGGCGGGGGGCGGGGGGGGAGGGGGGTGTGGAGGACG
>NW_021680379.1:1389401-1474227 GCF_001412515.2 Diachasma alloeum | reverse complement strand
GGGGGGGGGGGGGGGGGGGTGTGGAGGACGAGGAGGAGGAGGAGGGAGAGTTTCTGTCCACCTCATGGGCTATGGCCGGGGCTTTTGCCGAGCACACTCCAAATCGAGACGAAATGATAAAGGAAAGGACAAAACCAGACGTCAGCGTAACTCGGTTTTACTGGAGATGATTTAAAATGTGGTTGTTATGTTTTATTTATTTTTTCTTTTAACGTTCTTGTGATATCTATGGGGCACCACACTAATATACTCGAAGATCTAAATCGAGGGATACGGAGAGAAATTTTTTAGAAAAATTCTAGTGCTAGCACGGGAAAAGTGCTGACACTGAAAATTTTATTGGGGAAAACGTGAATTTTTCCTTGTCTGTTAAAATTTCACAGAAATCCCGAGAAATTTGACGTTAACAGCACAAGAATTTTTTACAGCCGGTGGATTGCGATTTTTTCCAGTACTCGTACTAGAATTTTTCTGGAAAATTTCTCTCTGTGTAGGTTTGAAATTTTCTTTGAGAATTGATTTTCAAGAATCATGTGAGAGCCTTTACAGAGAATTTTTTATTTAAAAAAAAAAATGAAAGATGTTAGGGATGAGTCTTTGGCCTCTTTTGATATGTAGATGAATCTGCGTCTTACAAAGGATAGATACTGAAATCCGGTTCATTTGTCGGCAGGATATAAATATTGCTATTTTCAAAACTAACTCGTCATTATCCGGAAGGGACAAATGTGAAAAGATTACAGAAATGCTGATTTAAGGATATCCAAGTGTTTTGGCTATTTTTTCTCCAACGAAATGTTTTTCCACTTTTGTAATCGAACGTGAGAGCTATCGTTCGAGCTCCATTTGACCCTAAGTTTCCGAAAATTTTACGATTTTATTATTTAGACTTTGCAGGCCTCAATTTGAATCTTGATATTGAACCCTTAAAAACCCTTTTAAAAATGTGAAACAAAATTTACTTTTAGAGACATATTGACGAAAAGTTTTAAAAATTGCAATTGCATTTTCTATAAATAATTTCTAAAGAATCAATTTCCCATCATGAAAATCGTTTATTCGGGATCGTAACAAATTTATTCATATTCAGAATTTTACCAGCAATCGATTTCATGCCTACAAAAGGAAGGTTTCCGAAAGTGTAAACAATTTCAATTATTTATTTATAGACGATTGTTAAAAACAATAATAATTTTGTATAAAACGTAATTTGAATGATGCTGAACGTTCATGATTTTTTTAAATTTTCATCAGGCATTTAATTGACTGATTTGATGATTGAAAATGGTTGAATCTATAGTGTGGGCTGTACCAAACTGTAAAACAAACTTGGATATCCTTAAAGAAACAATGAGTGGAATGAGATGAATTCATCTCTTCATTCAACATATTCACTCTCAAGTTATGAAAATATATGTATATTATGTAATATTTGTGGCACAACGTAGAGATATAGTACATATACTAAAAAATACTTTCATGAGGGCCAGAAATCAATTCGACTTGAATGGAGTCGCAAAATCTACTTGAATTCAGTCGCATTCAAGCAGAATCAAGTCGCACTGTACTGGTTTCACATTTTTTGAGCGAGACTCCACTCAAGCCGTTAATATTGCCATGACAAAACTAAATTCTTATCAGCATGAAAAAACAACATTTTTATTTCAGGTGGTTTTCGAAAGAAAACCCAAAAAANCAAGTGTTTTGGCTATTTTTTCTCCAACGAAATGTTTTTCCACTTTTGTAATCGAACGTGAGAGCTATCGTTCGAGCTCCATTTGACCCTAAGTTTCCGAAAATTTTACGATTTTATTATTTAGACTTTGCAGGCCTCAATTTGAATCTTGATATTGAACCCTTAAAAACCCTTTTAAAAATGTGAAACAAAGTTTACTTTTAGAGACATATTGACGAAAAGTTTTAAAAATTGCAATTGCATTTTCTATAAATAATTTCTAAAGAATCAATTTCCCATCATGAAAATCGTTTATTCGGGATCGTAACAAATTTATTCATATTCAGAATTTTACCAGCAATCGATTTCATGCCTACAAAAGGAAGGTTTCCGAAAGTGTAAACAATTTCAATTATTTATTTATAGACGATTGTTAAAAACAATAATAATTTTGTATAAAACGTAATTTGAATGATGCTGAACGTTCATGATTTTTTTAAATTTTCATCAGGCATTTAATTGACTGATTTGATGATTGAAAATGGTTGAATCTATAGTGTGGGCTGTACCAAACTGTAAAACAAACTTGGATATCCTTAAAGAAACAATGAGTGGAATGAGATGAATTCATCTCTTCATTCAACATATTCACTCTCAAGTTATGAAAATATATGTATATTATGTAATATTTGTGGCACAACGTAGAGATATAGTACATATACTAAAAAATACTTTCATGAGGGCCAGAAATCAATTCGACTTGAATGGAGTCGCAAAATCTACTTGAATTCAGTCGCATTCAAGCAGAATCAAGTCGCACTGTACTGGTTTCACATTTTTTGAGCGAGACTCCACTCAAGCCGTTAATATTGCCATGACAAAACTAAATTCTTATCAGCATGAAAAAACAACATTTTTATTTCAGGTGGTTTTCGAAAGAAAACCCAAAAAAGGAGAAAAATGTTCAGTAAAAATTACGGAACTCACAATTCACTCACCGATTACGGAATCGACTCAGAAAATTTAAGTGACGGTATCGTAATTTTTCACAGAAGATTCAGATGAAAATTACGGAACGCTCCGGAAAAATCCCGTGACAGTTCCGTAAAATTTCCTACAACCACATTTCGCTCTGGAATTACGGAAAAGATACGTAATTTTTATTGAATATTTCTCTCAGTATGTCATCCTATGTGCTGAGTTTCTTAATTTGATACACCTCAGATGTTGTATAGATGAAATTCGAATCAATAGTACGTCTGGAATGAGCCAATTAATCAGAGAGCATCAAGTTGCAATTTTCAGGGAAATGTCAGTGATTTTCAGAAATACGTCATTGATTTTGAGGAATGTATCACCAATTAATGGGGATTCTCGATAGTGAAATTCTCTAAGTGCAAAATTCTAAAATTCAGTGATTTTGTCACCAATTTTCAGTGACAACGTCACTAATTTCCCGCAGCAACGTCCCCTATTTTCGGGGACATCATCACTATTATTCAGAGTAATATCACTAATTATCAATTTCAGTGATAGAAATCACTGCCAAAATGGTCGAAATAGATTATAAATTTCTAATTGAAATATCATTTTTTTGTTCAGCCATTGGTTTTCTGCGAGAGAACAATAGATAGCCACCCCGCCATAAATATCTTACTGTATTCTTGAATTTCCTTCAGCAGCAGATATCTAAACATAAAACTTTCACTGAATTTTTTCCCCCATTTTTTATCAGCTCTAAAAAGCCGAAACCATGGGGTAATTATTCGATCCGGATTAATATCTCTCATTCATGCGTCAACCATTCATTTCAACCGTCCACTCAGTAATAAAAATAACGCGAAACTCGACCATCTCCAGTTTCATGTTTTCCCTCCATTCTCCCATTTTTTTCTTATTTACCTCACATTTTTTGTCCTTATACTGACTCGCACTTTGGGTAACGTCTGCTATACGATTTTGAGGCCATATACCATACATCCAAGCCACTCGGTGGTCCCCAACTAGTTCAAGTACCACGTGCTCTCGTTGCACCCTTGCGCTCACGTCCGACCAAGAAGTACTCAAGAGCATTTGCGGTGGATTTGGCGGTACTCCGCACTTGGTACCCTCTCATCCTCCCCTTTTCAGTTTTCTACCGCCACCCCCTCGGCTCTAGGAGCCCCACTTGGATGTTAACCATGGCCAGCTCTAGCTCTCTCAAAATTGAAGCCTCTCTGTCTTACTCGTATGAATTCATCCCAACTGCCCCCCGCCCCGCTCCGAAATTCCCCCCGAAAAAACCCCCCTTCAATCTCGAGAGGTCCCATATGATACCCCGTGATAATCCCACCTATCGGAGGGTTCACGTGCAGTATCTACGCTCCGTCCGCCATCGCTAGGATTAGCGTGTGCTTCTCCATTCGCTTTTTCCTCCCTCCGGTTTTTGCACAGATTTGCGTTCTTTTTAGATGATTTTTTTTACCAATCCCGATGAGAGAAACCATGGAAACGATTTTCGATTAAACCGGTCCTTGATATGACTGGCGGACGGTGTGATAAACACTGAAATGGAATAGGAAATCTCACCAGGTGGGGGATGAACATGTTTCGGAAATTTACATGTCAGGAAGTATTTGTAATCAGGAGTTCCTCACACTGAGAGAAAAATTTCCTAATATGTAGACCATATTTACTTCAGAGAAGTAAATTATTTTTAATGGTTTCAATCTCAGAATATTAGGGGTTCACGGAACTCGAATGAATTCTCATTTATCACTATCGTTGCGTATTATATCATGAATATATTACATATCGAAATATTGGAACTGCATAACAAAAAAAATATGAAAACAATAAATAATTGAAGATTGACGATTCTTCTACGCGATTTGAGTCAGTTCATTTGCGACAAAATCGTACTTGAGTACAAGAATATTTTGAAGCATGAGACCTTTCTCGGGTCACGGGAGTTGAGATGCCTGGGAGAATTAAACAATTGAAGAAAAATTACTTGTCTGAAGAATATATGTTTCAGATATTAGAAATTTTTTTTCTCAGTGCAGGGATATTCTCGGCAAACGTGATGGGTCATTAAATAACAGGAAAAATTATTGAATTATTAATACCACGCATGATAAAAATTCAATAGAAAAGGTTAGCCAATTCACTAGAAAATTCTATTGGAATTCTGTGGAAATTTTATTGGGATACTATTAGCATTCTAGGGAATCCTCGCTAAGATTCTATTTATTTTTTTTTGCACTGATTCTATGAGACATTTGATAGGAAAGTCAATAGATTTCGATTTTTCCATATGAATATTCTCTCGGACTTTTTTCTATAAGAATACATAGGCATGTATTAAACATGGGCATGTATAAAACAAAACAAAATATCGTGGAAAAAACAGAAAATCCGTGTTCAATAATTTTAATAGAAATGTCAAAAGAAGAATTCAAACAAAAAATCGAAATCTATTGACGTTTTCCTATCATATTTCTAATAGAATTTGCGCAAAAAATAAATCGAATTTTAACGAGAATTCCCTAGAGTTTTAATAGAATAGTCCTAGCATTATATAGCATTACGCTATATTATTATATAGCAATTTCTACAGAATTTCAATAGAATTTTCTAGCGAATTCGCTAAGGTTTACCATTAAATTTTTTCATACGTGATGTCATTGATTTTCTGAGGCATAACACTGAATTGTAGTCAACTATTATGGGTGATACCGAACATCAACTAAAATCACTCTAATTATCGGTAATTTTTATCACTGCAGTTTAATTAGGAATCACTACAGAAAATTAGGGATGAGTCCCTGAAAATTAGTGATATTACTCTAAAAATTAGTGATGATTTGCCTGAAAGTCAGTGACGATGTCACTGGAAATTAATGATAATGTCAGTGAAAATTGGTGATAAAATCACTGAATTACGCAAATCATAGAATTTTCCAATCGTGAATCCCCAATAATTGGAGATAAATTCCTGAAAATCAGTGACACCTGCAGAACTTTTTCGTTCTCTGTGAAGAAGTGACGAATGAAATCAAACAAGAAACGAATAGTTTTTTCGAATCAAACATGTCTCAGTCTCATTCGTAAACTTCGATATATCTCACAGGAGGTAAAATATTCAGATCGGCATCTGGTAGCTCCGTTTGTGCAAACTCTCTCGTCCGTTGAGCCGGCTACGGATCAAGTCAAGCGTGAGCGCATTCGAGGGCCTTGTTTCGTGGGATTGCAGGATACTCGTCTCACTATATCCCTCTCTACTTCTATCCCTCTCTCTATCCGAGAATCTGCTCCCCGTTATATTGCAAATGGAGGATAGACGTCTAATTTGCACATCGAGTATCTACACCCAGGAAAATGCCCCATTTGAATCCAATCAAGTTTATGTATCCGAACCAAATAAATTCTGCAATTCAATCAACACAGAGAAAATAAGTTTCCGGTCGGCAGAAACAAGTTACTCATTTTAAGAAAACTCTAGTCTTAAAAAGCATTGTCCTCAGAATGAGAGGCTGATGACTCGATTCCATGCGAAAAATCCCTAAAATTCAGGAAAAAATGTTTTTAAGGCATTTATGGCGAGATGGGCATATAGGAGGTGAGACGGAGAAGAATCTATTGTTCTCTCGCAAAAAAACCCATCGATGAACAAGAAACAAAGATATTTCAATTACAAATTTTCAATCTATTTCGACCATTTTTGTGTTGGAAATATTTTTTAAAATAAATTTTCCATTTTTTCCACATATTTCAAGCATTCTTTTATTTTTCTAGCTTATCTTTTGGATAATTGGAAAATAATTAATATGGACAGAAAAAGTGACAACGTCGTGCCGTTCGAGGTACACGTTGGCAGCACTGATGCACTCAGCTGTTATGTTGCTTCCCATAGTGAAATGTATCATCATAACTCCATTCGTATTTCCCGCGCTTAACACTCCACAATTCCTAACCTCGACGTTGTCGCTATTCCAAGTTGCGCACGCAGAATTCCGATTTTTCGTGAGTAGAAATTAGTATATTTCGTAACGAGTGCAAAAAAGTGTTTTTCGGCGAGTGGGAGGTTTATATCACGAACCGAAGGCGAGTGAAAAAATGTGTGAAAAAAATTTGAACAAAAATCATGAATTTTCAGCCTCGTTGAAATTACATTTTGTACACAATTATTGTTTTCAAACTTTCGTTGCTTATAAATAAATAATTGAAATTGTTTAAACTTTCGGACACCTTATTTTTTAAGCATGATATCAATTTCTGGTAAAATTCAGAATATGAATAGATGTGTTATGATTGCGAACAAATGATTTTTATGGTGAAAAATTGAATGTTTATGAATTATTTATAAACAATGCTAGTAATTTTCAAAATTTGCTTTTTTATAAATCATTTCATCACGCTTCCTCTAAAAGTAAACGGTTCAATATCGAGATTAAAATTCCTACCTACAAAGTTTAAATAATAAATTCATTGTGAAATGTTCCGAACCAAATGAAAACTCTGATGTTCGACTACAAAAGTAGAAAAGGATTTCACTGGAGAAAAATAGCGAAGTATTTGGATATCCATGAATCAACAACCGTTGGGTTTTCGAATCATTAACTAAAAACACTTTTTATACTAAAACCTCTCTAAAGGGCTAGAATTCTGGAGTATACTATGAATGACAACAAATCTATAAACATGAATAAATTAATTTCAGAACAGGAAAAACCATCAACTTGAGAATCCGGATTTCTCAGTTCAAGAAGCCCAAGATTTTTATTATAAGAACCTCAAAGTTCTAAATTCTAGAACCAAGATTTCCTCAAAATAAGAGAAAATATCCATCAATTTGAATACAATTATACTAGATTTTTTCCGTTGATTTTCAAGCGAAATTTTGTTAAAATGAATGAAAATTCCAGAGACTAGAGATTTCTTCTCTCTGCGAATTGAATCGAATAATTTATATGCAAAATAAGAGAAGGATGTTAATTTAGATGAGTAACTCAAAATTTTTAGAAAATTCCTCACATTTTTCCAACCAATGACTCATTCTCTAGAATCTCCCTAGTTATAGCGAGAAGCCATCCCGAACTGGACTAATAAAGCGATATTACATCAACGGGGGGTCTGGAACGATATCCCCAGTGTCCACTCTGGGACTTTACCCGTCGTGGAATTATTACGTTGATGCCTTATATCTATGCTCCATCCCCACCTTCGTCAGTACTCTTCTCATCGTCTCTCTACGTCACAATCTACATCCAAAAGCCCAACGGCAATTCGTGGACATTTTCATTATTACCCATCGTCATGACGCTGTTTACGAGCAGGCGAGCATCATGGTATCTTCACATCAAATGTAATCCTTATGTTTTACATATTATTAGAAGAAGAATATTAAAAAAATCTCATTCATTCCATTGAGAAGAAAGTCCAATTGGTTTTATGGAAAAGAAAGAACCTTTTATGGATTTTCATCGAACTGGAGATTCAAATAAGACTCAAATCAGTGACTGAATCAGTGTACTGAGAAAAAAAATTGCTTTTGCCACGTGTATTTGCTAACTACAAGAAAATTTCCACATGTCTTATGCAAATATTTGTATACATTTACTTGTAGCACGTAAATATACTCTTCAAAAGGAATTTTTTTCTCAGTGTGATGCCTAATTACTAATTTGCAGAACAGCACGATTGGAATGCTTGTCTTGTTTTGATTTGAGAAGGATCCAAATTCTAGCTTGTGTTGGATCAATACAGCTTGCAATTTTGATATGATTCTTGATTTTCTATCCCTTATCAGTTTCTATGATTTAGATCAGACTAGGGGGCTTTGCCCCCTGCTCACTCCACTCGCCAGGCCCCATGACCCCTATCATCATCACCATCATAATCATCATCATTGAATCAAGAAAAAAGCTCCACAACCTTACCCCGGACCTCAGGAACGTTCCTTCTCTCCGTAGATCTGATCGGACCACCCCAATTAAACTCACATTCGGGTAATGAACCTGCTCGATCACAAAAACCAAATCTCAATTACAGAAAAAAATCAATTACAAAATCGACAAAGCTGCATAAACGTCCAAATGTTTTCACAACATCAGTTCCCTAATGGAGCTGATTTTTATCATCTACCATGTCTGATTACTGAGTCGTAGGACAGCATGATTGGACTACTTGTCTTGTTTTGATTTGAGGCGGATTCAAATTGGGGCATCTCTTAGATTAATACAGCTTGCAATTCTGATATGATTCCTGATTTCCAGTCCCTGATCAATTTCTATGATTTAGATCAGACTATGGGGCTACGCTCCCTGTTCACTCCGCTCGCCAGCCCCCATATAACCCCCATCATCATCATCATTGTCATCATCATCATAATCATCATCACTGAATCAAGAAAAAAGTTCTAGAACCTTGCCCCGGATCTCAGGAACGTTCCTTCTCTCCGTAGATCTGATCGGACCACCTCCATTAAACTCACATTCGGGTAATGAACCTGCTCAATCACAAACACCAAATCTCAATTACAGAAAAAAATCAATTACAAAATCGATAAAACTGCCGAAACGTCCAAATGTTTTCACAACATCAGTTCCCTAATGGAGCTGATTTTTATCATCTATCATGCCTGATTACTGAATCATAGGACAGCATGATTGGATTACTTGTCTTGTTTTGATTTGAGGCGGATTCAAATTGGGGCATCTCTTGGATCAATACAGCTTGCAATTCTGATATGATTCCTGATTTCCAGTCCCTGATCAATTTCTATGATTTAGATCAGACTATGGGGCTACGCTCCCTGTTCACTCCGCTCGCCAGCCCCCATATAACCCCCATCATCATCATCATTGTCATCATCATCATAATCATCATCACTGAATCAAGAAAAAAGTTCTAGAACCTTGCCCCGGATCTCAGGAACGTTCCTTCTCTCCGTAGATCTGATCGGACCACCTCCATTAAACTCACATTCGGGTAATGAACCTGCTCAATCACAAACACCAAATCTCAATTACAGAAAAAAATCAATTACAAAATCGATAAAACTGCCGAAACGTCCAAATGTTTTCACAACATCAGTTCCCTAATGGAGCTGATTTTTATCATCTATCATGCCTGATTACTGAATCATAGGACAGCATGATTGGATTACTTGTCTTGTTTTGATTTGAGGCGGATTCAAATTGGGGTATCTGTTGGATCAATACAGCTTGCAATTCTGATATGATTCCTGATTTCCAGTCCCTGATCAATTTCTATGATTTAGATCAGACTATGGGGCTACGCTCCCTGTTCACTCCGCTCGCCAGCCCCCATATAACCCCCATCATCATCATCATTGTCATCATCATCATAATCATCATCACTGAATCAAGAAAAAAGTTCTAGAACCTTGCCCCGGATCTCAGGAACGTTCCTTCTCTCCGTAGATCTGATCGGACCACCTCCATTAAACTCACATTCGGGTAATGAACCTGCTCAATCACAAACACCAAATCTCAATTACAGAAAAAAATCAATTACAAAATCGATAAAACTGCCGAAACGTCCAAATGTTTTCACAACATCAGTTCCCTAATGGAGCTGATTTTTATCATCTATCATGCCTGATTACTGAATCATAGGACAGCATGATTGGATTACTTGTCTTGTTTTGATTTGAGGCGGATTCAAATTGGGGTATCTGTTGGATCAATACAGCTTGCAATTCTGATATGATTCCTGATTTCCAGTCCCTGATCAATTTCTATGATTTAGATCAGACTATGGGGCTACGCTCCCTGTTCACTCCGCTCGCCAGCCCCCATATAACCCCAATCATCATCATCATTGTCATCATCATCATAATCATCATCACTGAATCAAGAAAAAAGTTCTAGATCCTTGCCCCGGATCTCAGGAACGTTCTTTCTCTCCGCAGATCTGATCGGACCACCTCTATTAAACTCACATTCGGATAATGAACCTGCTCGATGACAAAAAACAATTCATCATCAAGAATAAATGGTAGAACCATGTGTCTCAAATCAATTATAGAATCGATAAAACTGCATAAACGTCCAAATGTTGTTTTCACAACATCAGCCCTAATCGAGCGTTTTCCCAAAAACTTTGCGTGACTGTTACACTCAGGTTGTTTTGACATGTAACCCCGCCCCAGGTTCTCTCACATGAAAGTGAGAGAGAGGAAAATCCTCTCCACGCCCCGATGGCCACACGCCATTAAGAGCATTAGCCTTCGTTATCTAGTCACCCTTTCGATGGTCTATCTTTTTCTTACCCGCAACACTTCTCCAATATCTTCTTTTTTTCTGCCCTCGCGCCCTCGTAAACCGGGGGTCAATTAATAGGGTGCCATTTATAAGGACAAACCGGAGAATCTGGGAATCCGCAATCCGCTCGAGGGCAATAAATCTCAAGTCGCCCTGGTGTGGTATGGAAGTGGAGAACCCCTCTTGTAAGCTGGTTGTATTGTAGCTATTACCGAGCCATGCATCACTAGGTAACAACCACGCGATTCTTACGCTCTTTCTCTCTCTATCGCTCCAGCATCATCCCGCCGGTTACGAGGGACAGGAGTAGAGAAGTGTTTCACGTCCGAAAACTACGGAATCAAGGGAGGGGAGAAGAAAAACACGAAATGTCTGGGAAGTGGTGCAGCTGATGGTAGGGTGGCGTGCATGGACCACCCAGGTGTTTTCATCCGGGAAAAAAAAATCGAGAGCATGATGCTCTGGGTTTTTGATCATCACCTCTATTTGGGGGTAGTATCCATTAGGTGGAGAAAAATTGTCTTCTGGTGTTCATCAATTTTATCGAGAGGCTCTTCCTAATAGCTTATTTTCGAAAGAAGTCGACAGCAACTGCTACAGAACCTCAACCGATCGCCATTTCTTTCCAAAGAGTATTAAATCTCTTCATGACTGTTGAGGAATCAGCGACGAAACTTGGGGATGAATTGGCAGATCTATCCGAAAATCAGGCAAGTGTCGTTCTGAAGATGAAAATAGAGTCAGACTGAGGGGATGGAATGAGAGCTTAGCGGAGGGTATAGCCTCGTATTCTTCTCATTGCGCCCTCACCGGGCGCTATAGTAACAACACGGGGAAACATAGGGAAATCAATATGGCTTCCGTTGCCCTCTTTCATTCCCTCCCTGCACCACTCCACCTCCTCGCCACTCCTCGAGCCAGCGTATAAACCCCTCAGTGCCTCTCGCTTCCACTCACAGTGAAGCACTCGGCTCGGCCTTGCTCGGACGGGTGAACCCATTATGAGGGGGTGTTACTCCGGGGCCAATCCCCAACCACCCGCATGAGCCAGAGAGGGAAGAGGACGCTGGCATTTCAGCGCATGTGCGTTGCTAGGGCCACCGGATGGGTCGACAAGAAGACGCGCGAATCGGACGCCCTCCTCACACCCTCGCCGGCTTTCTGTCTTTCTTTTTTTTTCGAGAGGTTTTTGTCGTTTTTTTTAGTCAAGCACACACCAGCTCTAGTTTTCTCCGAGTGGAATGAGATGAAAAAATTTGATATTAATGTTTCTGGAGTCGATGGGGCCACTGACTCAATTTGTAGAGTCAGAGAATCCGCGTGGGCGAATTTTACTTTTTGGTTTTATTCTTCGGATTTTGAAATGAAGCATTACATTATTGAGGTACCGGGACATCCTGTGTAGTTGGAAGGATGGGAAGAGGAGCATTTAATAACTCAAATTTTGGACGATAGTTTTTTGAATATTCGAATATGTTGTACTGCACTGGTAGAACGATTAATTTATTGTCTACGAAATTTAGTCGCCATTAACAAATGGGAAATTTGAATATGACCAAATGAATATTCATTATCAGTTGATAAATGGTTTAATGAACGAAGCTCTTTAAATGTGGATTAGTTAACTATTAACAAATGTGCATATGACGAGAATAAATAGAGCCCAGAATTCAACTAGATCCATTTTTTTAATAATAATAAATCCTTCCTATCAGCGTGTTAGATTTCCATTTGATGTTTAGAGATCCATTAACTTCAACTTTTAACGTTATTTATTGCAAGAAACATACATTCTTACAAATGGCCATTGCCAGAGGGCTTTCAGCCTAGAATACACTTCTTTTATACAGTATCAAATCATCTCTATCAGGAACTGTGTACATGTGATTCAAGAGATCGATTATTTCTCCGAAGTGGATCCAATTTGGAAATTTAATTTTATAATAAACTAGAAAAGGAAGTCGATGTGACCTCTAGAATCATGATGGCGAAGATTTCAGTGTGTGTTAGTGACCCGAGATGAACTCGGTCGGTAACTTCGTGCGGCTTTTGCATTTCCTGCAAGACCGACCCCGCGGATAGCGGAATTCGCTTAACCGACTGTAGGCCGGTATTGAAATTCTGTTTTACCGACACTCAGTTTGGATTACATCTGCTTTATCATCAGTGGTTAAAGCTGTTGGTAAAGAACCACCTGGAGGAAGATAGCGACGGAATTTTTTTCACCGATACCTTCCGCCGAGAATTTCTTTCGAAAAACTGAAGGATGGACCAGTCATGACGTGAGATATGATGATAAAATACCAAGATGATTAGGTCTTTATGGCAGTGTTGGTCTTGACCAAAACCAGTAAGATCAGACTTATTCCTCAACTTCTCTCCGCCTTAACGGTCATCACAGCTGTTTAAACAAATTTATTTAAAAAATGGTTGAATTGTTATTAAGTAGTGAGATCAGATTTTGTACATGGGATTATCCACAAATTTTCACGGGAGGCACGAAAATTTATAATGATCAATTGTGAACAGCACTGCTTTCTCAAAATATTACCTGTCGAATTCAGAAAAATTCGAACAGACGTTTTAATTAAAATTTGAGGGGACCTCATTATTGACAAGTGACGTACTCCAATGATTTTTTTTTCATTGTTTAAAGTACTCAATTTGTTAGTGAGTGTTAGTGAGTTATTTACACTCTCGCTAAACTTATACAGTGTTTGATATTTCAGTTTGTGTTTTGGATAATTGATGCTAACCATTTTTACTTGAATTTTAGCAGTCGTGTCTATTTAATCTGCAGTTATAAGTATTTAAAAATTTATTTGATTTATTTAAAATCAATCGTGTCCGGAAATTTTTCAGTGGTTCAAAGGGAGAACAGTTTTTGCCCTCAACTTATTTATGTATTCCAATGACTTGCCGATAATTCTATGAGAAAATTAATGAGGGCTGTGAATTTCAGTGCAATTGTTGGGCAAAAATTCAGAAAGGTTATAAAAATTCAGATTATTTTAGACATGGACATTCAAATTCATTTTAAAATTCAATTACTTTGTGTAATTCTCACTCCATTTCTATTGAAAAATTGCAATTTTTACCATTATGAAAGTTACTATCAGGTTGTCTCTGGAATTGGGGATTTTCCATTCAACAAGCAATACGCGGCTTTGACTTACACATGTCATTCTCATTCTTTCCTCATCCGCCCTTCAGAATGATAGATGATGGTGGCTAAGGCGGGCACGAAGAAGGCTACAATAACGGATCTATTTCAAGAGTTTAGAATTTCTTGTTTGTAAAATACTTCGAGCAATAATTTCTGCATATGGAAAATCAACAAATGGCAAGTTCCTATTCATTGAAAAAAAGTCTGGGAATAATTCAATGTGTGGAATGAAATACTGACCTAACTTGTTTTTCTCCACACTGTTGAAAATTTTCGTCTAAATTTTCTCTGCCAAATTTCCGATATTTTTATCGTGTTCAAGTTCCACGGAAATTTTAGGAAATCTTGTCATTGGAAAATTAAATATTCCATTAATTTTCTGTTCAAATGATCTGGAAATCAATAAAATACTTGATTTATTAGTTCTATTGTTCTCTGAAAATTCAGAAAAATCAGGAAAAATTTGAAAATTCATATCTCTTTGTTTTTGAATATTCATGTTCCCCTGAAGATTCAATCGAGTTGTAAAATTTCCATCTCACTCCTACTGAAATCTCATAAGTTTCCGCGAATTCAACGTAAAACATGAAATTTCATATCCATTTTTTCCTTAAATCGGATTCAATGTCACTCTCCTAAGATTTACTATAATATCTTCTATAAAATTTCAAAAATTTTCTGATAGTGCATAGCCAATACTGACTATTCGACTTTTTGTCCCACGTCTTTAAAAATAAAAATTTGAAAAATTTCAGAGGAAATAGGAGAATCAGCAAAAATTATCCTACTGTACACTACAATTTCCCACAAAAAATACAAAATATAAGAATGAATATTTTTTTCTTGCTCCCATCGGAAGTTTATGTAGATGAATAATAGTGAAATTTTGTCGACCGCGTTCAGTAAAACATCATTCTCCGTTATAGAAACATACGCAATATTCAGTAACCATTCATGTTCACTGGAATAACTTTTAGTGGAATGCAAATTTGGATTCGATCCATCCATTAGCAATCACATTAAGATTTTGCAAAGTGGAAATTTTTTTAAATTAAGATTTTTATAAATTAAGCGTCAATTCGCGTTATCATTTTGAAGGTGAATGAGAGCTGATTCCAGCTTCGACCCCAGCTCCAATTGAGCATTTTTAAGCCTTGGGTCAGGGCTTGATGAGCCCTGTATCAATCACCGATTCCTACCTGGCACATCCAGGCTTGTCGTCGGAGGTAAAAATCAAAGTAACTTCCAACAAAGACCATTATCCGTTCGTGCTATGAAGATAGTCTCATACTTACTGACAAAATTTTCATAAGAATCCATGTTGGAAAAACATGGAGCTTTAATTACTATCTAAACTCTCGCAAACGAAATCGAGAAAGTTTCTGAAAAACCATAGCTAACGACCATGATGAACGTTCTTTATAAATTTCAAATGGATGCAATTTTGTTTACACATGAAACCCCCTAAAAGCCTGATATAACAGGACTGACTACTCAACATCATAAGGACGAAACAGACTATGAAGAGGAGAGGAATTAAATGATAAAAGAATTTTCGAAGCGGAAGCAATTCCTTTGAAAACCTACTCACTGCACTGCATCCTGATAACCAAATAAAGTTCATTGAATCAATCTGAATGATAGGTCAAATAATAATAATTCGTATTATGTCATGATCGGTGCACTAGTAGAGACGGGCGAACAGACACCAAAAGCTAAGCAACGATGAGTGCGGTTATCAAGTGGATGGGTGACCATTCGATAGATGAATTAGAATCGAGAAGTGACTCGAAACGGTAAGCCATGCATAATGGCATTGAAGGACATCCATATAAGTTCGTAGTATTAAGTCGTCCAGCCTCATTAAATTTTTGAGTTTTCCGTCTCATCCTAATGTCAGAAATATATTAATGCCCTAGTAGAAATTGTGAGAAGCTCTGCGGTATTGGCTGTTGCAGCGACATTCGCGCACTGAGTGCGCTGCCGCACTCCGCGGCTAGGTCGCTGCTGGAACCCTATGTGACACTGACGGGGTGCGCTCCCATTTTTTTATTTTATCGATAATGATAATGATCAATTTGTTACAAGAGATTATTATTCACTAACTAATAGTTAATCCTTCAATAATTGATTTGATTTAATGCGCATAATCTGAAGATTGTGAATTCTCAATTCACGGAATTTGAGGTTAGGGCGGAAACAAATAGCTTCATCCCGCATAAACCCCGCGCAGCCCTGTCTCAGCGACCCTGCTGCGTACCTTTCTGAGGTACATCGTCACGAAAGGCAAGCTTGCGCGTCAACTTCTGCCGCGACGTTTCTCCGCAATGAAATTTCTACGAGGGCGTTTCATAATTGTATCTACACGGAGAGAAATTCTTTAGAAAAATTCTACACGGCCCGAATTTTCGGAATAAAGATTTGAAAATACATTATACGGATATGTTCATTAATAGGGCTTCTAGGAACTTCAGAATGAGATGTCAAATTTTTACAAATTTTTCTGAGGCTTTCATATACTGCAATGTAATTTAAATAATCGGAAAAAGTGCGGCGTAGCGCAGCGCTCATAGCGTGACCAACGAAGTGTGAAGATAAATAATTTGAGGAGATGGGAATGTCAATTTAAGAACCCCAAGGTTCTTGATTTCAGTACCTCAAGGTTTCTATTTTAAAAACCGAAAGTACTGGATTCTGGAAGAACACAATGCTGAGATTTCCAAGGACATCTTAGCGCACTGAATAGAGTGAAAATTCGAATCCGAAAAAGCTACTTTAAATATAATTTAAATCATGAAGGATCATAAGAATTTCCATGGTGAAGCATTGTAAAAGCTATACGACATCATCTTCCAGTCCTCTGAATAATAATTTACAATATTAATTGTACAAGTGATACTCTGTTATCGTGGCATTACTGGTATTAGTTGTTATAAAAATTTCGACTGAAATATTTCATAATTTTCTTGGAATTTCTCATCAAATAACAGTTCCACTGGAATTCCAACAAACTTCGTCGTCAGGAGTTCATGAAAATAAAATAGAGGAAACTGTGAATTCTGATAGCGGGTCTCCTTCTCTACTATTTTTCACTACGCATAGAGAATTATTATCTTTCTATGCACAGAGTGCATAGAAAGTTGATATTATTATTGTCCAAGTATTAAATTTGAATTCATTCATCCAATCATATAAAGTGTACAAATTATCCTGATTATTGATACCAACCGGATTTCGACCAATCAGAGAGCAGTATTTGAGGCTACCCGACCGAGAGGCTAGTAACTCCTGAAATCATGGCGTCAATTTGGAGTCACCCATGAAATCGCTGACATCAGTGAAATCATAGAAATCTCACGATTCCCATTCATGGAGTCATTTCTTAAAGTCACAATGAAATCATTCGCAGTCAATGAAATCCATGAAATTACGAGGGAATCCCTCGACCGAAAATACCCCACGCTCTACACTCGTTCTACAATTTTTGGTTCGAAAATTTTCTGGTTCATACGCGCATATTGATAGTAACAAAAGAGATATAGTTGTTTTGTGTTATTGGTACATTTTAAAGACAAATTCAGATACGTTACTGTCGCAGCCAATGAAGTCTCAGGGCTATGTTGATATTAAACAATATCAAAAAACAATTTCACCTCCAACGTTTGATGATGAAGGGCACTTGAAAGTTGACCAAAAAATATTGAGAGAAGTAAAAAAGTACTTCCAGTATTGTTCATTCGTTTATTAGAAATAATAATAATTTTTAAGCGATCGTGAAAATGTTTTACGATAATAAAATCAATCGTCTTGATAAATAATGATTTGATCTCGATTATTCTTTCAATTTCGGGTTACTGAGTTTTCAGTGATTTCAATTACGTAGAAATCATTGATTTCAGTCGAATAGAGTCAATGAAATCATAATGAGCCATAAAATCATTGGAAATTATTAAATATTTGTATCAGATTTACCCCGGATGTATAGATTATTCCGTATCGTAATAGTTGTTGAAAATATTATAAACACTATACGAACAACGCCTTCCTAGGGCCATTATGCGGTCGTGATATGCACAAATCTATCAATTTATTCTGAATCCTTTGCCAACGTTTTAAAAAAAGGTGTTGGTATTATGATATTTGAAGCGGTTAAGAAAAATTAAACGTGATAATTGTAAACATTAGAACCCGATCAGGTGTCGGAGTAGAGTAGGTGAACGAAAATTTACTCAGTTTGGATCCGATCCGCCTAATCCTGAACCGTATTGTGGCACTAAACGTCGGAACTCTCACCAAGCACATTCACCACCTTGCACTTATGCGTTGCTAGTCCCTTGACGTGATAAAATCTGTGGCTGAAGCGCACGTGCTCGTATCCACGCAGCACCAAACCGACATATCCAAACCAACAGTGGGTGTTAATTCGCAAGCCGCGCCGACGTGTTTTTTGTCGATTTGTCGAGGTAAGTGTGTTGGCCGTCCGAAAAGGTACCACGACGACGAGTAAGGGTCCCTGATACCCTCTCACGTAGGCCTAGCACCCATGGCTTCCAACTCACGAGTCGTCAGAGTCTAGGTTTTCTCTCCCCTCCTCTTTGTACATAATTTTTCTGTTTCAACTACATTGAGAGAAAAATATGATTCTTCTGACTATATTCCATCACCATCGAACCATAGTCAAAAAGTCCTCAACAATTTTTCATGGGTTACGGTAACTATGACCGGAGAAGTGATTACTACAATGGAATGTAGTCATTGCAACTATTTTATAGTTCTACTCACGATGGATTTGTCGTGGTTACTTTTGAACTTTGGTTAGTTTAACTGCATTTTGATTTACAAAAATTACGCTTGTGAAGTTATTACAATGTTATGTGCCGTATTAAAAAAAAATCGTATCGTTCACCAAAACTGCCTCAACTATTTTCTTATTGTAAATCGAACTTCAGATTTTTCTCTCAGTGTACCACACCTCGATTTCCCTATAATTGCACTGCCACAGTTGATTGTCTACGATTGGAAAACATCGTTAATACGTTAAAATAACTTGGCGGACTGTTGTTATGGGAGTATTACTTAGGGAAGCTTCATTGCAAACAAATGAGGGTGTTAAGTTTTTCAAGTTTTTCTGCAAAACTTAGCACGATCGTTTGTTTGCAGAGGAGCTTGAGGGAAATGTCTGATAAATTTTCAAGCTCGAGGGGTATTCGTCGGATGATTTTTCCCAATCGGATTTTTCTCTATTCAATTTTTTCTCATAATGTAGGCAGAGACTTCACTTAATAAAAAGTCCGCCTGAGTTACTCAAGATAATTCATTGACAAATGTAAAAGGTGGACGTTTGTTGCGCAAAAAAGCCTAGTCGTACACTTAAGATCTTCACGGAAACAATAAATACATTGTAACCATTCATAGTTTGCAAGGAGTCATCGAAGACTGGCGATTACACAACAACTCAAAATAGTCTGACATAAAACAGCCTGAATACTTTCAATTCCGGCGACTGATTGATTTTCCCTCAAGTGCACGATAAACAACCTGCTTTCTACAATACTCATCATCTACATCAAACAAAGCCTTCAAATTAATACACATTGATGCATTGTGACGAAACTACACATGCTCCCACCAATAAACAATAAAACCAAATTATCATTCCCGCTCATCACACCTGCCTTCATTTCAGTATTCTAAATATCCAAAAACCACCAAATTCATCAACAAAAAATACCACCCGGCACCGATTGATTGACACATGACACATTTGGTCGATTTGACACGTAATCCCAGAAGCGATACACAGCAATCCATTCGTTTACTCCTCATCTCTGCACACAGCTTTCAGCCTCACATCCCCTCTGTCATTCACCAATCAACACTCATACACCCTCTCACTTTTACTTCATCTCCTCCCTCCCCCCCCCCGCCATCCCAATTGTGAATCCACTTTCAGAAGTGTGTGTCCGCACACTCATCCCAGTGCAAGTGCGTGCGTACGAGATGTGCACGACTATTCAGATATTGTTGTTATTGTTAAGAGAACAATCGGCCGTCAATAGGCCGGCCCCGGCACAATGTATCTATTCAGGTGCAGCCAGAGGTGCTCACTCGGGCATTTTCAACAGTGGAAAATCAATTTGATCAACAAAAAAATATTACCCCATGTGTCTATTGGATTCACCCCAGAATTACACGTTGAAAAAATGAATAGAATACGAACAATGAGAGATGAAATTTTTGTCCCTTCCTTTTGTTGAAAAATTCAATAGAAGAAATGGTGAAACAAAAGAAATTTAGAAAGAAATTATGGTACGGGAGGGTTGAAGGCAATATGGACGTGAGAGCCCCTGTTATTGGTGCAGCAGGGGCTTTCGTGCTCATAGCGATGATTACGTATGCGGGAATCATTGTCGGGAAACGCGGGATGCACATGCAAAGGCCAAAAATCGTCGAAATCAGTCGAGTTCAACATCAGCATTGTACCTGGGCTTTGTCTCTGCTTCATTGTTATCGAGGTACCCCTGTCGGTGTTCAACGCCGTATTGGGTCTTCATGTATACTCACAACTATACCTGGGATATTTCATGCATGTACTGGGAAGTATGTGTTCATACAATATTAAACCAAGGAAACGTGGATATAACGCGCTTGAAACTCTCGGCAGTTTGAACTCTAGCAATGATGGTTCATCATTCAGCATTTAGTCAGAACAACTGGAGTATTTATGGAAACGAGATCCTGGGAATTGGGGGATTGTCATTTATTTCACGATTGTGGGGATTTTGTAGGGGATGATTGGTATGATTTGGCTGGAGTATTTAGGATTAGGGTCCAACCATTAGGCTACAGAGGAAGGACATGGTTTGATTTCACCATGATCTGAAGATCAAGATTTCATTATGGTGTGGGTAAGTGATATTTTACGCTCGCACGGATGCAATGGTCCACTTTACATTGGGATGAAATATCGGGTTCGATACACGTGGAAAAACTGTTCTTTGAACTGTGGCATATTTGAACATACACGGAGTGAAAAATACACGACAATTTCCGATCGCAATGTAAGTGTGGGAGCTATCAAGTGGTCTCTAAACTACAGTAGACTCTTGCCAGTTGGTCATCAAAAGGGCTGTAGGGGTATCATTTCAGTAGTGCATTGGTAAAATGGTACGAGTCATTTTTGACTATTGACCAGTTTTCAATGAATATCTCGGAATTTAAGGGAGATAGCAAAATTTTTGTTATAACCTTTTTTGTAGAGCTGATTGAGAATTATAACAAATGTAATTATGAAAATTTCGCTATCGCCCTTAGATTTGGAAATATTTCTCAAAAACTCAACTGGAGATAAGTCGACTTAATCCGTTTTACCACTTCGCTACTGATTTCTAAGAAATGATCAACTTCCCACCGGTCTCCACTTTTCAACCAATGCTAACCCAAGTTCTCAGAAAAGTGAGAAGGAATAAATATTATTTGGACCTCTGTGTTTACGTACGGAGAATAAAAGAAAGCGATAAGGCGGCCGAGAGTGGGGGCAGCACTCGAGGGTCCGAGAAGGCGATTAACGGAAAACGATGAGCAACTAACGGGCATCCAACTAGCGAGAGTCTACTGTAACTACTTTTGGGGGTCAACTGATGATATCACTTGATTCTCCTTGATCTCATTGGTCAACCAATGATATCACTTGATTCTCCTTGATCTCATTGATTGAGCCCCATCATTGGTTTCCTCCTAGGGATATCATTGGTTGGACCCCAAGAGTAGTTAGTTTAGAGACCACTTGGTGGCTCTCACATCTATGTTATAAAAAAGGTCCTTCAAAAATTAGTGTGCGATTCACCAACACCGGGACGTACCGTAAGCTACGCTAATAATAGAAATGTAACACACCTATAATTCGGGGGAGCCAGTTCGAAAATACTAGGTGACGCTCTACAAAGTCGCGCTCTCAGACATTCGTAAATTGGGGTGCTAATCCACAGAAATTTCCACAAGGAGCTTCGCACTCCGTACGATACTCCACGTGTATGCGAGGCACACGGATGGAGTTAGTGTGCGATCGCCGGTCATATTGAAGAGCAAAAAAATAAAACCAATGAAAAATAATGAATTCTCCACACAAAGTGAGGTTGTGGATACGTGAGATTGAAAGCTTGAGTAATCGACATTCTGTAGTTCCTACCAATTCATTTTTCGAATCACAGAGAAAATTTACTCTGTGGGACACTAAAGTTTGGAACCAGTGCTCGTCAGTTTTTCGTCTGTAGTGTCATAAAAATATAATTTCTCAAAAGAGTTTTTAATGAGTGGAAAAAAGTCAAGTGCAGTATGTAGATAAAATTTTGGAGAGAGGTAGTATGAATTATAATTGTCAGAATCCAATTTGTATAAAATATTCTCCATTTCTTGTACTCTCTTTGCTACCCATGTAGGAAATTTACTTTATGTCACTAGGGCCGAGAAACCGCAATTTTAACCTCGGCCCCAATGATAGAAATAAATATTGTATGTCACACGGCGATAAAAGTAGTATCTGACTCATTTGATTATAACGTCACATTCGTTAGATAATACTTTTGTCACACAGCCAAATATATATTATTATTGAATGCTATACTTCATGTTCTTCGAAATGAATGAAGCGAAGTTCCAAACGCAGTTTATCGGGTGCAATGATATAAAATAGAATATATTACGCACGAAAATCGGCAACTTTGCGTACTTGTAGCATAATATGCTATTCATTCCAGTGCATGTGAAGTGAAGATGAAACGTCATTTTTATGTATGATAAAAATCGATTTTTGTCTTGTGAATCGTTGTAACATTCGATGGACACAACACACTATACTCTACACTATTGGAAATTTTTATCGAAATTTCATAGAACATATGGTGGTAGTTCTCATAAGAGTGACATTGAATCCCATTTAGGCGAAAACTGTTGATGAAATTGCAAGTTTTAGGTGGAATTCAAGGAAATTTATGAGTTTCCAGTGGGAGTGAGAGGGAAATTCCACAACTTGATTAAATTTTCAATGGAACCTGAATATGCAGAAACAAAATTACATAAATTATCAATTTTTCCCAGAATTTCCCAGATTTTTTCGAATTTTCACGGAATAATGAAATTGATAAATGAAGTATTTTATTGTTTTTCAGATCATTTGAACGGGAAATTAACGGAATATTGGATTTTTCAAAGACAAGATTGCCCGGAAATTTCGGTGGAAATTAAACGTGATCAAAATTTCCGAAATTTGACGAAAAAAAAATTCAAACGAAAAATTTTAATAGTGTAGACATGATCTTAAACTCAATACATCGTATTAAAAAAACAAGAACTGTAGGTCCGATCAAGGATATCCAAGTACTTTGTTCAAATTGGCAACTTTTTTTCAAGCAAGATTTCAGTTTTGTCGAGAATTTTGACGTCCCCATACTTTTTCGGATTTTTCATTATTGAATACATTTTTTCGGGAATTTCTTCAATGAATATTGTGAACAATATTTTATTCAATTTCACACTTGACTCTCGTTGGTCTAACCTCTAATGATCATACGGCAATACTGCACATGTGTTGTATATAACCTCGTAAATTCGATCCGAGTAGTCACTTGAGCGGACTGTTGCCAGACGTTAGGACCGCACGGATTCTAACCACCCAACATGGCCGCCGTACCAATCAAGAAGCTTTTAATTTGATTGTTTGTAATTATCTGTCTGGAAACTTATGTTTTTTAATGTCGCAAAAAAAATTAGAGAGTGTAACGAACAAAGTCATATACGGTTATGTGTACGAGAAAACGCTTTAAGACTATGAACTATTGGATTGAAGGTGGGAGTATACAGCTCTTATGGACGCAATGTGTTAAATTTCATTCTTTCAAAAATCGTTTTCTCGAAAATATGTTCGGAAACTCAAGTTTATACTGCGCCTAAAAAATACTCTTGGTCTAGTCTATAAACTCTGAAGGGGATTTCCCCCAGAAAAAATTGCCTGAACTACTTGGATATCCTTAAGAGTGAACTCGGCTCGCGGTAACAATGCCACTTAATCCACTTGTAAAATGATATATTTATTGAAACTCCCTCATCGAACTAAAATTTTTGACTTCATGCAACTACCTCAGAATTCGCTGAGTATCCCGCAACTGATACCGCTTTTTCCCCCATTATCCCCATCGTCAAAAGTTATAAGTATTTCAAATCTCAACCTAATCTTGAAAAAAAATTCACATCTCATTATCAATCCTTCTTCACCCTTCGCCCTGGTTTCAAAAAATGCCCAATGCAGAAAAAAACTAAAAAAAAATTCAATTAGGAAGAATGAAAAAAAGAACATACATAATGTTGGACAAAAAAAATCCAGAAATAGTGTCCTTTCATATAGGGCACAATGGAGAAAAGAAAATCGTGCGTCGCGATTTTTGCATCGATATCGAAAGAAGATGGAAAGAGAGAAATGGTGGTTAGACCGAGTAGGGGGAGGGTGGCCTGTGGGAGAATGGGGTGGATAGTAGCGTGGCAGAGAGGGGGGAGCGGGCACGAAAGAGGAATGGAGGGAGAAGGGAGAGGGCATAGAGCAGCTGAATAGGAAGCGACACAATGGACCTGGGTGGCTGTGGAGGCGTGTTATCAAATGGGTTCCTCATTCACATACTGCGGCCTGAGCTACCTGTGTCTGTCTGTACCGGTGTCTGTCTGTTATACTTATTCATACCACCCATTGTGTCTCCACTGTTGAGTCGAGTTCAGTTCAGTTGAGAACGCGATGGAACGTGCCACAATGCACGAATATGGGGCTGTACCAACGCGCGAGAAACCATTCTCCCCCACCTTCTATATCCTTCTATGTACCTCTTTACCCCCTCCTCATCTTTTTGCATAGTACCTTTTACCCGATGGTCTTTCACTCTTTCTACACCCTTTTCTGCAGATTTACAGATACTAGATCCGTCTTAATGCAGAACTAACAAAAAAGGGCAGATTTTTTGTGGTGATTATTGAATTCACGAGTAGAAATTCGAAGAATTCGAAAGAAGAGAGGGTAGATGGGAAATTTATGGTAGAAAGTTCTATGGAGATTTCATTTTGGTGTAATAGCTGGATGAGATATTACAAAAACAATTTTATCAGCGCAAGAAGTTTTCTTAGTTTTATGTCGAGAATTTTACTGCTCATTCATTCATATTTCGTAGAAATTTCTGCTTGTTTTACAATTTTTTCAATATTAATAAATTGAAAAATAGATCAGTTATTCTCATGTAATTTTATACTCAAGAAAAAATCGGATTTTTTTATAAAACTTCAGTCAACAGCCATATCACGCTGAAAACGCCAATTCTCGTCCGATCACTGAAGCTAAGCAGCGTTGAGCGTGGTTAGTACTTGGATGGGTGACCGCTTGGGAACACCACGTGCTGTTGGCTTTTTCTTTTGAATTTTTTACTGATAAACAATGAGATTTGTAAAATTTTCTTTACTTCGCGACTAATTGATCATTCGTTGTCATTTTTAGCATCTGGAACATGTGATTGCGGGATCGACGAGTTCATGACATTTTTTGAGTTGAAGGTTAGGGAGCTCTTTTTCTTCGTATATAGGAGTGTGGTATACACTGTTTGGCGTTCACTCGGCCAAAGACGCTCTGGATTTCACATCATGAAGTTTACATTATTGTCAATGGTATATTTATTTTATCACATCTATTTTCAATTAGATCACGCATTCTTAGGCTATATTCGAAATTTTTTTAGTAAAATTTCAGCCAACGGCCATATCATGCTGAAAACGCCAGTTCTCGTCCGATCACTGAAGCTAAGCAGCGTTGAGCGTGGTTAGTACTTGGATGGGTGACCGCTTGGGAACACCACGTGCCGTTGGCTCTTAATTTTGAATTTTTTTCCTTTTCAGAAGCGTTGATAAGCAATAAGATATCACTGATAAGTAATTTTCCGTATTGACCTTCACTTTTCCTCGTCTGGGGATTGGTATTAGCCCTTTTGGCCAAACTCATAAAAGTGAAAATCGTTACGGAAAAATATCGTTCACGAATAACGCCATGGGGTTGTTTTACTCGCGTGGTTGGCCCGTCCTCGCCTTCGGCTCGGACGCCAAATCGAATTTTTTAGCCGGGTGAACGTTGATTCCAACTATTTAAGCGACGGGCTATTCAGAACTCTCAAAAGTATGTGGAAAAAGTGAAAACGGAAAAAGTTTTTTTTCTCACCCCGAGCCAAAGTGTCAGATCTTGGATTTTTTCAGGGGGAAAATCGGTCAAAGGGTCACAAGCGTCACGAGGGCCAAAGTGTCAGATCTTGGATTTTTCCAGGGGGAAAGTCGACGTTCACCAAAATCGAATTTTTTAGCCGGGTGAACTTTGATTCCAACTATTTAAGCGACGGGCTATTCAGAACTCTCAAAAGTATGTGGAAAAAGTGAAAACTGAAAAAAAAAATTTTTCACCCGGACCCAAAGGGGTCAGATCTTGGATTTTTTCAGGGGGAAAGTCGACTTTCACCAAAATCGAATTTTTTAGCCGGGTGAACGTTGATTCCAACTATTTAAGCGACGGGCTATTCAGAACTCTCAAAAGTTTGTGGAAAAAGTGTAAACTGAAAAAGTTTTTTTCCGATTTTCACAGGGTCAGATTTTCCGTTTTTCCAAAGGGAGAGTCGACTTTCGCCAAAATCGAATTTTTTAGGCGGGTGAACGTTAATTCCAACTATTTAAGCGACGGGCTATTCAGAACTCTCAAAAGTATGTGGAAAAAGTAAAAACTGAAAAAGTTTTTTTCCGATTTTCACAGGGTCAGATTTTCCGTTTTTCCAAAGGGAGAGTCGACTTTCGCCAAAATCGAATTTTTTAGGCGGGTGAACGTTAATTCCAACTATTTAAGCGACGGGCTATTCAGAACTCTCAAAAGTATGTGGAAAAAGTAAAAACTGAAACAGTATTTTTTTCACCGGGGGCCCAAGTATCAGATCTTGGATTTTTTCGAGGGGAAAGTCGGTCAAAGGGTCACGAGGGCCAAAGTGTCAAATCTTGGATTTTTTCAGGGGAAAGTCGACTTTCGCCAAAATCGAATTTTTTAGCCGGGTGAACGTTGATTCCAACTATTTAAACGACGGGCTATTCAGAACTCTCAAAAGTATGTGGAAAAAGTAAAAACTGAAAAAGTTTTTTTTTGAGATTTTCAAAGTGCCAGATTTTCCGTTTTTCCAGGGGGAAAGTCGACTTTCTCCAAAATCGAATTTTTTAGCCGGGTGAACGTTGATTCCAACTATTTAAACGACGGGCTATTCAGAACTCTCAAAAGTATGTGGAAAAAATGAAAACTGAAAACATTTTTTTTTCACCGGTGGCCAAACTGTCAGATCTTGGATTTTTTCGAGGGGAAAGTCGGTCAAAGGGTCACAAGATCGGTCAAATGGTCACAGATCTTGGATTTTTCCAGGGCGAAAGTCGACTTTCGCCAAAATCGAATTTTTTAGCAGGGTAAACGTTGATTCCAACTATTTAAGTAACGGGCTATTCAGAACTCTCAAAAGTATGTGGAAAAAGTGAAAACTGAAAAAAAAATTTTTACCCGGAGCCAAAGGGTCAGATTTTCGGTTTTTTGGGGAAAGTGGACTTTCAACCAAAATCGCATTTTTTCGCCAAGTGAAGAGTGATCCTGTATTTATTGGCCCCTTTAAGCCAATGAAGCCCTCGGAGGCGCCAGAAATGTCGAAATAAAAATTTTCATTTTCACTTGAAACAAGGGTCAGATTTGTTAACAATTATATTTTTTATTTAGATAACGCATGCAAGCAGAGGGACAAGGGTGGCTAGAACAGATTCTGCAACCTTCTCCCCTTGTTGAGTAAAAAATTTCAAGCCACCGCATACATGCGTCTCCCCTCCACCCTCACTTTTTCAGATCCGTCGATAAGCAATAAAATGTCACTGATCAACAATCAGATTTTTTACATTTTCATTCACTTCGCGACTAATTGACTATACGTTATCAGTTTTGAGAACTGACAACTTTAATTGTGGGATTGACGAGTTCATGAAGTTTTTTGAGTTGAAGGTTATAGATGTCTTTTCCTCCGTATTGTGACCTTTTCCTAATTTCAATTATTATTATCTCCTAAAATGATGAGTGGGTAATTGAAAGAAAAGGGCAAATAAGTTTTAATCATGAAATATATTCTCCGAACTTTACAACTGATAGATCGTCAGAAGACGTCAAAAAGGCCTTTACTTGAGATCTAGGGGAGTGGGGGAGGCCAGGCAACTTTTGTACACGTAAAAAGGGGATGACTCTAATGCAGATAAAACGGGAGAAGCTAGTTGTGTCGAGGGAAGTAATCGAAAGACATAACTAAATCGGATAATTTACTGATTGACAAAAAAAAATGTGTGCGCTCACCGTTCGGGGGTATGAAGGGTAATATTGTGGGGACAAGAGGGAAAATGAGGGGGGTAACTCGTACTCACGACGGGACTTCACTCTGGCGAACACGTGGGAATTCCACCGGCGCCTTGCACTCCTTCAAAATACCAGGGCGTTTTCCTGGAGAGCCTCCTTTCCACCTCGGGGTTTCCTGGGCACCAATACTAGAGCTGGGATGAGCTCGATGTGTCAAAAANCAGTATGGGGAATTTCCAGGGGGCGATGGCTTCTCCAATTGATCGGGTGGGGCCGGAACTGATGTCTTCCTTCGGCTGATGTCTTCGTGATGTCCAGGGGCGGGGGTAGAGGGGCGATGAGGGGAAAAGCGAGGGAAGAGGTAACCAACGGTGGCGAGAATTTGCGGTTTTAGGGGGCAGTGTGTGTTGGGGAAAAATATGTATAAAAATAATAAAAACTTGAATAATGTGCCTCGTCACAGTATATAGGAGTGTGGTAGATGCTGTTTGGCCTTCATTTGGCCAAAGACGCTGTAGTTACTCCTGATTTCACTTCATGAAATTTACAGTATTTTCAACGGCCTTTAGTTCTTCACCTCTATTTTTAATTTGATCCCGAATTCTCAAGCTATATTCGAAATTTTTTTGAATAGAATTTCAGCCAACGACCATATCACGCTGAAAACGCCAGTTCTCGTCCGATCACTGAAGCTAAGCAGCGTTGAGCGTGGTTAGTACTTGGATGGGTGACCGCTTGGGAACACCACGTGCCGTTGGCTCTTTCTTTTTAATTTTCCCATTTTCAGACGCGTTGATAAGCAATAAAATGGCGCTAATAAACAATCAAATGATTTGAATTTTCATTCACTTCGCGACTAATTGATTATTCATCGCCAACACTGTTTGGCTCTTACTTGGTCAAAGATGCTGTAGTATCTCCTGATTTCCCTTCATGTAATTTACATTCTGTCAACGGTATTTGTTCTTCAGTTCTGTGTTTAATTAGATCACGAATTCCTAAGCTATATTCGAAATTTTTTCAAGCACAATTTCAGCCAACGACCATATCACGCTGAAAACACCAGTTCTCGCCGTATCACACTGATATCCCTTCCTACCCCAGAGGAAACTCATATCTCGATTTGTGCCTAGCAGACCACAGACTCACGATCGCTGACCCCGATACCCATTGTATCAGAGCTATTCCCTATGATGCAGATCATAATGCATTATTAATTGAAGCAAAATTGAAAAACAAAAATGACTGGATAATGAGCACTAAAGAAAAAACCCCTAGACTCATTTTCAAAAAAACAAATTGGGAAAAGTTCCAAAAATATCTGGATAAATGCTATACCACAGAAATCCCAGCAGACAGGAACTTGACAATAAATAATATTGACTCCCATATCAATGACATTGAAAAAAACATCATTAAAGCGATTGAAAAAATTGTCCCTAAAGCTAGGAATAGAAATAGCTCAGAATGCTATAAAAACCCCACAATCATAACACTAGAAAAGATTAAAAGCTCGCTATTGACAAGAATTAACAAAATTACTTAAGTACTTAAGTTAGAATATAAAAATTCAATAAATAAATACTGGACTGATAAAATTAAAAATCTTCCAAAAAATACGACGAAATCATTCCCAATGGTAAACCAAATATTTAGACGTAAGGGCAAAATAGTCATAGATAATTTTATCATAGAAAATAATAACCAAAATATTTTGGTACAAACTGGTATAAGGCCAGAGGATTGTGCGAAAAAAGATTATAAAATACTAATTACGGATCCATTACAAAAACTGAATATCTTAGGACAACATTTTGCTAATATTCATGAACAAAATAAAGACTTGGGTAGCGAAAGACTCAACGATATCATCTATAGAGACACAAATAGACTAAAAGAAAAAATGAAAAACGGAACGACGATAACAAATTTTACAGAAAATAATAGAGCAGATTACCCAACCGATGATCCCCTAATGTACTTCACAAGCACATTTAAAGTAACTGGAATATTCAGAAAGCTGAATAATAAAAGCTCGTCAGGTAATGAAAATATACCATATATTGTATTGAAACACTTGCCGAATAGGGTAATTGAAAATTATACGATAATTTTCAATAAGTGCTTAAATCATATGACATTTCCTCAGCAATGGAAAGAAGCAAATGTCAGCGATTCATAAGCCAGGGAAAGACCCAACTAATCCTGGCAGTTACGGGCCAATAAGTTTACTACCCAATATAGGAAAAGTGTTTGAAATAGTAATAACTATCGCACTCTTCTCCTTTTGCAAAGAGAATAATATTATACCGAACAGACAATTCGGATTCAAACACAAACATTCCACAATCCATGCGGTGTCAAGACTCTCTGCAGACGTTTGTGAAGCAATAAATAACAAACTATGCGTTGGAGCTTGCTTAATAGACCTGGAAAAGGCCTTTGATACCGTCTGGATCAGCGGCTTAATTTATAAATTGTTGAAAAAGGGCTTTCCTGAACACGTAACAATTTTAATATGGAATATGATCACAAATAGGTGCTTCAGAACTACTGATGGAAAAATTAAATCAGAAAAAAGATTTATCATACCAAATGGAGTTCAACAAGGAACGGTGAATTCACCAATCCTCTTTAACATATATAATAGCGACGTACTGCAATTACATGAAATAAATTCAAATAGTAAAAAATATGGTATTTTTTTTGCTGATGATTTGATCATTTATTACATTGATAAAAAAGTGGAAAACATTCAGAAAGGCTTGGAAGACCTCTTTGGGAAAATTAAATTCTTTTGCAACACCTGGAAATTGAAGATCAATGATGGAAAATGTTAAACCATTTTATTTAAACCAAAGCTTATGACAGCTACCCGTGAAGTCAAGGAAAATTATACAAATTTTATATCAAACCAGCTTTAGACGTCGTTGAAAATATTCCACACAAAAACATTGTTAAATATCTGGGTGTAAATATCGACGAAAACCTGAAATTTACTCACCACATAAACATCCAAATAGGAAAAGCAGAAAACGCCTTCCAAATGCTAAAGAAGCTTTTTCATAATAAGCACCTAAATAAAAGAACTAAAGTCATCTGCTATATGTTACTAATAAGACCAACATTGACATACGGTTGTATAGTGTGGTTCAACCAGAGTACTCACGTAATGGAAAAAGTAAGATGTTTCGAAAGAAAATGCCTGAGAGCATGTTTATCGATGTATAGATCCGAAGAAAGTAATTACAAACATTACGTGAGTAATCGAAAGCTATACGAAGCAGCCAAAATCGCCAGAATAGACATTCATATTATTAAACTAATAAGAGGCTATTGGGCAAACATAAAAAAAATAGATAACCCAGTCATAAATGAAAGCTTTTCTCCAGATAAAAAATATATTATAAAATCACTTGAAACTGGATAGATACCACCAGAAGGATTCATTTACTTGGATCAAAACAATTATATCCAAGATGAAAAAGGTGTCCCTGTCATTTATCATGTACACAGGTTATCCAAAACCAAAACAATCCAGTATGCTCCAAACTTAAATACAGAAATTGGAAATAAAATATGGAGATGCAGCAAAGAAATTGCTAATTTGGAAAAGTATAACAAACACAGAGAAAACAAAACAAAATACTGGTGGTTACACAACCAATAAAGATATTGGGTGGAAATAATTTATCCCTTGTAAATAATGTATATATGTTTGATAAATCGAATTTTTAGTTATTAAGTTTAGGATAGGGTGCTCATAAGCACAAAATAGATATAGAGTGGTTTTTGAAGCCTTTCCACTCAAGAAACAGGAATAGCAACCTTATTGATTAAGGTATACACCAATAAATAAGAATAATAGCACCACCAGTCATACCGATGGAGATCATAACAAAGCACGTCGTTGAACGACTTTTTTGTATTAAATTCATTCTAGATAAGAAATCTTTTGTTTGTTGGAGAAATGTTAAACCCATCAGTGTATTGTATTTGGCTACTATGACAATAAACACCTCAAAAGACAAAAAAAAAACGCCAGTTCTCGTCCAATCACTGAAGCTAAGCAGCGTTGAGCGTGGTTAGTACTTGGATGGGTGCCCGCTTGGGAACACCACGTGCCGTTGGCACTTTCTTTTTAATTTTTTTCCTCTTCAGAAGCATGGATATTAAAATAGAAAATGAAAGATAATTACCTTAGGCTGGGTTGATTTACATTCGGGAACTAGCTTAATCTAATATTCGGACCTGAAATTAGGGATTAGGGTAATCAAATCAATGATACAATGATTCTAATTATAATCACACTATTATCCAATATATTCTGAATTCTTTCCTATACAATATTTTTACAAAAGCTTTCAATTGCCGTTTACTCTTGATCTAGGAGATGGGTAAGGCCAGGGTACTTTTGTACACGCGAAAAAGAGATGACTCTAGATAATATGCAAAAGGGAAGAAGCTAGTCGTGTCTAGGGGGAAAAATAGCCAATCAACTAAATACAATCTGCTCTGCAATGATCTGTCACTTGATAGGGGCAAAAGTGCGTAGGCTCACCGTTGGAGGGAAAGATGTAGGACAATTATCACTGGGAAAAGGGGGGAAGGTAACTTGTACTCACGGCAACCACCAAATAATATTGAAGAACACTGGCGCGCTGATCAGGTCGTCCACAGGATAATTCATTAACTGAAGCCTCTGTTCCTTCTCTTGGCTCCTGGGCACGTCCAATCTCTAGGCCACAACTTTAGGTTCCTGGTACAGAGACTTTCGCCCCAACCGGAATATTTTCGGGGATTCTTTAATAATATTTCTTAACTAATAACGCACGACCACGTGCTGACATCGGGGACTGTCGGGGCGAGTGTGTCCACCTTTCCTCTCCGGACCTCTTTCGCTGTTTCTCAGCTACTTTTGTCCATCCTCTTTGACTCTTCGGCGAACGTCCTATGGTGTGACAACGGGAAGATGTGTCACCCTTCCCTCTATAATTCCTCATTCACTGTTGTTTGGAAAGCTGTATACTTCCTTCAGTGGGGCATCTGGGGAGATTCGGGCTCTTTCATCAGGGCGGTTCATCTCTGGGTACGGTTGGTCTCTGGATCTGCTTCGGGTTAAGGTGAGGGAAGAGCAGGTCAGGGGAGTTTGGGGGTGACCAACGCGTCCGTAAACATTTAGGGGGGAATATCGTGTGGGGGACTAAATTCACCTCGTTATAGCAATAAGATATAAAGGATCAGTAATTAGATTATGCTAATTTTCGCTCACTTCGCGGATAATTGATCATTCGTTTTCATTTTTGGGAACTACTCTTGGTTCTTTTTAAATTTTGCTTTCGGATGGGAACGTAGCAATTATTCCATTTTTTTTTACAGCCTTTGAGTTCCTTTTCAGGTCACATTCGGCACTCTATCCAACCCTATGCATGCGGCTGTGGATACTGTATCGCATTCACACCTCTGTAGAACATAGAGGTGGTATAGGAAACTACAGGAAATCCATGCCGGTACAGACAGTTACTCTATTAGCAACCTCCCACTCACCGGAGCATCAGGTTGAGATAACCGGTTCCGCTTGGGATCGAACTCGTAACCTTTCGCACAATTAAAAATCTCTGTCAAAAATATTGTTAATTGAGTTATTTGATCCGAAAACAAAAAATAAATAAAATTCAGAAATTGGATTCAAGAAAGGAGCGAAGTCAGGAGATAGGCAGATTTAATTATGAAAATTTGATTTGAATGGTTGTTCAGAGCGATAATTCTCAGTACATGATCGAAATGTTTTAAAACAATATTTCAATCAACAGCCATACATATCACGCTGATAACGCCTATTCTCGTCGTCGTGTTTTTGCGCCCAAAGTGTACAGACGCTCCAGTACCATACGGGAACCACAAAACATAGACTACACTATGTAAATAAATCCACTATCATGAGTGTCACAAAATCAAAATCATCTAATTAAGTGAGTGGCTAAAGCCACCAAAAAAGTGATGATAGTCCCGCAATAGTGGAAAATACTAAAGAGCATGCTGGCCTGTACAAGTCTTAGCATGTTATATACCTGGACGACGCACTAAGACCGTCCACGACCATTGTCACTACCTGGCCCTAAACGTTCATTGAGAAAAATTAACTTCTACCCCGGTTTTGTGACCGTTGACTGCCAGTAGGTCAAATATCTTAGAAAAACCTCAAACGCGTTGCGCTGACCTCTAGATTTGTTTTAAAAATTCAAAAAAATTCACAAGGGTTCTTGAGTTTTTCTTCCATCTTTTTCCGGAATTAGAATTTTGAAATCTGTTTTAGTTTTTCCGTGGGTGCGTCTACTTCACATTCACATGAGATGAAAATCAAAATCAAACATTCCTCTCAAAAGATGTAGACAGTAGTTATACCCCAGATGAAATTGTGATAGATTTAATGAGTCAATAAAATACGAATCTGGAGGTCATTGATGTTATGAAATTTACAACCTCAAAACCTATAAAAACTAAAATAAATCTACCAATATACAGTCGAGCACTAAAGTTGATGAACAGAATACATAAGATACAAGTTCAGGTTGTTCACGAATGTTGGTGCTCACCTGTGCACTGTTCAAAATACACTACAAAGTCTACTAGGGAAATTGAGAGAAATGAAACATGCGCTCCACCAGTAAATAGAGTTTCAAAAAATAAAAAAAAGAGATCTATTACAATGCTAAAAAGTGTCAGAGATGTGACCACGCCGCTTCGAATTGTCATATGCAACATAGCCTGTCCGGAACGTAAAGAACTAATAAAAAATGCAATTACAAAATAAAAAACCCAAGCACAATAATCCAATTATACTACAGGTCTGACTAATCATTAGAGATCCGAATATTCAATACTCCCAAGTTGTCCGAGGAGCACAAATAAACCAACCTGAGCTCAATGAAACTGATAACTTGTTAGTAGAAATCAACTCAATTAAAAACAAACAACAACTCAACGCAATTGCAATCATTACTACCAATAATAATAATACAGCTATAATACAATAATAATACAGCTAGAATTGGACCCCTAATATTGGAGTAAACAACCCCCCATCGCAATGGTGACCAAAAAACAAAATACAAAAATAATCACAGTACTGAAAATGATTTCAGCGCTGTGACACTATTTGGCTTTCACTCGGCCAAACATGCTGTAGTATCTCCTGATTTCAATTCATGGAATTTATATTATTTTCAACAGCATTTAATTCTTCACTTCTATTTTTAATTAGATCACGAATTCTTAAGGTATATTCGAATTTTTTTTTAACAGAATTTCAGCCAACGACCATATCACGCTGTAAACGCCAGTTCTCGTCCGATCACTGAAGCTAAGCAGCGTTGAGCGTGGTTAGTACTTGGATGGGTGACCGCTTGGGAACACTACGGTGCCGTTGGCCCTTTCTTTTGAATTTTTCCTTTTTCAGACGTGTTGATAAGCAATAAAATGTCACTGATAAAGAATCAGATGTTTTACATTTTCATTCACTCCGTGACTAATTGATCATGCGTTGTCATTTTTGGAAATTGGAAAATGTGATTGCGGGATCGACGAAGTCATGAAGTTTCTTGAGTTGAAGTTTATAGATGTCTTTTTGTTTGTATATAGGAGTGTGGTAGACACTGTTTGGCCTTCACTCGGCCAAAGACGCTGTAGTTACTCCTGATTTCACTTCATGAAATTTACAGTATTGTCAACGGCCTTTAGTGCTTCACCTCTATTTTTAATTAGATCACGAATTCTTAGGCTATATTCAACATTTTTATGAACAGAATTTCAGTCAACGACCATATCACGCTGAAAACGCCAGTTCTCGTCTCGACTCGGTCGCTGCTCGCCTAGCGACGTGCGTCAGAGTGTGATCTCACACAAAAAATCCAAATATAATCCAATTATCACCCTCCTACACTGAAAAAATAATTAAAATAGGGCTGAGAGTGTATTTCACTGATTTAGCCTATCAAGGCTGTCGGAAAGACACAATACACCCAGTAAATACTGGAAATAAGCGAGTATAACCTCAAAAGTCAAAACCTCATTCCCATGGGGGATCAAGGAGATGGAGATTTCTCCCAAGTGGTGACAATAATGGAACCACGTAAGAGAAAAAGCGATTCCAAATCTAATCTGACACCAAAGAAAAAAGTCTCACCAAACGCCAAAATCGATGGCATCCCATTGAGTAACAAGTTTTCACCACTTCAAGACAACGATGACATCGACATGGATGAAAGTCAAACCGTCCAAGATTCTCTCACCGATAAAACCAAACAAACCACACAGAAGAAAACAAAAAGGCCACCTCCACTTGTTCTTCATGGCAGACTAGACTCTCATAAGATCTTCATGAAAGCCCTCAAAGATTCATTAAAAGCTGGATACTATGTGAAACACCATGAAACATTCACAGAAGTGTTCACAGAGACAGCTGAGCACTATACAAGCTACTCAAAGATATTTGGCAACAACAAGATATGAGCTTCCATACATACTCAGACAAAACAGTCAAAAGACGAACATATGTGATCGAAGGATTACATAAGGACACCGATGTAACAGAATTAAGGGCAGAACTTCAAAAATTAGGTTACGATGTGGCCAATACGATGTGGCCAATGTTAAAAAAAAAAAGTTCTCGTCCGATCACTGAAGCTAGGCAGCGTTGAGCGTGGTTAGTACTTGGATGGGTGACCGCTTGGGAACACCACGTGCCGTTGGCTCTTTCTTTTGAATTTTTCCTTTTTAGACGTGTTGATCAGCAATAATATGTCATTGATAAACAATCAGATGTTTTACATTTTCATTCACTTTATGACTAATTGATCATGGGTTGTCATTTTTGATAATTGGAAAATGTGATTGCGGGATCGACGAGGTCATGAAGTTTTTTGAGTTGAAGTTTATAGACGTCTTTTTGTTCGTATATAGGAGTGTGGTAGACACTGTTTGGCCTTCACTCGGCCAAAGACGCTGTAGTTACTCCTGATTTCACTTCATGAAATTTACAGTATTTTGAACGGCCTTTAGTGCTTCACTTCTATTTTTAATTAGATCACGAATTCGTAGGCTATATTCGAAATTTTTTTGAACAGAATTTCAGCCAACGACCATATCACGCTGAAAACGCCAGTTCTCGTCCGATCACTGAAGCTAAGCAGCGTTGAGCGTGGTTAGTACTTGGATGGGTGACCGCTTGGGAACACCACGTGCCGTTGGCTCTTTCTTTTGAATTTTTCCTTTTTAGACGTGTTGATCAGCAATAATATGTCATTGATAAACAATCAGATGTTTTACATTTTCATTCACTTTATGACTAATTGATCATGGGTTGTCATTTTTGATAATTGGAAAATGTGATTGCGGGATCGACGAGGTCATGAAGTTTTTTGAGTTGAAGTTTATAGACGTCTTTTTGTTCGTATATAGGAGTGTGGTAGACACTGTTTGGCCTTCACTCGGCCAAAGACGCTGTAGTTACTCCTGATTTCACTTCATGAAATTTACAGTATTTTGAACGGCCTTTAGTGCTTCACTTCTATTTTTAATTAGATCACGAATTCGTAGGCTATATTCGAAATTTTTTTGAACAGAATTTCAGCCAACGACCATATCACGCTGAAAACGCCAGTTCTCGTCCGATCACTGAAGCTAAGCAACGTTGAGCGTGGTTAGTACTTGGATGGGTGACCGCTTGGGAACACCACGTGCCGTTGGCTCTTTCTTTTTAATTTTTTTCTGGATTCATCAATAACTCATATGTTATTTGCCTTATTTTTATTCCTTACGCAAGAAGTTCATTGTTTTTCACATTATTGGTCACATAATGATTTTCAAAAGTGAAAATATGAAAAATCCCTGATGATAAACATGAAAACAGCTTGAATTGAAAAGAGAAAAATGAAAACGAGTTCACGATAGGAAGACATGAACTGTTTCTGGAAAATTACAAGTCGATCAGAATTGGGGCACACTGGAATATTCATGATTTATGATTAATGTATCCCTCGATTTTGCTTGATTTGAATTATCGAGAAGCGGTCCATATTTTCCTCACTTATATGATTAACATATATAATTCTGTTCATTCCAGCATTCTGAATATTGTGAAAAAATTCGGACTGACTCATCGCTAATCGCAACTCAAATCCGACTGGAATAAGAGGGATCAGTAATAACTGACACTATAATATTGCCATCACTTTTGAATCAGAAATATAACCCTACCCCCACCCTAATCTACCAACGATAGTGCGGAGGAATCGCGTAAATTTATCAATATTCATTTTATAATATCTTATAAATTATCGGTTCCACAGAACAATGAGACTTGCGCCTCACGGGTGGAGAAATTGATCTGCGTTGAATGATGAAGAAGTCAATATAATTCGTCGATGCTACAGCATGAGCTTTTTATGTGGTGGCCTTGCGCCACCGACTCTCGTTTTCTGGCGTGGCTTGTGTGCGTGGCTTCTAATTACGAGTGTGTGTGCGTTGGTGAGGTAGTCAGTTCACTGCTGTAGAGATCTTCCATCGGCTGCTCCCCTCTTGCTCCCCCGCGCGGTGAGCGCAATAGCATTATAAACGATGAAATAAGAAAAGAGAAGAGTAATTAAAAGAAAAGAATTATTAACAAAATGTGGCCTTGGGTAATCCGACTTTTCGCTGGGGTTTAATTATTAATTTTCCCCCCAATGAACCGCGGTTAGTTCAGGCGAGGAATAGTACATAATTTTTATCATTTTACAATATACATCTGTTCCTAGTCATATCGGTTAGAAATTTTCTACGGTCCACTTTACCCCATCAATCCATTTGGTATGAATATAAATTGGTTCTAATCATTTCAAATAAGAGTTGATCGTTCTTAACATTCATCTCTCGGAAAATAGAATCAATTCTATGAAACAAATACTGATTCAGTCACAGTTTGTGGGAAGAAGTATTTCGATCTTAGAAATCTGTTTTCTTACTCAGTATTTCAGGGTTAAGAGCCGCTTCAGAAAGAACGTCGTCAGCCATCTTTTTCAGCGTCAATTTCAGAATTTTGCCTTCTCACCGAATAAACATGAATGCAACTCATGAATTCTTAGAAAATCCTGTTACACTTGAATTTCCAAAGACAAATGGAACTTGATAAACCTAGCATAATGAATTCCCAGAAGCAGAATCAGATGAGCATGAGATACAGCTCTATTTCTTTCTCCCTCACTATACACCATACAAAACTCGCTCAATACGTCATTCAGCCGAATAATACCGCTCGTTCTCGTCAGAATGAGAGTTTCAAAGGGAATTAAGGATTCAAAGGCATCTTTGCGCGCGCCATGCACAAAACGGCCAGCCCCAGCTATTCCTCCATCTCTCAGAGTTCGCTTCAACTGAATCATTCTCTGCATTCTATTCAACGCACAGTCTCTATCTATCAAATTTCGCACAATAATCAATTTTTCTTCTGCTTTGTGTTGAACAAAAATTAATTGAAAAATTTGCATAATTATTTCTCGGTTATAGAGCCACTGGATTGTCCGATGGAGAAGGGGTTTCCATGGGGATTGGAGTGGAGTATCATTATCATAAAAAAGCGAGATCGTAAAGAGTCAAACGCGGGTCCTCGCTCTGGGGCAACTCGTGTTATTACGGCGGGTTATAGTTTTCGATTGTTATTCATATTGCATGGGTGTACACAGAGAAGAGTCTACGAACTCAACACGCATCATTTTTTTGCGGGGTAACATTACGGGGGATGAGCTTAATCAATATACACATGAATGATTTTTCATTTTTCGAGATTTACGGAGTCATTAAATTTTTTAGGGCTTTCAACTGTTTTGCTATCTACACGTTAACAATTATTACAGAAGTGAGGAGGATAATTGAATCATTTCGTGTTGTTGCAGATCAATGTCATCCCCGAGTGAGAATTTAGATACGGTAGCTTCATGGATCAGGTCCATCTCAATTGAAAAATTACGACTCAAGTACTTTCAAGATTAATCATAGAGAAAAGGTCCCGTGGGGGTAGTATCAGACAGTCTAAGAAGAATCCGAGGGCCAAATTTGTGGCTTTCGGTACTCAACTCGAAAATATCATATGTAAAGGACAAAAAGTGATTCTGAGAATAAATATTAACGTCTAGTCCCAGTAGCCGACCCCGTGTACGAGGTTAGGTTCATATTGCCAAACAATGAACAGAACATGATAATTGTGAATATTTATTAGATAAACCATCGTAAAACAGAACATTTGATATTCTTTCAAGATTTGAGAGACCGGAAATGAATATTGGCGATTTATTTCATATCACTTGAATAATTAATTAATTAATTAATTAATTAATTGCTGATGATCGTGATGTTCGTTCAACTTTCGCATTCAAATAGTAGTTGGGAGGCGAGGTACAACGAAAAAGTGTAAGTGACGTTAGATAAACGAAAAACACGTGTCGGATAATGGAACAGACAACTTTACCAGTGTCCCGACATCTGAAACCGTGATTTTTATTCGTTGTGAATGTTTTTAAGTAATTTAGTAGTCTCTACGAGTCCTTTACACCGTTTTACTAGTACCCGAAAATATTTAATTGGAATGTTCGCTCATATTTTACTTTTGTGATGCCATGCACAAAAAAGGGACTCTAACCTGTTTAGTTAAGAAACGGTCACTGTAAGTGTCATGTAGAGATAGAATGCTGCTAGCAGTTTGCCGGAAAAAAATATTTTGAAAGTTGTTAAACTCGTTATTTAATCCACAGAAAAACATTAACCTGGGGTTTCAGTGGGGTGATATGTAAGAGAGGAGGCTAGAGGAGGTGACGGAATAAATTATCTGGTCACATTGAGTTGATGTTCACGGTTGCGGAGGGGGGACGAAGAGTGCTGAAATCTTACGAATGCGCGATCGGGTCCTGAGATTCTGGCAGAGCACCGGAAAAATTTGTCAGCCAGTGTCGTCATTTTTCTCGTAAAAGTTGACTGTCTCTTCGATTTTACCGTGCTGCACAAGAATTTTTCCCCGCATTTATCCGAAAAAATGACTTGTGTAACAGTACTTTTTCCTACTCTTTGCGGTACATTTCAGCTGGAAAGACCACCTGAACCCACTTTACTGTGCGAGCACGATAATTTTTCTCGTACTTTTCTCTGCGTGTAAAATTTTATATAGAAATTGCGGGACTTTGTTTGCCTGAAACGAATTTAATTGGCTAAATTATATCTTTTATCAACGAGAAAACCATGGCTGAACCCACGCACTCCGTTCTTTACGCTTCCATCAATAATGATGAGGACAGATTCCCCTGTGAGCCGAAACACTTGACCCAAGATTACCATCCCCACCCCCCCCTCCTGGGNCCCAAGATTACCATCCCCCCCCCCCCCTCCTGGGTCAACCCACCAGTATTATAATAGCAGAGAGAACGACGATACACATATAAACATATATATCATTTCTTTTATATCCGCGTATACGCGGGCACACTGACATAACTTTGGTCGCGGCCTTATCGGCAGTTATCGGGCCGTGATGTCACACAATGGGGCAGACAATACGCGGGACAATACACCCCCTGCTTCCTAACCCTCGGCCATCCCTCCCACCTCCACTCCACCAACTAGTGTAGGGGTATACCTCCTCCGCCACTCCTGGGGCCCTCGTTTCATTCTCTATACCATGTAACGTCAACCTATCCCTCTGGTATCCCAAAGCACAGCCGAATCCACCCCTTTTCACCCAACCAACTTAATAAACATAATAGCTGACTTTGCCGCCCCGCGGTCACAATGAGATCCGTACTCCGAGATAACTGAGATATGACGACGCTCGTCTATTGTACACGGGCCATCCAAGTTTTAGTTTCGACTGGATTATTTCAAATACCCACTTCTATATATAGACCTCTTTGTCCTCGAGAATCAATAGTTTTATGAAAAGAACTGAGAGACCGGAGGGAATGAGAAATTATGTAATTACAGGGAAATAATTGTTTTCTTCTGCTCATTCAAATTTCTTTGCCCGGAATAACTCACCCAATTGATGTGACGATGGAACGTACAATAAGGATGATATTGCTTATATATTTATAACCATATTTGTGGAAGATAGCGGCTGGTGCTCGAATGTTTTGCAGTCATTTATGGGTGATGGATTAATTAAATGATTTGTTTTCTCAATTATAAAGTGTCCGAGTAGAAATTTCAGGCAGTTTCGTTCAGAGATCCATTATACCTGATTTTTTATCAGAATATGATTAAGAATGAAATGTTTGTTTTGATCGAAGACAGATAAAAACCTAGCATCTGTAGCATATTTCGCAGTGTGATAATCCAAGAACAGCGGGGTGAAAATATAACGGACGTTCGCAATTGAAGAAAATCCATAAAATTTGATTTCCCCTCGCTTATGTCCGAGGGATTCATCCCCAGAATATGTCACAAGTGTATACATTTTCTAAAAAATCCATCAATTCGCTACAGTGCCCAGGGGCTGATCCAGAACATATATACCCGTCTCAAATGATACGAAATCGCATGAAAGTCAATCAGGGAGCTCTCGCACACGAGTGATCCGAACATTGTGACAGAGCCACGGAGCATGCATCCCTTATCGTCAGGGCTATACACACTGGTACGAGACGCTCCACGCGCCACAATCGTCAAAAGATTCTCCAGTTCGTTCGGGAGACACACACTGGTGTATACACGCTCGGGTGGTTCACGCATCATCAGTTTAGACTCCACGCCCCCTCGCTTCGTCCCCCTCCCTCACACAGGGACTTTACACACCATCCGGTGGGTGTATATGTACGGCAACCACCACATCCCATCGCTACGGTGGAGTCTCTCTCACCCTCCCAAACTCATGCATCCGAACAATATGCTTTCCACCCCTCTGTGTAATCACCCTAACCTCACGTGCCATCACACTGGCACGAGCCATTCAAAAATTCGGTCGGGGAGATATTATTTTGACAATCTCTGTATTTAACTTGTTCTTGACAGTCATTACGGTTTTCTAATATAAATAGATTCCAATTCCCAATTTTGAGCGGTCAAACACAAGTCAAAATTTTTGAGCGGTCAACAGTTTTGACCTGCAAAATGGGATTTCTGAGGAAAATTCATGCAAAAAATAGTACTTTTGAAAATTTTTGCTAGAAAAACGGAAATTTTTTTTTCCCGGGGTGAATCTTTCCTTAACTGAAAGTGTCATCGCGACAACTATTTGTTTACTATTAACGAATATTGTATTTGTTCGCAGTAAAAAATTCTGCGTGAATTTCGACTTTAAGCTCACATCACGCGGAGTGAAAACAAGTTCACACCGTTTTTCGTGTAGATACAGAGAGAGAATTAAATAGTAAACATTACCATGGCCATGGGAGAGATTACTATGCTAATATAGTAAAAAGGTTTTCAACTGTCCCTACATAGTAATTCTTAATGATAATACTTACTATGTTCCACACTAATGCTTACTATTCCATATTAATGCCTACTATGTTCCATAGTAATGCTCTCACTATGGCCCATGGTAATGGTTACTATGTTACTATGGTAGGAATGCCTACCATGTCCACAGAAATAGTTACCATGTGAGTGGAAAATGATCCTATAAACATAAGAAGTATCTATAAAATAACCTATTGAAATTCGCGATTGCCTCTTGATGCGTTCATAAACTCAAGACGCTTAAGGCTTCAACTCATTAAAAAAAATTAAATAAATTAAACTCTTTATTTGACATTTTCTTATTAAATTCTACAATTTTTTTAGTCGAAATTTTTATGTTATCTATTCAAATGAAGAGTGCATTCATGCATGTGCATTCATTAAAAGTAGATAATCAATTAGAAATGAATAAACAATTTATTTGGTTCAACTAGAGAATTATTGCTTATCAATAAATTCTTCTCTCTCGCCATCTAAACAATGATTCCATTTCTAACTAATAACGTCTTTACTTGTATGAAGAAAGCATTTGTTTACATTTATAAAACTATTCATTTGATATGAATAAAAATACAACTGAAAATTTAATTCAACTTTTAATAGGCTTTATTGGGAGCTCTGTACATAACTCCATTATTCCATTCAAAAACATAATTTCTCATTTCGGTGGTTCCTACAACAAGAAAATTCTCGTTCTTGAATTAATGATATTTCTGTGTCTCATGTTTCATTCCTTGATGGTATTTAATTTTTCAGAATAATTTCATTATGTGTTATAGGACATTTTATGTAACATAGGGAGCTCTGCCATGTAACATAGTAAGCTCTACTATGTTAACATAACTTTACTATAATAACTGTGTACCATAGTAAAGCTTACTATGCAACATAGTAATTACTGCTATGTCTTTAGTACCTATTACCATTGACGAGCTGATTATGCTCTATAGTAATACTTACAAAACTTTCGTCACGTTTACTATGTGCGGATTCCGACATAGTAATTTTTACTATTTTAATTGTTCCATGTACACGGAGGGCAGTAATTCTGGAGTTGAATAATGAATGGAGTTCGAATGGACACCGTCATGATGCCAATAGGAACATGATACTCGACACAGTTTGGTGTGAAAAATAAAAATTCACTCTGTACCAACATTTGACTGAGGGTTAAGGGTGAATTAAACTCCCAAAAAGAGTTGAATTTATCATCGAAATATTCAACCCCTCGCACTGGAGACATTAACACCGCATTTTTCTACTGCGTCCCAACTTCTTTCTGTCAAGTAAATCATCTGTTCATTATTAAGAAAAAACCATTTTGTCCTAGTCAATAGACCTTGTTAACAATAAATGCATCTTTCAATCGGTACCAGTGTTGCCACCTGGGAGCGAAAATCTACATTCTCAAACTGATGATGTCACTAGACTTTTTTTCTTTCTGACTGGATTAAATATCCGATTTCTATTCTCATTACCAGATGTGGCTATATATCGCCCAAATGATCAATATAATCTAAACAGAATTCCAATATAATCTCCAAGCAAATGCGTCAGGTTATCTATTGTTTTTTATTTTTTTCTTGACACGTCATCCGATATCTCAATCCTCTCTTATTTTGACTCCTCCGTCCATCCCAAAATAACTCATTCACTTGATTGCATCGCAAAATTTATGACCCCTGGGACACATTCATTGCTTTCAGCCCGCAACAGATGGATGCAGGAAGGGTTAAATCAAGTTTAAACATCCCCCTGAAGCACATATACTGAAACGCTCAAAACGTCAAATCGATTATCAGCGCTGGTTTATCACGATGATTATGAATCATTGAGCCGGTAGTGGTACTAGAAGTTCTCCCCAAGGGCGGGGGGTGGAGGCAAAGCTTCCGACACGGCGACTAGAGTGGCAACTAACGCTTGATGAAGGGGTTGATGACAATATAATGCGAGTAAATTCAACAGAGAGGGGAACCCCTTTTCAATATCACCATCAAAGTCACCCCTTATTGGTTATATCTAATGCTGGATGAAGGGTAGTTTGACAATTTGATTCTTAAGTCAATCCCCGTATCCCTTCAATCCTATCAGCTATTCTCATGTTTCATTCTTTAAACCCTTGGAATAACGCATTAAAATTTTTTATTGAGTTCTATTCGCTGGGATGAAAACTGAGGATTAAACTGCCATTATATTCTGCAGTTGATGCCGATAGTTTAAATTATTTGGTTGTTGTTTAGTTCCAATGGACCATCATCTGAAAATGTTTTGCAATATTTCTTCAATTTATCCCATATGAAAATTTAAATAAGACCTAAGACAGAGGATAAAAGTTTCTAGCTCCCAGCAAAACCTCTGACTTCAGACCTCAGACCTACTGTATACAAAAAAATACACCTGAATTGAGTATAAAATATACTTTATGTTGCGCCCTGCAATAAGTCGAGTTTATCGCACGCTGCGCTTCGCGCAGCCTGCTCAAAACTCGACTTCTGCACGACTTGACATAAAATATTATAGAGCACTCGGTAATAAATTTCGTTTTCAACGAATGTGTAGTTTACAGGCCGAGCCGAAGGCGAGTCAGGAAAACGAAATTTGTGCCCTTGTATTCTAATGTACTATAATTCGAATATAAGATATTTTCGAATGCGAAGCCCCAATGATTTTTCTGCAAAACTTGACACACTCATTTGTTTGCAGGGAAGTTGACAGAACTATCCGATTGATGTTTCAAGTCGAGCGGTATTCGGAGGATAACTTCTGGACTTCGGATCTGAGGAAGCAGAGAGCAGTATTATGATATTTTTCCAAATCCTTCGGATAAAAAAACGATTCCAAAGCTAGCAGAAAACATTCACTGAAACACTGGTTTTGATGTACTTCACACTCTGATTGGCCAGAATCGCATGACCAGAAATTATCAACAGGGTATTTCTCATACTTTATAATGTCTTACCATTTCAATTTCCAATGTTCACGAGTACTGCTCACTCAATTGAAAATAAAATTATTGGGCAAAGTCCCGAAATATCTAAAGAACGGGAAAATCGAGGGAAGACATCTCACCAACGCATAAACGAGACGACCAACTTGTGTATCGAAAGGATTGAAGCTTGAGAATCTATGACGACGTCTATGTCTACTTTTTTTCCCACCCTCTTCCTATCACCAGGTCCCTCCCCCCTCCAACCCCTCCTTATTCTATATCCATCTCTGTATATACATCGAATCGAGTCCCTCTCTATTTCACGTCCTCCATTATATCTTTTATCAATCTGGACGCTTTCAGAGCTTTGAGCAAGCTGAAAGCTGCGTGATAAATCATGAAATGTAAGAACCCATACAACGATATAAAATAGAATATATGTAGTATACAAGACTATCTCTCTCCTTTTCTCTCCACGTTATACATATATTTTGCATGGTCGACATAAATATACTTATACCAGTGCGTGATTCCAAATATCTGTCTGGGCTCCAAGGAGTGTATTTGAGCATTTTCTTTTTTGTTAAGAAAAGATGTATCCATTCTCAATGTGCGTATATCTACCCGATATATAGACGTACTCATCACATATATAATATACAACGATGGTTGAGTTCAATAGGCGGCATTGCTGGAGCGAATGCCATCCATACAGCCACCAGATGAGGTCTTCTAGCTTCCGTCGAGTCCGCGTGAAAGGATGCCCCAATAATATTCCATTCACCAAACTCAAACCTTCCCCCTTCCCCTCGCTTCTTCATACCATGTATACATCCCACCTTTTCCCTCTCAATCTTCCACCAGTCTCCCACCCTTCAAGCGCACATACACTATCTTTCTCTTTCGTGGTCCAGTCCATGTATGATGTCGAGGTTTCTCCTACAAGCCACCATTGATTTTTCATTCGTCGGCTTTTCAATAGTTTGTTATGAGCTTTCCTTTGGCGACGTCCTCTTCGATCTCATTCGTCTGGCCTCGGTTGGTTGTCGTGTTGGGGCTGGATGATGGTGATGTACAAATTGTTTCGGAAGATTGAAAAAGTTGAGGAAGTGGAGGGGAGTTTTGAAGTGGTGATTTGGGCATAATTGTTGTGAGGTTGACAGAGAATCATATTGTCTTCAAAGGGATGCCCGATTGGTGGAACAATTAATACTGATCTCAAAATTTCTCCTCCTTCTCCAGGCCATTTCACGGTTCTCGCCTATTTTAAGGTCCACAATGAATTAACACAAAAAATCCATTTACTATTGCCCTCTTTTCGAGTGGTAAATCTCATTGCTCATCAGGGCAATTGATTTATTTCCATCTACTTGAAAAAACAGAGGAACATACAAGACATTATCATACATGATTATTTCAATATTAGCTGTGATTGATTCTAATTTGAGACATCCCACATGATTCAAGGATCTATATATGAATTTCATTCCTGCCTATTTATGAAACTCCCTTTCACTCCAAAAACGAAACTAATACTGCTGTTCACTAACTAAGGGACCAAAGGGAAATAGTGTGGAAGATTGTGATTAAAAATTAGTGTATATTTTGATTAGGCCGGACTCAAATGTTCCTTCAAATGGTGAATCTCATGAATTTTTGAACCGTTATTCAGTCCTGACTCCAGACAGATGTCCATTGAAGTCAACACAATGAGAAATACATCAAAATCCATTGAAGCACTGTGTGTTTCAACTTTGAAAGAAAATAGTGCAAAATACATTTTTTCACACACCTGCATGGAAAGTTCGTACTTTCCTCCCGCTCATCAAAGAGCAAAATGCGAAATTTCCTTTGCAGGCATGTTAAAAAATAGCATGTGCACCTCGGGCGGGAAAACATGACTTTCCGCCTTTGATGCACAATAGACTATAAACAGCGAACTTACACCCAAAAAACTCATACTCAGAGTCTTATCACATAAAATCAACACAATAAGCATAAGGATTAATCAAATGAATGATGTACAAACAGGTAAAATCAAGCACCTCACGAAAACATCTCTAAGACAGTTCACAGTTGCTAAAACACATGTAAACAGCCCTCAAATATCGTCAGTCTTTAACCTCTCCAAGCCACTGCAACGATAGGCACAGGCCACACCTCAACAGCTTCCATTCCTGATATGATCATCCTCGACCATATTTTTGGATCACCATCGGACCCGGAATATTCACAACAGAAGTATAAGAATAGTGATAAGATGCACTATGACTGATTATTGATAAGAAAACAATCATATTTTCCGAACGATATAAAATTCAACACCTCATCAAAGAATGTGAAATTTCCATGTTTAAATCTGAAAGCCGAACAACATTCCGACTGGAAACTCAGATCAGACTGGACTGCGAGACTGATTACTAAAAACTGCTTTTAATGAATTTTGGATCAGAAATGTAACGCCTGTTTAGGTCCACGTCTAATCCAAATGCTAGCATCCGATCTTTCTGATCAACACCGGATGCAATACAGATTCAGTCGTGATTTGATCTATCACTCCGCAACATTCGATCAGTCTCTTATTCCAGCCTGATTAGAGTTTTCATTCGGGACCATCCTTCCTTGCATCTTATCTGACCTTGTCCTTATCAAGTCACTTCAGCTGAACTTTCGCTCATTACTTTTCTGCAAAACTCTGTGATCTTGCATTATTTGAACAGAACAATTCCTAACATAATGAATCATACTGAACCTAATCATTTTTCAAAAAAAAATCTTTCTCACCGTCCCAAACAAAATATTATCATCTTCAAATTCAAACAATGAACCTGCTCCAACCTGCGACTTACCCCGAAAAATCTACACCAGTCAATAAAATACCAACAGTAGTGAGTAATACATAACCTATAACTTTAATCAGGAATGAATAAACGCGAACAGAGCCCCCCTTTTCGGTTTGCGGCACTGCGTCAAGGCGAAGAATGGAGATGAGGATGTAGCCGAGTATCGGCATTGTTTCCAAACAAAGCCCGCCTTTCATACCCCCCTGAGCACACCCTGGTGGTTGCCCCCCTCCCCCTAACCCCTCCACTTTCCACCCGTCACATCTCACCCAGTCGCCCCCTTTTCTGTAGTTGCTTTCTCTGTTCCTCTCCTCTTGGCGGACCTACACCACCAACTCGGTATGTACACCACTGCCTTTCGCCACCCTCCCCCCCTCTCCTGCCCTTCTTCATGCACTCCCCCACAGCTTTTCACTCATTTGACACGCAAAGAAAAGTCAGGCGAGCCAGCATTGTGGCGACCACCACCCTGTGCGACCCATTGTTACCACACCAATACTACTCATCCACCTCCATCATCCCCCTCCCCTCCCACCAGTCTCTTTACCACCCCTTCACTGCTCTATGATTCTCCTACAGTCGACTTTTGCGGTCCCTCCGCAAAACCCACCCAATGCTCGTCCTTTCAGAACCTTGCGAGTCAACCCCCAGTGCAGCATGTTATAGCTGCCCGACTTCTCTACACTTTGACAGCTTTTGCTTCTCGTTTGTCAGATGTTGAATGCCAAAAGCGCGTTTCATCTAGGCAACCCTCACGACTTTATTTTTTCTGTGGGTTTTATTTGGAAAATTAATCGATACATGTGAGGGGGTTTGCTTTTTGGTCATTGTTCTGGGGGTTGAAATTTTTTGAAAGGAACTTTTTGAAGGGTGGTTTTTTGTTGTTCAACTGAAACCCTTGGAGGTTGAGTTAAAAAGTGAACGACAGCTTTTGGTACGTTATGATTGATGTAGGAAATGATGTTCGGCGCAAAAAACTGTATATAGCTTATCACTAGTACAAATATTAGTAATAGCGTTAGTTTTTGGCAGTTATTGAATACCATTTCTAATTGTCGCATTACTGCTTTGTTTAAAAAGATTTTCATATTGATCTACGTCCGGCTATGAGGTTCATCGGGGGTCTGTTTCTACTGATGCTTCCTAAACGGTCACACAGTCAGGGCCTCGTTCAACGCTGCTCAGCTTCTTTCATTTCAACTGTTTTTATTTCTAACGCGGATATATTTCTTGAAAATAAAGTCAAACCCGAGAGGATTTTCAAATCAGGCTAGAATAAGAGACTGATCAGTAAGAAATATAACAAGTGCACAATGCTCGTCCTTTCAGAACCTTGCGAGTCAACCTCCAGTGCAGCATGTTACACCTGCCCGACTCCTCTACACTTTGACAGCTTTTGCTTCTCGTTTGTCAGATGTTGAATGCCAAAAGCGCGTTTCATCTAGGCAACCGTCACGTCTTCATTTTTTCAGTGGGTTGCAAATGGAAAATTAATCGGTACATGTGAGTTGGGGGTTGAAATTTTTTGAAAGGGACTTGTGAAGGGCGGCTTTTTGTTGTTCAACTGAAACCCTTGGAGGTTGAGTTAAAAAGTGAATGACAGCTTTTGGTACTTTACGATTGATGTAGAAAATGATGTTCGGCTCAAAAAACTCTAGCTTTTCACTAGTACAAATGTTAGCAGGAGGGCGATAGTTTTCGGCAGTTCTAAAATACTTTCTGAAATGGAATGGCCCATTTTCAATTGTCTCATTACTGTTTAGTTTAAAAACATTTCCATATTGTTCTACGTTCGGCTATCACGTTCCTCGGGGATCTGTTTCTACTGGTGCTTTCTAAGCGGTCACACAGTTAGGGCCTTGCTCAACGCTGCTCAGCTTCTCTTAACTGAACCGTTTTTGTTTCTTATATGGATATATCCACGATGAGATAAATTGATAAATTGATTCGGAGATAAATTAAATAAATCGACTTGGAGGCAAATAACCTGACCAGTCTCGTGAAGTCTCTCGTGGCATCACTAGAAATGTCTCTTATTCTAGCCTAGTTTAAGTTTTCACCAGGGATCATTAGGTTTCTAAAGTTGAATTTCCACTTCATCAATTTTAGTTATCCTCGATTCCTCAGTCGAAACGAACAATGAACCTCAGACAATAGAAACGTTTATTAAAAAAACTTCGTACGATGCTTTCGTCTAATGTAATGGATGATAAAAAGTGACATTCCGTCGAAAAAATATCGGTGAAATCAAGGAGAGAATCCCACCAGGAAGGGACTCACCACGGATCACTGGGGATAGAAACGAACCTGCTGAAAGTTGTGGAAAACTATCGTGACAGAATGGTTCGAATGAGTGGAAGGGTAGCGGTACATGCGTTAAGCGGGGGAATTGGTTGCAATGAAATGACTGAAGAGTTCTGCTTGGTGATGTGCTTGGTTATGTGTACCGTCGAGTACACTGGAACAAAATAAGAGACGGAGAAATCGTGAATCATCGTGCGAATATGTTATATACGCTCAAGCTCGTCTGTTCATACGTAACTGTACGGTAGAATAGACGAATTGTTCGAACGACGGGTACCTACGAGGCTTTTGTCTATTTTACGGAGTTCCAAGGGCTTCCATTCACTGTCTGTTAAGCTTGGAAATGTATTTCAGCAGTACGCGTTATGTGACTTTTGAGGCCATCAACGGCACATATTAATTATATCATTTTTTTTAGAATTGTGACAAATATAAATTTGATCATTCCATCGAGAATCATGACATCGTCCCGCCCGGAAATTTGCGATGTGGAAACATAAATCAGGCTGGCGGAAGCGACTGATCAATAAAGCCTGATCTTCATCGGTTTTGGATTAACAACGAAATCCTTGTTTGGGCCCAAACCTGATCAGGATTTTAGAATTCGATATTTGTTCTCAGATCCAAATTTGATGTGGTTCCATTTGTAGTCTGAGTAATTAGAATGCGGTCAGAATCCATACAGAGCTGCATTAGATGCAGATATTTTTTCAAGATCTTGACTGGATTCTGATCAAAAAGTCTAATCAGGACATACTGACCAGTGTCGGATCTGTACATACAAAAAAACCTAAATGTAAATGACTTTTCTGAAGTTGTTTTTTAAGCTTTCTGCAGTCTATTTTACGCTTGAAGTTGAAGCATAGATTATCCTCGAAAGTGCCGTAAATTACGGTTACATACACGTAATTTACGATTTCCTATTCGTAAATGATGGTTATTTTGTCTGTATTCCACGGATACTTTAATTGAATTGATTTGAGGTTGCACTGAGATATTTCGGGTGTGGCCATCTTAGATCTTGTACAGATTCCACACTGGTCGGGATGTCCTGATAAAACTTCCCAATCAAGATTCGGTCAAGATCTTACAGGCGTGTCTGGATCCAATACCGCTCACGCAATGCTAATTCTATCGTGATCAGTCAAACGACGACTGGATCCGGATCGGATCCGATATAGAGAAGATCGATCGGATGCTAATCTCTGCACTTGACGTGGATCCAAGAAAGCCTTTTATTGTTGATCTGAAACTCATCATATAACTCTTCCAGTGAGGAAGGTACGTAGTCAGACTCAAAATGATAACATAAACTGAGTGGTGTGGTTAGATCTGAGTTTCCACTGATTTTCTTTCTGAATCTCTAATTTGAATTTCTACTGAGGTAGCTCAGATCTACCCATCTTAAATCAGATACAGATTTGACGCGAGTCTGCATGACCTGATGAAACTTTCCGATCAAGATCCGATCAAGATCTTTGAGGCGTGTCTAGATCCAATACCGCGTAAGCAATTCTAATTCTATCGTGATCAGTGAAGCCACGACTGGATCCGGATTGGATCCTATACAGAGAAGATCGGTCGGATGGTAATCTCTGCATCTGACTTGAACCCAAAGAACCCTTTTATTGTTGATCCCAAACTAATCAATATCAGGTTAAAGCTCAGTGCCTTACTCCAGTATGATTCAAGTTTCCTCTCGGAATCTTCAGAAATCACCTCGGAAGATATATAACTCTTCCAGTGAGGAAGGTATATACGTAGTCAGACTCAAAATAGTAACATAAACTGAATGGTGTGGGTAGATGTATCGGTTAAGTGGGGGAAATTGCAAAACAATGAGACAACGCGCGGGAGGCGAGTTGGGGGTAACAATGTGAGAGACAATAAGCCTGATAATGTGCCAGAGAATGGATGCCTAGACAAAAGAGTCGAATAAGGACGCACACCGCCACACATACACTACACCAATACAATTTTCATCATGTGTATACAAACGAATACCTGTATAGATTCATACTGCCTCTTCCGTATACATATCTGTCTGCCTGCATTATACAGACAGTTTCATCCGCAGGATGTGTTCAACTGCCGGATTACACACGGACCCGTGTTGTATTCAGATAGGGACCTGTCAATTCCCCTAAATTTGAAATTTAAATGATCAATCCGATCAGAGGAGAAAAAATCAAATCAAATGAAGAATATAGAAAATTTTGAATGGACGAACGTAAATCGAAAATTTTGTGGTGCAATGTAAAAGTAGCAATAATAAATTCCTCATTTATCATCAATAGGTGAATTTTGTCAATTGATGAGATTATTTTTTCCTCCAATTCCAGTGATTTTCTCTTCGATTCAGAATCAATAAAAGTGTGGTAATAGTTGCGTTCACCCCATCCTCGGACGAGGGTCGAAGGCGGTGATACTGGGATAAAGCTGGGAGATATACGACCGAGAGGATAACCCCAACATAACCGCTCAGCCGGGTGTTGCAGGAGGGTTTCGAAGCGAGTCAAAAGGCCGTCCGAGTCTCTGGTGCTATCGGCCCGCCACCCGACGTATACACCTGTTGTTTTAACCCGCCCATTGGGTTATTGTGTTCTCACCCTATTCTTGGTACTCTCTTCAACTTCTACCCTCTTGTTATATACCGCAGTATAACCACTATTACCACTGTGAACTGTCGTTTATTCTGGGTTATTCTCGATACTGCGCGGGTCCGACCACTGTTGTGATCTTACTACTAGTTTTGTACGTTATTGAATTTCTACGAAATCGATCTAATAATTTTTAACATATTAATTGTATATGGGCTAATAATTGTAATTGTATTGTACTCGACACTTTCTAGCTTTTTAATCTGCAAAAAGTCGATTCTTTGATTTTTCTTGAATGTTGAATCATCCCAATGAAGAGAGGAATGGAAGAAAATTTTGTCAGTTTTTGGGAGGTATGGGAGAGCAGGGCAAAATGAGACGCCTCTTTCTTTTTTGTTTTTCAATGAGACAAATGAGTCCAGCGTCTTTATCGATGTAACTTCGTTTAACAGATCACATAAGTAGGAAAATAAGTTTTTGAATCAAAATAGAAACTTCTATCTAAGACAATCTCTAATCGTCGTTATGAACAATATTCTAGTTTTTACGGTTATGGAAAAATTGCTTGTCTCATGCGGATATTTCATCTTATAGTTATGAATGTTTGTAAGTTCATCATAAATCGATTTTTTTTGGTAAACTACAAAATTTTTGGCGGTAAATTTTCGATATACTTTCAGGGAATTGTTATCACATTTTTGCCCCACTAAAACTTCAAGGAATTTCGTCATTGAAAATTCAGAATCTCATGGGAAAATCAATGACAACTGCAAATGTAAATTTATTTATTCTCTGAATCTTAATAGAAAATCGAAAATTTTCAGTAAATGTAGTCTTAAATTTTCAAGTAATTGGAAATTCCACGTTATTTAATATTAAATATTTATTTTTTCATAGAAAATTCTAATAAGTTGAGGAATTCTTGTCCTAATGCTGTTTAAAAATTTTGAATGTTCTGGGAAACCTGAAGTTTAACCATTTTTTTCCCCGAAATCGCATTCAATATTCATCTTCTGAAAATTACTAGTCGGTTGCACGAAGAGAAATATTCAATATAAATTACGTATCTTTTCCGTAATTCCGGAGCGAAATGTGGTTGTAGGAAATTTTGCGGAACTGTCACGGAATTGTTCCAGAGCGTTCCGTAATTTTTACCTGAATCTCCTGTGAAAAATTATGATACTGTCACTTGAATTTTCTGAGTCGATTCTTTAATCGATGAGCGAATTGAGTTCCGTAATTTTTACTGAACATTTCTCTCCGTGTGTCTATGAAATTTTAAGAACAAGGGCCGATTGATCATAAATCGAGTGAAATAATTAAGAGTCTCTCCCGTTTTACCTCACAAGGATCAAACTTCGTCATGGTAATGGCTATTTTGGCATTTATTAATTAATTATTATCAATGATACTAGACTAAGAATTGAGTGCTAACTTCACATGAATACTTCTATGCTTATCAACTTCGGATTAGAATTTTTTCAGATTGTAATCTTTGACATCTGAAGTATATTTATACTTTAAATCTACTAACAATGGGGTATTTCATTAGTAACTGTAGAGAAATCAATCATTTGTGTAAAATCTCAAATTTTACAGGGGTCTCGTTTTGCCCCGCTATCCATTTTGCCCTGAAGTCGAATTTTGACCCAGTCTTACCTACCTAAATATGGGTAACACCGCTCGATATTCCATGTAGTTGATTTGTATTCCACAATTGTCGCAGAGAAAATTTCGTCGGCATAAATTAACTGGATTTAATGAATGATATCAAAATTTCGCTCAGGGAACATGAAATTTGTCTTTCTAGCAGAGAATCTTACATCTCTGCCCAAGAATTTTGCACTGTAAGGACCTAAAAATGTTAGAGACATGATTTGTTCAATGAAAAATGAGCAAAAGTGTCAATTTTTTTTCATCAATACTTTCTGAAATTAGATACTATATCCTATTCTAAAAAGAACATACACAACATACACTTAAAGTCGATAACCATCGATATCTCGCAAGTATGTCACGCTTATTCCTCATTGGTTCCAGTCGTCTGAGGCGGCAAATTTAATTCATGATTAATTGAATTTTGAAATTTTCAATTATGATTGTTACAATTACAGCGCGCTGTAGCATGCGTTCGGTCTTATTCAAACAGAAAGAGTGTGAAAAATGTTGACGCCTGCATGACTTGACTGGATAAGCTACTTAAACACGTCTTGAACTATTTAAATTATAATTTTCTACACTGGGGTACAAACACACTAGCATTTGTCATCAGGTGTCTGGATCTCCACAAAACCAACATGTTGAGTATGAAAACGATACTACGAAGGATACAAAAAGGCCAAAGAATTAAGCCTCTGTCCAATTAATGAAGAAATGAACATTCATGCGTACAACGATGATCATTTTTAGCACCAAACAATGAACCCCCCAATAATACCCATTACCGTTGAAAGCAACTATTATATCCTCCTTTCGGGACACATCTTAAGATATTTTCTCAAGTACCCACATGCAGAGTACTGAATAATTAGCATTTAACACAGCTAGTGAGTGTCGACAAAGATAAGCGGCACTCGGTTTCTGTTCTTTCCTTTTTCCATTTATAAAAGCAAAAAGGAATGAGAAGAAAAAAAAACATTAGAGCGTGAGATTCTCTTGGAGTGAATCTGGCTTCTTAAGGGCACACGGGCCCATGGCGATGTCCTCTCTTATAAAAGAAAAGGCAAAATACTGAAGAGATTTTGAGAGAGGGGGGTGGGACCAGTGGAGAAAGAGGATGGAAGTAGCTATACAAGGCAGAAGCGCCACAAACAGTCCATAGAAATTCTCTCGTAGATTGAGACGTGTAAGAGTCACTGGATGTGCCCAAGTCTGTGTGTTGGTTCGGTGTTATTTAAGCTTCGCATAATGGCAACTCTTTTATGCTTCTTGTGTCTTACATCTGAGACTATGTCGCTCCGGAGGGCGCATTCATTCCAGTGAATGCAGCGCACCGCGCCGGCACAATGCTTTTCTATGGCGCCTCCAGGCCATCGTCCGCCTATATACGTGTATCACAAAATCCCCTGGCGTTATCCAAGACATAGCGTATACAAGGAAATCTCAGCTTTCAACTTTTGCCTTTTCCATATCTTGCAGCAACTTCTTCATCTTCTTCAGTTTCGGTACTATCGTATTGCAAAGGATTGATGTACTGGAAATATTTTTCCATGGAGTTATTTGGAGTGTGGGAATTCGAAGGCTAGAATCATGGTGATATACTCATGACCGGTATTAATTCATTAAATGGGTCAGGATTTGGCAACCGACCTTAGATGGCATCACTCCCAGTCACTCCCATCAACTAGTGGCTCAAACATAGTATCAGAGTTCGACCAATACTAGAGAATCTGATGATGATCAAAGATCTCAACCAGAGTGACCAGCACTAGTGATAGTGATAGATCTCACATATTGACCACTAGTGATAGTGATAGTGGTAGATCTCACATATTGACCAGGCCTGGCGTACGGTGATCTTAATTTCAGCTAGAAACTGCATAATAGATCATGGCACAGCAAAAACTTCAATGCTCATAGTCAATCTTCATCCAAGGCTGCGCTAACATTGACATCCCAAACTTGGCCTGATATAATTGCTATTAGGTGACCAACTACTAGGCACCTAGGCTACTAGGTTGCTATTGGTCTAGTGATCCAGAGCTAAAGTTAGACCAATGTGAGCTCAGACTCATCCCTAATTTCTTAGCAGAGTTCACTGCTGGTAGATGAGGAATGGACAAGGATTGGTTGAGACCGGTCCAATCTTTGCTGGCGCTAGGGCACCCTCAGTAGATCATGGCCCATTCCCGGTCTCAAGATCAAGAATTCTATCGAAATTCATTCAACGTCGGTTATTGCTGTTATTTACTATTCAATTTCATTATTCATAATTTCTTAATTGTTGATAATTAAAATTTAAAAAGTAATTCTTTTATCTGAAACACACATGACTAAATAAAAATTCGACTTCAACACAGTTCCAAATCTTATTTTTATTGCATGTTTGCTGATTTATGAATGATGAGGACCGATTCTTGACAAATTTATCGCGCACTGATAAGACAGATTGGATACCGACATTCGGCTCATGCATGGATCCAAACAAGCGTTACAAACCTGACCCAAAACTGATCAGAACCAGTTTTTCCTGGTCATTCCCTTATTCCAGGCTGATTTGAATTTCCACTCGGGATAGTCTTGGAATAATCTTGATTTAAGCTGACAAAATTAAACCATCGCTTAACACTCCAACTTGGTCAGATATCATCATCTATCAGTAAATCAGACATGAAAAATTGGCTCATGCTTGCTAAAATTGGCGAACTTCTTAGTGAACCTCAACTCATTCCTAACTCCATATCTTGAAATTCAAGAGCTTTTTCTAATAACAAATGGAAACAAAATTTCCGCCCCCTTCCCGGACCCCACACAATCAACTGCTTTTTTATACTCTCCATGTCATCTTTCTCCTCTTCTCCCCCGACAAGCAATGGACCTAAAATCCATTGTTCAGTCACGTATTGATTCATACATTCCACAAAGAAGAGAGAAATTGGGTTGACTGAGAAAAACACTTCAAGTGGATATGTTTTTAGTCGAGCGATCCGATTCGCGTGCCAGGTCCAGCATATCGGTGGTCCAACGATCGGGTCACAAAACACCGAGTAGCGCACGAGGACACAATAACCCGGGCCGCAACAATACTGCCGACAATACGAGAGAGCATCATCATCACATACACACACACACAGTTAACCAGGGAGTCCCCGAATTCCATTGTCTGTACTTCTGTTGTTCTCCTTTCATTCCACCCCTCGCCTTACCCATCCTCCCCGTGCCGCCCACCCCACTTCCCTTCTTAACCATCCCTCCTTCCTTCTGCACTTTACCAGGAATTCGCATCGCAACACGAGCACACACACAGACACTTTGAGAAGCATCTGTCTCACTTCTACCGCTTGACGTTGATACAACTTCTCTGTTTAATTGCACTGACACCAACGAAACTCAACCAAGGCGCCAGGATCTGACCATTGCCCGAAACTGGATTGCTATTCAATTGCCACCTCGCCTTGTCTGCCCTTGTATTCAATTTTCACTTTAGTGTCTGTAGGGACTTCCGGTATTGTTGAATATCATTTGAGAATGTGTTCAGGCCGTAGATTAATGGCGAAAAATTCAACTGGATATTCTTTTCTGTTATAAAGACACGAAGAGAAGAAAAATTTTTGATTTTCAGAGACATGTCACTGATTTTCAGAAATTTATAACTAATTATTAAGGAATCGCGATTGTAAAATTCAGTGATTGCAAAATTTTGTAATTCAGTGATTTTGTCACCAATTTTCAATTACATCAGTAATTTCCAGTAACATCATCACATAGTTTTAAAAGTCGCGGGCTATTATTTTAACGAATAATTTTCCTGCATACCAACGATCGGGATCAGCTTTGCAGTAAAATCTTTTAATCTGCAAAACTGATCCCTCTCGTTGTTATGCAACAAAACATTCGGGAAATACCCGATAATTTTGAAAGTCTTGGGGTATTATAGCTGAATATTTCATATAAGAACGGACAATATTCACGTGTTACTCAATAAAATTTCCGGTGCCGGCACTGAAATTTTTTCCTGATCATCCCTTTGCGTCCTTTTTCTCGCGCTAGTACTGTAATTATTGTAGAGAATTTCTCTCTGTGTGATTTATCAAAAATTCCTAGCAACAACAATAAAGTCCTAGATTGAAATAGTTTCGTTTGAACCAATAATTTATTCATATACAAGATATTCATTGAAAAAATATTGATTACAAAAAAACCATGAAAAAAGCTGAACCTGACGAATTGAATTTGGAAATTTAAAAAAAGTTCTCAGGAGACGGGCATAAAGTAAGCACTGGAGAAATCACAACTTATTACTAATAAAAAATTGTAGTTCAAAGTTTTTCCTCTTTTCATATAACTTGCTTCAAAACTTTTCCATCGGACCTTGTCTAATTGTTCAATCTTTTGTCCCATCAAATCACTTCCCGTCATTAAATTCTCCCGAAACTACATTCACATCCTCATCTTTTCAGCCAATTCGAAATTTTGATTAACCGTGAATGTAAATTCATCCTATTATTCACCAACAAATGATCCTCACCGAGTCTATCCCACCCACAGCCCAAATTGTGCGCACCATTCTATGGTAAATACACGCACATACTGACAGAAAAAAACAAGAGAAAGAGAAATAGTTACATGTACAGGGTGCTCTCAACTGGTGCTTCCACACACGAACGAGGAAAGCGAATCGGCCGTTCCACTCATCTCCTCTCTCATACCGTCCGTCTCATTGTGTCGGACGATTGTCTTAGAATAATGGCGGAGACTCACAATAGTGACTACAATGCTTGCTCGTCTAACAATGCGATGACGTCACACGAGCGAACGATGTACGTGAATGTGCTGCGCCACGACGCCCAGCGTCGTGTGCGTCTCACTCTAACTCTACCATTTCGTCTCTTCAGGAATACTTTCATCTTTCTCTCTCCCCCCGGTGTCTCTTTCACTACCGCCCCCATCCCTGCGCCGTTCCCTCTTTTAATTTTTTTAGTGCAAGTTTTAACTCTGTCTCTCGTTTGCATTTCAAGTGTTTTCTAGGTAACTGTATGTATTATTATGCTTTTATACCGGGGAATTCTTTCTTTGTTTCGGTAATCATCGAAGAGTGTCATAGATGAAGTGGGAATGAATAAATTTAATTTCCGTTAATTTTTTAAGGATTCTTTTGGTGACAAATGGTATGTGCACCTAGCAGGGAAAACAGGAAAACAAAGCCCACGTGTTTATCACTAGGGCTGCGCACGAGACGAGACAAGACGAGGCTTTAGAGAGCGGCGTAGTGATACCGCGAGAGAAATGAGAGAAATGAACAGACGAGACGAGACGAGACGAGAAAAGTTGGTCGAGAGAACAAAAGAAACGAGACCAGAGATGAGACCCTCATTCTTTGACTTTTATTTTATCTGACTCTCATATTTTCTGAAACACATTTTTTTACCCTTATTTTTCCTGACAGTTATTTTTTCCATGCGGGACGAGATGAGATAAGACGAGTCAAGACGAGATGAGACGAAAGACTACGAGAGAATCTTTTGCCTCTGGACGAGACGAAGGAACAAATATCTCTCGTATGTCGAGACGAGACGAGAAAATGCCATTTCTAATTTAGAGAGAAAAAATCCCGCAAAGCCCGGTCGGGATTCGAACCCGGGTCTCCCAGTTAGGCGCCGGGCACTCTCCCAACTAAGCTACTGGGAACTACGGAAATTCTCCCTCTAAATTCACCCCACAACACCTCTTAACCACCTTTAGGCATTAAATAATTTGAATAATTGTATTTTTTTTTAATCACATGTTGATGTTCAATCGCGATGCTAACGTAATTGTGGAAAGTGATAGTTAAGTTGAAATTTAGACTTGTCCCAAAGAGGGGGACGGTGGAAACCACAATTGTATAGGGCATTTTCAAATGCCGGCGATATTTACACGAAATCGCGAAGTTCACGCTTCGCGTTAAATCGCGATGTTAACATAATTGTGGAAAGTGGTAGTTGAGTTGAAATTGAAGTTTAGACCTGTCACAAGGAGGCGGATGGTGGAAACCACAATTATATGGGGCATTTTCAAATGCCGGCGATCTTCGCGCAAAATCGCGAAGTTCACATTTTGCGTTAAATCGCGATGTTAACATCATTGTGGGAAGTGGTAGTTGAGTTGAAATTGAAGTTTAGACCTGTCTCAAGGAGGCGGACCGCGGAAACCACAATTATATGGGACATTTTCAAATGCCGGCGATCTTCGCGAAAAATCGCGAAGTTCACACTTCGCGTTGAATCGCGATGTTAACATCATTGTGTGAAGTGGTAGTTAAGTTGAAATTAAAGTTTACCATGCAATCCACACTCGGGTTGGAATGTCCTGTTTTCCTCTCTTATTGCACAATCTACTATTCTTGAAACAAACAAGATATTTCAAATAGAGATCTTTATTTGATACAAATGAACCATTTTCCTGAGTGTGACGTCCGTTATGGTGATTTTCGTAGTTTATAGCAAAAGAATTTGTTCCCAAGTGATTCTATCGCTTCCATAATCAACCCAATTATAAAAATCATGCTAAGATGATTTCTCCCGAACTGTAACGAACAAGATAACACTAACAGAGTATACAACAATAGGAGCTTCTTTGAAATTTCTTTCTAAGCTGATGAGTGTATTCATACGTACACCTTTTGAGGTGTAAAAAGTGACGAATCGTTTCTAACGGTGAAAGGACAAAGCACAAATTGACGCTAGAAGAAAGAAAAAACATGCAAACTATTTTACTCGCTATTTTTTCTTCTGAAAACCTTCGTGTTGTGCATATTCATCACCAGAAAATACCACAAAAAATCATAAACATTCGCGAACGAACGCGAGTAAAAGTTGAAGAAAGAAGTGTGGGTGGGACACGGAGAAAAAAAATATCTGGAAAGAGAAAAATACGAACGGAGGAAAGAGTCTCCTTCGAAGAGCCTCTCTTTGGCACCAGATAAGAATAACCGACGAGGACGACTCGCCCGTTTGAATACCCCGCCTGTTAATTAATGCCGCCATTCACCGCGCACATTAAATTAGTACCGAATTGTACGACTCGTACCGAATTCAAAGGCCAGGTGTTCTGAAAAGAGTTCTTATTAGCAAACACAGAGGCATCCTCTCTCTCGTACTGTCCAACCAATGGAAGAAGGAGAAGTAGAGAAAAAAGAACGGGTAAAAAGTTTTCACCGATTGATCCAGAACATCTCAATCATCCGAGGAACAATGCTTGAGAAATTTTCAGAAGTTTTTAAATTTCCATTTAATTGGAATTTTTTATTGAAAGAGGAATCGAATATTGAGAAGTGGAAAGATGCTTTTTCAGAGCATAAACCTCTATATTTCCTGCTAATTTTCATAATAATTATGAAGTTCGTTATTACATCTTGTTTTTCTATTACGAGAACATCCTGACTGAAATTGAAAAATTATCCCCATGTCAATGGACTCATTGAAGATGCTTATAGGTACATGGCCAGGGTTCTGGAAAACTGAAGGGTCTCCTCAATTAGTTTTTGAAAATCAAGAAACGAGGAGGTCAGAACTCTAAACTGGAGAACACTATGGCTGCTAAACATAGTTGATTTGACTAGATTACGTTAATGATTCCAACGATGTCATAGAAATTATGATTTCAGCGATAGCAAACACGAATATCAGTGATTTCATGATTCATCCGGATTTCATCGTCTTCATCCAACTGAAATCAACGACTTCTGCCTCATTGAAATCATTGAACTCTTGCAAAACTTAAGTAATAATTGGGACTTGAGAATTATTTATTAGAACTATTGATTTGATTGTTACAAAATATTAAAGAACAATTACAAATGATTACTAGTATATCTAATAAACTAACGTCCAATGCTACCCGAGTCGAATACTTGGACCTGACAAGTTCTACTTAGGTCTTTCCGTTCAGAAATGGGTAGATCTTGGGAAGCCTCTTCCCAAGTGCTATACCGGGACCTTTCTACCTCTGGTTATGTCCCATTTCAGCACTTGTTAGGTGTAAGCAGGACTTGTATTCAGACTTTCCAAATCCTTGCCGGTCCCCGTAATTCTATGGGCCTATATTAAATCTGCGTTCATATCCCTGTTTACTCGCGCGTTATTGAAATAAAAAATGCAATTATTGTTTTTTTTTTAATCTCGAAAATCGACATTTCACGAGAGGGTGGAGGGGAGATGCATGTATGTGGAGGCTTGACATTTGTACACAACAAGGGGAGAAGGTTGCAGAATCTATTCTAGCCACTCTTGTCCCTACACTTGCATGCATTATCCAAATAAAAAATGAAAGTGTTAACAAATATGACCATTGTTCCAAGTAAAAACCGAAAATCTGACCCTGTGGCCCCCGGTGAAAATTTTTTTTTTCAGTTTTCACTTTTTCCACATACTTTTGATAGTTCTGAATAGCCCGTCGCTTAAATAGTTGGAATCAACGTTCACCCGGCTAAAAAATTCGATTTTGGCGAAAATCCACTTGCCCCGGAAAACCCGAAAATCTGACCCTTTGGCTGGGGCCAAAAAAAACGGTTTCTCAGTTTTCACTTTTTCCACATACTTTTGACAGTTCTGACAAGCCTGGCGCTTAAATAGTTGGAATCAACGTTCACCCAGCTAAACAATTCGATTTTGGCAAAAAATCCAAGATCTGACACTTTGACCCTTGACCGACTTTCCCCCCGGAAAAATCCAAGATCCAACACTTTGGCCTCCGGTGAAAAATTTTTTTTTTCATTTTTCACTTTTTCCACATACTTGTGATAGTTCTGACAAGCCCGGCGCTTAAATAATTGGAATCAACGTTCACCCGGCTAAAAAATTCGATTTTGGCAAAAAATCCAATACCTGACACTTTGACCCTTGTGACCCTTGTGACCCTTGACCGACCTTCCCCCCGGAAAAATCCAAGATCCAACACTTTGGCTTCCGGTGAAAAAAATTTTTTTTCATTTTTCACTTTTTCCACATTCTTTTGATAGTTCTGACTAGCCCGTCGCTTAAATAGGTGGAATCAACGTTCACCCGGCTAAAAAATTCGATTCTGGCGAAAGTTGACCTTCCCCGGGAAAAACTGAAAATCTGACCCTTTGAAAATTTTCAAAAAAAAAACGTTCAGTTTTCAGTTTTTCCACATCCTTTTGAGAGTTCTGAATAGCCCGTCGCTTAAATAGGTGGAATCAACGTTCACCCGGCTAAAAAATTCGATTCTGGCGAAAGTTGACCTTCCCCGGGAAAAACTGAAAATCTGACCCTTTGAAAATTTTCAAAGGGTCAGATTTTCAGTTTTTCCCGGGGAAGGTCAACTTTCGCCAGAATCGAATTTTTTAGCCGGGTGAACGTTGATTCCAACTATTTAAGCGCCGGGCTATTCAGAACTCTCAAAAGGATGTGGAAAAACTGAAAACTGAACGTTTTTTTTTTGAAAATTTTCAAAAAAAAAACGTTCAGTTTTCAGTTTTTCCACATCCTTTTGAGAGTTCTGAATAGCCCGTCGCTTAAATAGTTGGAATCAACACTCGCCCGACTCAAAAATTCGATTTTGGCGAAAGTCGACTTTCCCACTCGAAAAAATTCAATTTTGGCGAAAATCGACTTTCACCCTTGACCCACGTGAAATAAAATTTTTTACAAATTTCAACCCTCCGCATACATGCCTTCCCCTTCACCCGCTCGTAAAATCACGCGTTCTCGGTAGCATCGAGGAGGACTTCTCAGGACCGAAAAGAACTGAGGATTCGAAAGGTCTCCGGAAAAGGACGTCGCAGAACTGATTAGGACTTCCCAGGTCCATCTAGTTCTGGAGAGATCTTGAAAGACCTGTGTACGTCCAATCAGAACCAAATCCTCGACTCGGGATAGAAGTATTTTTTTACTTCCCTCAAAATACTTTGGTGAACTATCAAGTTCCCAAAGTTATCATCGAAAGTTGAAAATGAAATAGTCTTTCGATACTGGTTGATATCGATATACCCTTGAGTCATCATTAGCTGCGGCAGTAATGTATCTCAATCTTTTCTCATAATATACCAAGACCCGAATCGGTCCCGAATGGAAACGAAGGTTCTCGAAGGAGTGTGCATACGTCCCACGGAAAAAATAATAATCATGATTTTGTATTGTGGAGATAAAGTTAGATTTGAATGCCGATCATATGCATATAGTGAATTCTTTGATTTCACATGATTTCGTTGAATACCAATGATTACATTGTGACTTCAAGAAATGCCTTCACGGTTGGTAATCATCAGATTTCGATGATTTCAATTATGCCAGCGATTTTATTGACTTCAGACGTGACTGCAAATTGATTTCATATTGGCCTATGACTGTATGATTTTAGAATTTTCCAGCCCCGCATTAAGCAAAGACGCCAATAAACTGAGATTGTTCAATAATAGTTGATGGTGAGTTGAATATCTGAAAGGTGTTGAGAAGATGTCCCGTTGTTTAACATTTCTTTGGTTGTAACTTCTTCTAAATGCAGAACTATGAGATCTTAGCAGTTTTCCTATCCTATCGACTGGACGATAATGCAAGAGAAATTCCAGGTCAAACAAGACTGGATCCCGATCGAATCCGTGATTGACATTCAGGGTTTTGTGATCAGGATAACATTTGCCTTGTCACAGATCTTGATACAAAATCTGAAATGGAGGTTGTTCTGATCCAAGGCGAATCCTGCCGGTGACAATACCATTTGCCAGAATTTGCATTGACTTTGCATTACAATAGACGTTTCATGTCCGATCTGGGATTGTCACGAATCAAATGATTAATCAGTCCCTGACTTGCACCTTTGTTGAATTTCTTCTCGAATGTACCATGCCAAAAAATTTTTAATTGCTGTGGATTTATTTTCAAGGCACGATCAAAGTCGATCAGAATTTGGGTGGACGCGGAGCATGGGTCACTTTTCCCACGAGTGTCGAACAGTATTTTCTATCAAAATGTGTGAAAAGGGAGATTTTGCGCACGCGTAGCCACTTTACGCACAAGTAATGAAAACCGCTTTTCCGCACTCATATCTAAATATACTATTTCACCACAATGTGTGAAAAATGACTTCACACATTGCTACGCTATGCATGCGCAAAATCTCACTTTACGCACAAGTAATGAAAACTACTTTTTTCGCACTCGTATCTAAATATACTATTCCAACTACTCGTTAAAAAATCGATTTTGGAAAAGAAACGAATATCTGAGAATCCCTTCGATGAATCCATTCGTGATTGATGTCAACAGACAGCGCTCAGCGCAGTCTACATCGAGAACAAAAATGCTGAAAATCGATAATTCTGTGCGCACGGTTTGCAACAGGAAATCGTAAAAATGTTCCCGTAGACATACAGACATACATATGATCAATGTTGGTCCGGCAGAAAGAAACAAAATATATAAAAATTTGGAAATGTTTGATGTGTAAAGGCCGAGAGTGAAGGAAAAATCATGAAATAAAAGGAAAAAAAATAAAAGAAAGGGATCGAATGAGTGTTCAGATTGAACAGGATCTCGGGGTTCAGAATAACGCGAGTCGAGGAAAACGAGCATGAGGCTTGGTGGGGAGAGCAGCCGGTGGGTGGTTGGGCGAATCGTTGAAGTTGGCGACAGAGCGGGGAGGAAAGTGAAGGAAAACGAAAAGATTCGCGAATAGAAAAGAGGCTAGGGGGAACAAGGGAGAGGGGAACCGGTAACGCGATGGCGGGGTACATTGTGTCGGGCCGCTTGATACTTTATTCCATATAAAGGAACGGGCGGAACAATAGCGAGAACGCGGAAGAATGGAATGGAATGGGACTAAAGGGAGACAGAGTATTCAAGAGTGCAAGTGAGAATGAGAAAAAAATGAGGTGGGGAGGAGGGGGAGGCATTCGCCAGTGTGAAGACTCATCACTCCGTAAACAATGCATCAGGAAGGACGATGAAGGGGACTAAAAACTGAACTTCGTGTGGAATTTATTTATTCATAAATCCAGCAACTTCTCCTCGATAATCCCCTTACCCCATATATCCTTGAAGATCTGCCAAAAATAATTTTTTTGATTGTCCCAAATCCGCATACAAAATCAGCATAAATTTTTCGCCAACAATGGAAAATGGACAATAAACCAAATGCTATCTATAGCATTTTAATTTTGGCTTTTGAGAGTGCTGTATACTACATTCGCTTCTCCGAGTGTCGTACAGTATATCGAGGTCCGTTTGGTTGTGCGCAAATTCAACTTCTCCCATCTCTCTCGTCCTCTCTTCCTCACAATTCCTGGATGCCGTCCATTCACGCAGAAATCCACCGTTGTTACGTGGAGGATGGGTTAGAAATGGGGAAGGGGTGAAGAGAGAGAGCCCACAAAGCTATCGGGCGAGCGGCCGGTATTGTTGGCGAAGATAGGATTCCTTTGATTGTATGGCACCAGGAGCAGAGTGAGAGCTTATGTGTATGGTAAGGCGGCAGGGAGAGAGCGGGTAGGGGCGGGGGAGGAAGGTCACAAGGGAATGGGCCGAGAGCAAAATCGACGGAAGGAAGGAAGGAAGTGAGGCAAAAAGAGAGAGAAGGGAAGGGGGTAACAGAAGAAGAATCGGGATCGTTGGGAATCGTACTTCAGGCTTTACATAACGCGTTATCCTACTGTGACAATGGCCACCGAGTGCAACTGTAGATGGAAAAAAACATTCGTTTGATGTCTCAATGATGACTCCCGGGAATGTGGGAAGAAATTAATTCCAACGGCAGTTAAGAGGAATACAAAAAGTAGAACTGGTGGGAGAGAATTGATGGATGAAGTGCGAGAACCCTTCAAGAGGGTATGAGAAATATTGAGCTTTTGACGTGCTTTGGGAATTGCACATTTCTCGTTTCATTTGGGGATGAATATTTGTAATATGTTTCCGAGCAATTCTGTATTTTTTTAGGAAGAGAGAAATCATATTTGATTTGTTTGAAGGGTTGATTTATTTGAATGAGATCATTCCATTCCATCAATTCTTCTGTTTCTTCGGTTAGGTGAAAATTCAAACAAGCCTGAGTGGAAATCAGCCTGTTTGCCTGAGCGTAGATCAGATATAGATCGGATAATGATCAGAATTTCTTGATTAGACTTTTGGATCAGGATCTTCTGAGATTCTGAACAGAGTATCTGGATTTATTCTGATCAGTCGATCAGAAAGAATTTTTTCCTCAATTGACCCCGTTCAAATGAAAGTCAATTGCATCAAATCCGAATCAGATCAAATTGGGTTTAGGCAGCTTGACCTCAGACTGAGATCATGCCTACTTGATCAGAACTTGAACTGAGCCTGCCGCCAGATATTGGGATCCGATCTACCGGATCAAAACTTGGTCAGGTTCTCATCAGGCATCACCTGATCATACCTACCTGACCAGAACTTGAACTAAACTCGCTTGCATTTTCCGAAATCAGATCCACTGGATCAAAACTTGGTCAGGTTCTCATCAGAAATCACCTGATCAGTTCAACCTTACAACAACTGAATCCAGTTCTGGTCGTACTTCAGGTGGACCTGAAACAGTTTCCACTCGGGCATGCAAGGACCCCTTACTTTTACCCTTACTAAGTTACCCTTACCTTACACGTCTAACCCAAAACTGATCAGAATCAGTTTTTACCGATTAATTTCTGATTCTACTCTGATTTGACTTGCCACTGAAATGGTTAAAGAAGAATAGAAATGATGAACATTCAATCATCGCATCGATTTTGCCCATCGCATACATCGCAAAATCAAATGGAAAGCTGGATAATATAGTGGTCAATGCAGAAGACATGTATTCCCTAAAGAAATGACCCCTATTTTTTTTTCTCGTGAACACCACTTTTATGGAACTCCCCCAGAAATCGGTATAGAAACAGTTTGTAGACTAACATTTACGAGAAAGAAGGAACTGAGGTTGAAAATATTTAGACGTTCGCTACAGCTTGAGATAGAAAGAGAGAGAAAGAGTATGAGTCGCAGGATGAATAAGACTAAATTGTATCCACAATGCTGTCTCAGAGGCGGCCCATGAATAGCCTTAATAAACTCGCTAGATCCTTGGAAATATTTCAAACTCTCTCCCTGGCGAAGAGTGAGCGCGACGGTATAGAAAGAAGATGGAGGAGGGGAGATAAAAATTTACTCCTACTCTGACTTGTCGAAAACTCGGTACTGCACACATACACACCCCTTTCAATCCTGTCTTCCGGTTTTTGTTGTGGGTTATAATGAATGGTTGTATACAGAAAAGAAACTGCAGATGATCAAAATTTCTCCTTTCATCATTTTCTTGATTTGGAGCATAAATTGAGCATTTGAGGAGACCCATCCTTTTTTATTTGGATACGATTGTTAACTCCTAATTATTTGGGATTTTTGAAAATATAGAAACAGCTTGAAGAAGAATGATATCAAATGTATTGAATTGATGGCATGACAATAGATGATTATGATGAATTGTTGATCATTTCAATGGATTTCAATAGAAGAATAAATAATTGCGTTATCTTTGTGGTCTTTTCAGTTCATTGTTATCACATGAGCAGATGCACGTCAAATTAGAAGATCAAAAAAGTCAATGCTAGGGATTTTCGTGTCATTTTTTTCTGAACAAATGGCAATTACATAAAAATGAAAAAAAAATATTGATAATTGCGGGAATTATGGTTTTTGAAAACTGCTAGTGTTTGCCCAAAAATTTTGTTTGGCTCCAAATTTGTCTCAATCTTTCAACGGGAATTTAAGCTATCAAATCGCCTTTTGGCATACGCAATAAACATCGAAAACTCTTCAAAACGAAACGTCATATATAGCATTATCCTCATTTTGATGGGGTTCGTACGGAGCAACTTTCTGTTCTTCCGAAGGGAAGCCTTGTATTTGACCAATTTTCCGATTTTCTCATTTTCATTGCAAATGGTCTAGAATGGTATATACAGACAGGCGCTGACCACTGTCACCGAAAGAATATGATTAACAGGAACCCGAACCTCCCCATGCAGTTGCACTCATTGTGTTACGCGTATATTTCTAATTTATACCATTTGCAGAATTCGGCTGTCTCACGAATCCAGAGACACCTCAAGCAGTCAGTCGGTTGCGAACCTCATACCGGATCACATCCATTTTAAATTTTGTATATGAGGTATTCCACGCCAAATGAGTCAACCGCTGACCCTCACCCTCTTGGAAATTGATGGTGATTTTTTCTACAATTGGGGGGTTGAAAAACTATTTCTCAAATTTTTTCAGATTTTTTCGGCAGCCCATTTCGGAGATATGATTTTTTCTATCCATCCGATTTTTATTTATTAAGCGTCAAAATTTTCCATTTTTTACTGCCTATATGAGTGCTTTCAGTGCATTTTTTTGTTCGATTTCTTGAAATTCTTAATACCGAATTTTCGAAAAAAAAAATGTTGGAAAAATAGAATTTTGCAAATTACGTAAACGTCACGGTTTGCACGTCACGGTTGATGTTCAAAAATTTACTTTCAGTAATTTTTATAATCAAAACAAGTATTCCGAGCCATCATTTAAGTTGGGCATCCTCCTGGATCTATTTTATTTTTAATTTTTTCTTTCCAAAATTTCCACAAATTTGGTCAAAACCCTCCAAAATGCCTTCGATTGTGTATCGAAGAAATATGTAATGTATAGGTATACAATCAAATTCGCTTCATACTGTCTATAATCAAAATCAATCAACATTTTGGACAGTTTTGACCAAATTTCTGGAATTTCGAAAAGAAAAAATAGAAAATAAAATAGATCCAGAAGGATGCCCAACTTATATGATGGCTCTAAATACTTGTTTTCATTATATAAGCATTTTTGAAAAAAATGAAACAAATCAATCGTGACGTAATTGGCCAAATTCTAGTTTTTCAACTTTTTTTCGAAAATTCGTTATTATGAGTATCTAGAAATCGAAAAAAAAAAATTCACTAAAAATATTCTTATAGGCAGTAAAAAATGGAAAATTTTAACGTTTAATAAATCAAAATCGGATGGATAGAACTCGAGTTACTGCAAAAAAACGAAAAGAAATCATATCTCCGAACTGGGCTGTCGAAAAAATCTGAACAAACTTGAGAGATTATAGATTATAGAAAAGATCGCCATCAATTTCCAAGGGGGTGAGGGTCAGGGATTGACTCATTTGGCGTGGAATACCTCATATATATTTTTAACGGTTTTCAAATATACTGTGATCAGTTTACTAAATCACATTTCTTAATTAATTGAACCTTCCCACTATACCTTCAATTCCTACACTTGCACATATCGGTCTAGATTTATGGACAAACCTCACACTACCCACAGATATATCCCGAATCCCATCGTTAATTCTAGAATCTACCCTCCCCCCTCCCTATAGTGCTCGCACTACATACAACGCGTTTGACTGAGAATGCCTTATGTCGATACACTTCAATTTCTCCTAAATACATTAAAATAAGGTATTCTTCTTTTCCCTTTTGTTGCGGTATTCGTAATGCCGAATATCACAACCACTCTATACTACCCTGTACTGCCGGCAGGTTAATACACTGTATTATATTCACTCTGTATATACTTTGCATCATAATTATTCTTGTAAATATTCGTACACTTGACACGTTTATAATAAACATTATGAACAATATCTTCTGGAGTTTATCTACTTCATTTATGTTAGTGATTGTTGTCTTTCCCAACCACCACAATCACTATAGCCCCTCCCCCCTATATCCCACAAGATCCCGTCAATGTACACCTGATCATATCCCAGAAAATTCCTTCACACAGAAAATGTTCAATTTACTTTAACCCCAAGCTCAAAAGGTGAAAGGTGAAATTAATACCACTTACGGGTGAAATGAAACATAAGTGGGTGTAAACAATACTCACTGTACGATTAAATTAACCCGTTTAAAATGTGAATTACTCTGCATTGAGGGATACAAATATTTTGGGCTTGAATTGCGCGCAATGTTATCAATATTACCGGAGTATATATCACTCTATATCGACAAAGTGGTCCCTTTTCACGTAGACGTCCACACTGAGAGAAAAATATAATTCTTCTGACTATATTCCATCACCATCGAATTATAGTCAAAAAGTCCTCAACAATTTTTCATGGGTTACGGTAGCTATGGCCGGAGAAGTAATTACTACAGTGGAATGTAGTCATTGCAACTATTTTATAGTTCTCCTCACGATAGATTTGTCGTGGTTACTTTTGAACTTTGGTTAGTTTAACTGCATTTTGATTTGCAAAAATTACGCTTGTGAAGTTACTATAATGTTATGTGCCGCGTACAAAAAAAAATTGTATCGTTCACCAAAATGCCTCAACTATTTTCTTATTGTAAATCGAACTTCAGATTTTTCTCTCAGTGCACATTTGGTAGCTTTTAAGCCTTGTTGAAAGTAAATAAATCCTGCTATATATAGGTGATTTTATATTCAAGCAAGAATATAAGACCAATTGGATAGACATTTACCCAATAATCCCAAAATAATTTCGTTCAATGATTCCCCCAACCTCCCCCCAGATTTATAAGAAAAACAGTGTTAAACACATTCCCGTTTATCTCGTGGGACAATTTGTCCCCGGAAAAGCGTAACACATCTACCCTCACCGTTCTCCCACCACCCCATCATCTCCCCGCCCCTCCCCTCGCCATTCGACTATCCCATTCACGGAGATGCGAAAGAGTCTCCCACCTTGCTTTACCAACGAATCGTGGTTTCGTGTGAATCGCTAGTTACCAAATAAACTCCCGCCGGGAAAGACCGGACGGTGGTGAGAGGGGTGAAATGGGCTCATGGGCCGGGGGAGGGAGGCAAGGGGTAGGTGGCGATGCGCAACGGAGGATAACTTACTTTATTATCCGCGTATATATTCCGTGCGATGGGCTGTGAGGTGGGTGGTGTGGGGTACGTCATTCGAGCGCGTTCGTTTCTATGAAATCAAAGGCCTCATTGTCACTGAGAATTACCTCCATTTGGAAACGATGTATTCATGTACCCCAGAGTGACGAGTTGCAACGTCGAATTAACACTATTTGTTTGACGTCTTTATGCAATACATTTACTATCGGTGGAATTGATTATGGAGAACAAAAACAATTGTTGACGGGGTTGATTGAACAGAACAAATTTCACATTGATTTCTATTTTATTTTCATTATTTTTCATATAATTCTTCCATTCACCTGTTCATTATAGAAGAGCTATGAAAAGAAATGCGCAGGATGGCTCAATCGAATTACAGCGCGAATCACCAGGATGCACAGTTGAAAATTTTCCATCGAAATTTTCGGTAAGAGTCTGGGAAATTTCTAGCAAGTATCATTTTCACTGAAATTTCAAGGAATTTCGTTATTGGAAACTCATAATTTCATGGAAAAAGCCGTGGAAACTGTAATTTTTTTGTTTCATTGTTCCGGGAAAATTAATGGAAAATCAGTAACAATCAGAAAAAGCTCTCCTTGAATTCGAGATTCCTGAGAATTGTCTAAGAATTCCCTAAAAATTCAAGGGACCCGAGTGGAAATTTCACTCAGCTTGGATCTATATCAGTTTTAGGTCCAATATTGGTCAGAATTTATTGATTAGACTTTCGGATCAGAAATCTGATGAGATTCTGAATAGAGTATATGGATCCAAAGTGACGGAGTGGATTGTGATCCTATTCTGATCAGTCAAGTCTCGACTAGATCCGTATCGAATCCGCTACTGTTCAGAAAGATCGGATCCTAGAATTTTGACCAGGCATGGATCCTAACAAGCGTTACATTTCTGATCCATATTGATCAAAGACAGTTTTTACTGGTCAGTCTCTGACCAGTAAAAATGGAGACTTTACTTGAATTTTCAGAAAGACATGAAATCCCATTGATTTTTTCCCCTTAAATTAATTTCAAGATGCTAACACTAGATTCCACGGCGCTATATGTACAATAAATCTATGGGGCCATCGGGGAGACGGTTGGTTGATATAAAACCAATCTAATCCCTTTAGAATTTTGTCAAATTGTAGCCACTCGAGGCCAGAAGAAATGAGGGGACATATCTGAGAAAATCTCTCAGACAAAAAATAAAAAGGGGAGGAATAAAAATTAAAATCAAATCAAAACTTAATTTAAAATGATTTAGAAGTGATCAGTACAGTCTAGTTCTGAGTCTAGATCAGTCAAGTTCTGAGTATCGAATCCAGCACTAATTCAGAAAGACCCGATCTTAGTATTTTGATCAGCCATGAATCCAACCAAACGTTACATTTCTCATCCAAAATTGATATAGATCAGTTGTGACTGATCAGTCTCGTATTCTAGCCTGATTGGTTTTTCCACTGGGAGGATCTGATCTATCTTCAGTGATCAGAATAGGAACACGATCGACTGAACCTCATTGCATCCAGATACTCTTAAGATTCTGACAAATTATTGATACAAAAATGAAATCAGGGCACTCTGATCAATACTTGAGTGGCAATTTCACTCAGTTAGCCTAGGTCTAAATTAGTTTTAGATCCAGTACTGGTGAGAATTTTTTGATTAGACAGAATCCGGCAGGATTTTGAACAGAGTATCCAGATCTAACGCGGGGTGTTGCTATTCTGGTGCTATTCTGATCAGTCAAGTACTGAGTATCGGATCCGGTACTAGTTCAGAAAGACCTGATCTCAGCATTTTGATCAGTCATGAATCCAACCAAGCATTACATTGCTGATCCCAAAACTGGTCAGGTATAGGTCATTTCTGACTAATCAGTCTGTTATTCTAACCTGATTAGTTTTTCCATTCGTCTTTACGGATCTTCAGTGATCAGGATAGGAACAGCATCGACTGATCCTCATTGAATCCAGACACTCTTGAGATTCTGAACAGAGTATCTGGATAAAATCGAGAGCATCTAAACAAGCTTACATTTTTGATCGAAAACAGAAAAATAATTTTTTACTGATTAGCCTCCTATTCCAGTCTAATTAGAGTTTCCACTCAGGTCCTTGATCTAAGATAGGGAAACCTGAGTTGAATTTTCACTTGAGAATGAGGAACCGAATGACAAATTGCCGATTAAAACTGACGGATCATAGCAATAAGAATTCTAACATTCGATTGTTCTCATCGGCAACTACCGAGAATCTCCTAAACAAACCCCGAAAAGATTATTATGCCAAATGGAACATTATAGTTCCAACTCTCCAAATAGAAAGGCACGCAAAGAAAAACAAATGAACGGCTGGCTGTTCTGTGGCCGAAACAATTGAAGCCTCCGTTAGAGCAGGGGGGGAGTACTCCGCTGGCCTTTTATGCCCCCTTTCCCTTTTCACATGAACCCCATATTCACCCGCACTCTCATCTTGTTTTCTCTCTCTCTCCTTTTCTTTTCTCCATTCGTGAAACCTGAGGTACCCCCACCCATAGATTTCATGGGGTTTCCAATAAACGTTTGAAAAACGAAAACATAAAACGATTCCACTTGTCCCGCCAAAGTCGACGAATGTGAATTAAAATACGAAAGTTGAAGGAATTTTTTTTTGTAATGCTGATAATGAAGTTGGAACTCACCCTTAACCGCGCTCAATTATTCCCCTCCGTTATTCACCAATATATAAATAACCCATAACTTGATTTCTGGATATACTTCACTTCTCATCACGTCACCACTATTTGCAATCCACTTCGTCACCGTCGAACGTCATTGCACGTACCCTCCCCCCCGGCCCCTCGTTCATAGTGAATATAAGCCACTCTATATCACCAGTATTAACGTAGAACCCGGGAGTGAATCAGAAAGCAATGGGATAGAGAGGACTGAAGAGAGGTGGGAGGAGGTTACGTGTGTCACACACGCGGCACTGGAAAATTCAAAACCGAAATTCCACGGGCCATTGTCCGTGCCGTCAGTGCGTGTCACGAGCCGGCGTACAACTCAGGTGCATTTTGATGCTGCACGTCAAAACATATCGGAGCGATTAAATCATTTGCCAATGGCATACATCATAACTTGAATTGAAGCACTGAGTGTCACTCCACTGAATAAACTATTTATTCCAATTTGTTATGGGATTTCATGTGGAATTCTTTGGGTTAAAATTTTTCACTGGAGTCTGGAAAAAAGCAAACACGTGTTTCATCGAATTCGACAGGAGCACGGGATTTGGAAAACATTGTTTACATTTTTTCGGGTGTATTTTTGGGACTTGGGATCGTGTTGTGTATATTTTTGTATTTGTTTTGGTGAGACTGTGAAGAGAGCAGGAGTTGTTTGGTTATTTTTTTCAGGAAAAAGGAAAGGTTTTGTTTTGAAACATGTAAATGTTTTGGGATGGAGTGATACAGAGAGCACACGCTCGCCTGACGCGCCGCACGAGACTGAACGACAGTTTGGGTTCCCGGGCTGTGCGCCATGTTTCCATCCGCGCCACTCCCCACTCTTCTCCATTCACCCCCTATCATGATTGGAGCGGATTTTTACTTATTTAGAATTTATTTGACGGACAATTTTGAGCACACGTTGAATTCGATAGTTATGTTTAAATTGATTTCAAGCATGACGGACTAGGGGTAGTATTGTGATACCGTCGAGACTATAGACGAGAATTATTTTGGAAAGATCATTACGGTCTAAAAAAACATCAAAAGTTTAGGAATCGTCGTAATCTCGAAAGACATTGGATCGGTGCATCTCGTCACGAACTTGGAAGAATCTATCGTGTCTGAGTTTCAGTATTTTCTGTTTTTCAAATGTTTGTCTCGATATCTGTCTCGTCTCGTCTCGTGGACTTAAAAACCGAAAATCTCAAGATCCAGGCAAGATAAATCCTCCGGGAATTGTGACGAGATGCACCGATCCAATGTTTTTCAAGATTGCGACGATTCCAAAACTTTCGATGTTTTTCCAGACCGTGATAATCTCTTCAAAATACTAGATCAGAATTTAGCAGGCGTTTAGCTGATCAGAATAGGCTCATCATTAACCGGTTTGGATCATAATTGACACACGTTGTTCGCTCCATGAGCGCCGCGCCGCGCGTTTAACGATTTTTTAAATTACACTGCAGTAAAGACTTCGAAAAATTTGAAAAAAATTGACATCTCATTTTGAAGTGTGTAGAAGCCCTATCAATGAAAATATCCGCCAAAAATATCATAAGTAGTTAGATTTTCAAATTTTTATTTCGGAACTCCGGGCCGTGTACGGTATGTAAGGCGAATTTTCAGAAAAACATGGCAACTTTGAGCTTGAATATATAATTAAAGATAACATTGAACATGAAATATCTCACGGAACTTCTTCATGTATACGATCTAGATCACTCTTTAGTTTTTTCAGTTTTTTCCTAGATCTTTCAAATTTATCATTATGTCGATTTATGTTGGTACGGTGCGACCAACGGCGTTCGTAATTTTTACGTGACCAACGAACTGTTAACCTGTATTGGAGCCAGACATTTTGAATATCTTATTATTTTGAAGAAGCTCTATTACAAACGGGATTATGGTAATCCATTCGAGTGATGCTGTTGGCATCTGCACTGATTCATTATCCTCCACACCAAATAACCCGGAATCCATCCTCCCCCGTTCCCAGGAAACAGCCACAAAGATATTTTTAAATTTCATCGAAATACCCTTTTAGAATTTCAAGGAATTTTCATTGATCTCATGATCAGCATTTTTTTAGAAATCTCCTTTCGAATTCCACAAGAACTTTTTTAGTAGGCCACGACGAAATGTTTATGTGAGGCGCAGATTTAGTATTGTGGAGAGAGAATAACTAATTATGATCGTCATCTACAAGAAGGAAATCCATGAATAAATCCAATTGAAAATCCCAGATATCAATTACGTTAGTTGAATTTTTTCCCCTTAAAAAATCAGTTGGAAATTAATCGTTTCTAAATACATTACTTAAATACGCTGGAATCCGAGACAATAACTGTTTGATTACTCAATTAGTCACAAAAGCAGTGATAAAGAAAGGGTGAATACAGAGGCGTTGTCGATTAGCCGGATATTATTATTAAGAACCTCTCTGTTGACTTGATGCTACCCTGTCGAAGGAAGTCGCCTAATTGTCTCAAATTTACAGGCTACAATAGTGAATCATATTTGGTATGTCGTCAGTCTATTTAACTCCCATCGTTATTCAATAACCAAAAATCATTTTGCTCTGATCCGTCGATTAGGCACCCACTGCCATATGCTTGGAAAGAGGTTCCATCCATGATTCTTTTTTGAGGAGAGACTTAAATGTAATTTTTAATGTCTAATTACTGAATTTATTGGGAATTATTTCGTGCCTTAATCACAAAAAACTCCCTGTCTATTCATAAATCTTGATTCACTCATTTTTGAAAATTTTATTTCAGTTCTATTGAATTTTGAATTTAACAGTTTTCAATGATTTTGTGAAATTTAGCTTTTTTTTTCTTTAAAAATATAAGGCCTAGAGAAATTTTGTTAACGGGTTTGGAATCAGCGGAATGTAATCTTTCTACTGCGGTAATTTCATCTCCAGCAGAGCCAGGGTCAAAATTTTGTCGGACTGTGTAATTAGATAACTTCATTCATTTTCATCTCACCATTGATCATAAGAATTGGAATCTCCCCCCGCCGATAAACCAAAAACAAGAGCCTCACAATACAAGAGCAAGCTACCATGCATAATGTAAAGTCTATGGGCACATGAAAGATAAAGGGGTTAACACGCGGCCAGAGGATCGTCAAAGCAAAACTCAGGGTCGAGACGGTAGCGTCTTAATATTCGCGGTGAGGAAGGATTAACCGGATGGTACACCTGCCAAAGAGAATAGGCCAGGATCACCGTTGCGATTCTAATTAAACGGAAAACAGCTTCATTAAGTTCCTAACTGCTCTGAGGCCTTTCTCTACCATCTTCAGCCCACCTCCTGTTACTAAAATCCTCCTCCCGAAAGACGACCTATCGTTGTTCCCTGCCTTCTGTTTCCAACTTAGACAATACCTTGTAACCTGTACTTGATGTTACAATGGCTGATGTGGTAGGATATATAACATCAGATTTCAAGGAATATTTGGATGAGGGTGTATTCGACGATTTTGATTTTTTGTTGGGTCTTGTTGAGTTCCAGGAACATACTGTGATACCGAGTTCAAGAAAAAAAAGCTCTTATACGGAAAAACAAGCAGGGGTATGAGCCTATCCGACAGAAGGCATGTGACCGTCACTTTTTGCGTTATTAGTCTATTTTTTTTCTACCAATTCCATTGAAAGTGAGCTTCCGAATGGATTCCTAGCAATTCCCTGTCCTTATGACTGGTAGACAACCGGAACCATATACTACAGGGTATCTACAGAAAGATATTCACTCTTTTAATCAAATCGATTTATATAAAAAAATAAATATCTCCGAAACTGCTCGGCCGGTTGAGCCCATTCAGAATATCAACCTTTAATATTATAAGAGCTATAATAATAACCAATTTCAACTTGCTGTTTTCATTTTTTCTCAAAATATCATGCGTACAAGAATGAAAAAATCGAGGGGCTGGGATCTTCTGCAATCATGGTATCACATGCCACTAAAATCGATTTGCAGTCATGTCGGAAATCATTGAAATCACCGAAATCTCATGATTTCAAGCTGTGAAGTCATTTCGTGACATCATCTGCAGTCAATAAAATCAAAGAAATCATTATATGCATGTGACCGACGTCCAAATCTCACTTTACATCCACAAAGCAAAATCATTATCATTATTTTTCTTGTAAATATCTTGGTATATTATGAAAAAAGATTGAGATACGTTACTGCCGCAGTTTATTAGATATACTAGTAATAATTTGTAATTGTTCGTCAATATTTCGTGACAATAAATTCAATAGTTCTGATGAATAATTCTTTAGTATCAATTTCGGTTCGCTGAGATTTCAATGATTTCAATGAGCAGAAGTCATTGATTTCAGTTGGATGAAGTCGATAAAATCATGGTGAGTCATGAAATCACCGATAATTATGATTGCAATCGCTGAAATTATAAATTCAATGAAGTCATTGAAATCATTCACGTAATTGAGTGAAATTGATTGCATTTAGCAGTCATGGTGTCACTCAATCTTGGAGTTCCCAGCCCCTCGGAAAAGATTTTTAAAATAAAAAAATGCGAATATTTTGGAAACATCGCATGAACAGATATATATATTTTGATTGATGTAGATAGAAGCCATCGAAACGAGTATTTAAAAAAAATTGAAATGCGTCAAGTAGTTCATGAGATATTTGAAGAAATATATTTCCACAAAAGATTGCTATCTCAGGAACCGCTCGAGTGATTGTGTCCATCAAAAATACAAACCTTTAGTATTATAAGAGCTAGAACCATACCAAATTTCAACTTGCTATCTCCTTTTTTATCAAGTTATTGTGTGCACAAGATTTTTCATGAAAAACGGGAAAGCGACAAAATCTCCCAAATGTGTATTGAAGAGAGTATATACTCTGATTGACTCACACAGAGGAAATCGAGACGGGTATTGTGAAAAACAAATGTTAAAATCGGTGTAGTAGTTTTAGAGATATTGAGGAAAAACGAAATTTAAACAAGTTGTTAGTATATGTTGAAAATTTTTTTCAGCATAATTTCAGCCAACAGCCATATCACGCTGAAAACGCCAGTTCTCGTCCGATCACTGAAGCTAAGCAGCGTTGAGCGTGGTTAGTACTTGGATGGGTGACCGCTTGGGAACACCACGTGCTGTTGGCTTCATCTTTTGAATTTTTTACTGATAAACAATGAGATTTAAAAAATTTTCTTTACTTCGCGACTAATTGATCATTCGTTGTCATTTTTGGCAACTGGAAAATGTGATTGCGGGATCGACGAGTTCATAACATTTTTTGAGTTGAAGGTTAGGGAGCTCTTTTTCTTCGTATATAGGAGTGTGGTATACACTGTTTGGCGTTCGCTCGGCCAAAGACGCTCCGGATTTCACTTCATGAAGTTTACATTATTGTCAATGGTACATTTATTTTATCACATCTATTTTCAATTAGATTACGCATTCTTAGGCTATATTCGAAATTTTTTTAGTAAAATTTCAGCCAACGGCCATATCACGCTGAAAACGCCAGTTCTCGTCCGATCACTGAAGCTAAGCAGCGTTGAGCGTGGTTAGTACTTGGATGGGTGACCGCTTGGGAACACCACGTGCCGTTGGCCCTTTCTTTTAAATTTTATTTTTTTAGAAGTGCTGATATGTAATAATAGATCACTGATAGGCAATTACATTTTGCTAATTTTCATTAATTTGGCGACCACCTGAGTGCAAATTTCACTCAGGTTGTCTGGGTATAAATCAGTTTTAGATGCAATACTGGTCAGGATTTTTAAATCAGATCTCTCCGATAAGGACCTGGTCAGTTTCTGAATAAATTATCTGGATTCGGTATGGCTCAGTTACTTCTGATCCTATTCTGATCAGTCAAATTTGGAAAAATTAGACTTAACATTCCTGGTCCAGTCCGGATATTCCGAAACGTCAGACCTCAATCGTGACAGGGTATGGTAGGAAATTCTTGATCAGTTGAAGATCCAGCCTAATGGACCTGAGCCTTTTTTGAAATGCTGAACCCTTCCTGCTCTGGTTCGAATTCAAAATACCTTAAACTGCTATACACATCTCACATTTCAAAAAATCTATGACCGAATCCTTCCTTTCAGAGTTCTCACCGGGCTATACAGAATACATTCTTCGCCGTTTCAGTGATAGTGAAGGAATTGTTACGATCATCAGTTAGTAAGTAGTGCATGAATCATGGGTGACAAAGTAGACCCAAATTAGTGGTGAATCACAGTTAGCCTGGCCAATTCATTTATTTCACGTCTAGTATTCAAAACCATCTCTATAATGATTTGGTATAACATTAGAATGTGAATATCTTCAAAGGTACTATGTATTCCTTTGATGCAAAAACATATAAGCTGTGGATTCTTGAGTGGAGTATTGCTGTGGTCCTTTCTTATTATATCCATCAGGTTTTTTTAAAATTAAATTTAATGGATGAAAGGTATTCCTTCTTCAACTCCGTCGTACCTTCTTACGACAATAAATGAAATTAATTTCATATGGCAATAACTTCATTTTTTGAAGAATTAAAATTCTTTACTTTCAATGAGGTGACCAAGTTCTTAAAGGAACCAATAGATTCCTGGTGAAGAATTCAATCCTCACCAATTCTTGGCGTAACCCAGGACTCACGACGAGGACGTCGTTGGTGGAGAGCCCCAAAAGGAAAATATATAAAAAAATTATTAATTACGTATATTCGAATTTAATCGATGGCCTATGGTATTGGTGTACCATTGTTTACCAAACGATTTACAATTACCATCTGCTTTCAAAATTTATTAATGTTAATATGTCCTTGCTAACTACCATTTACACAAATTAGTACAGGTTACCAGGAGGAGTGACGGTGAAATTCTAGATTTTCGTGATTTTCTAGATTTTCTAGATTGGAGTGCCTTTCTAACCAAATCCTGATATGTCTATACTCTCTATTTTCATTTCCGAACCCATTTTGCTTAGTTTCATTCACTTTGTGACTAATTGATCACTCGTCATTTTTGGAAACAGGAAAATTTGATTCCCGGGTCGATAAGTTTATGGAGTTTGAAAAGCTCTTTTTAGCGGTATATAGGAGTATGGTAGACTCTATTTGGTGTTCACTTGCCCAAAGACACTGTTGGTATCTCCTGATTTCACTTAATGAAATTTACATTATTTTCAACGGCATTTAGTTCTTCATATCTATTTTTGATTATATCGTGGATTCTTAGGATATATTCGAATTTTTTGCCAACAAAACTTCAGCCAACGGCCATATCACGCTGAAAACGCTAGTTCTCGTCCGATCACTGAAGCTAAGCAGCGTTGAGCGCGGTTAGTACTTGGATGGGTGACCGCTTGGGAACACCACGTGCTGTTGGCTCTCTCTTTTGAATTTTTCCTTTTTCAGGCGCGGTGATAGCGTGCAATAAAATGACGCTGATAAACAATCAAATTTTTCAAATTTCCATTTACGACTAATTGATCATTCGTTGTAATTTTTGGGAACTGGAAAATTAGATGGCGGGATCGACGAGTTCATGATGTTTCTTGAGTTGAAGGTTATGGAGCTCTTTTTCTCCGTATATAGGAGTGTGGTAAACACTGTTTGGCCTTCACTCGGCCAAAGACGCTGTAGTTACTCCTGATTTCACTTCATGAAATTTACAGTATTTTCAACGGCCTTTAGTTCTTCACCTCTATTTTTAATTAGATCACGAATTCTTAGGCTATATTCGAAATTTTTTTGAACAGAATTTTAGCCAACGACCATATCACGCTGAACACGCCAGTTCTCGTCCGATCACTGAAGCTAAGCAGCGTTGAGCGTGGTTAGTACTTGGATGGGTGACCGCTTGGGAACACCACGTGC
>NW_021680379.1:1300149-1383252 GCF_001412515.2 Diachasma alloeum | reverse complement strand
AGTTCTCGTCCGATCACTGAAGCTAAGCAGCGTTGAGCGCGGTTAGTACTTGGATGGGTGACCGCTTGGGAACACCACGTGCTGTTGGCTCTCTCTTTTGAATTTTTCCTTTTTCAGGCGCGGTGATAGCGTGCAATAAAATGACGCTGATAAACAATCAAATTTTTCAAATTTCCATTTACGACTAATTGATCATTCGTTGTAATTTTTGGGAACTGGAAAATTAGATGGCGGGATCGACGAGTTCATGATGTTTCTTGAGTTGAAGGTTATGGAGCTCTTTTTGTTCGTATATAGGAGTGTGGTAAACACTGTTTGGCCTTCACTCGGCCAAAGACGCTGTAGTTACTCCTGATTTCACTTCATGAAATTTACAGTATTTTCAACGGCCTTTAGTTCTTCACCTCTATTTTTAATTAGATCACGAATTCTTAGGCTATATTCGAAATTTTTTTGAACAGAATTTTAGCCAACGACCATATCACGCTGAACACGCCAGTTCTCGTCCGATCACTGAAGCTAAGCAGCGTTGAGCGTGGTTAGTACTTGGATGGGTGACCGCTTGGGAACACCACGTGCCGTTGGCTCTTCCTTTTGAATTTTTTTTTCAGGTGCGTTAATGAACAATAAAATGTCGCTGATAAACAATCATACTATTCAAATTTTCATTCAATTCGCGACTGCCTCATCACTCCTTGTTATCTTTCGGAACTGGAAAATTTGATTGCGGGATCGGCGAGTTCATAACGAGGCCATAACACCCGTTTGACTTACACCTCGCGTGTTAGAAGCCCGCATTTCATTATTTATCATCTCCTAAATTGTTTAGTACAGCTAATTGGAATTTTTTTCAATAGCAGAGGACTATTATAAACATTATCTATGAAAAACGTGGGAACAATCTTAAGGAAAACGTGTTTTCTAGGGATATACCCAAAGGAATCTAATTCACTATATAATTGGTCGTAGTGGCAATAGCAATGGCTAGATTGCAGAGTTCGTTACCGTAATACTAAACCGCTCTGCTCCACAAGTGCGGTAGTTTTAGCTAAATTTACCAATAAATACACAGCATACAAGATACACTTCAGATATTTTATATTCAACTCCAACTTTAACTTTCACGATAATAACAACTTTTGATTTGTACAATTTAAATAGTCTTTCAATTTAGGCTCCAACTACTCTTCTCCACATATGTGGTGGATCTCCTCCTATTCTACTCTTTAAAAATATTCTAAGTATCGCAAGGGAAAGAACTCATTCCTCTGGAGAGACTAGGGGACCAATTGTAACCTTTAATTCGGTGAATAGGGTTGGTCCCTCACCCCCACAATCGGCTGTACTGGCCCAGCCACAAACTCTCGGGTCTGCGTGACTCAAACAATGGGCCTCACATGTGTTGAGGAGGAATGCTCAATTTTCTCTCGTAAAAAACTAACTTATCTCGGACAAAAGGTTTTATGGCTCGAATCGTACGAGGTTTCAAAACACGCTTGAGAACTCTATGAAGAAAAAATAAGTATTCGAAAGGGTTTCAGTTCAGGGTGGCTGAAACTATCGCGAAGCATCTAAATATTCATTGCTTGTTTTCTGGTAACGCGAGTTGGGTGGGGTTGTTTCTGGTGCGCTGTGTTTTCTCAGCTCACTTTCTAAATTTCTATTTCTTCCATAATCCAAAATTCGTGGGAATATTACAACAAACATATTATCAAATTATCAATTTATTTAATCGACTTTTCAAATTATACTGCTTAATTTCGGTCTATATCTTCACCTCTATTTTTAATTTGATCACGAATTCTTAGACTATATTCGAAATTTCTTTGAACAGAATTTCAGCCAACGACCATATCACGCTGAAAACGCCAGTAAGAAAGTAGAACATTTTTTGAGTACTTGCCCAGAAGAAGACTGGAAGGAATTCAAGATATCAAGCCTTTTGACAAAAACCATAATTAGATATTTACCATCGAAGAAAGCACCCGGTCTTGATAGAATACAAAATATAATATTTAAAAATTTCTCAGAAAAAGCAATAAGTCAACTCACTAATATCATTAATGCATCAATCAAACTAACTTACTTTTCTAAACATTGGAAAACTGGTAATATCTTTCCGATACATAAACCAGGAAAGGAAAAATCAGAGCCCAGCAGCTACAGACCTATAAGTTTGCTATCGAATATGGGGAAAATTATGGAAAAAGTAATCCACAGAAGTTTGAACAAATATGAGAAAGAAAATGAAATTATCATAGATAATCAATTTGGATTTAGGGATAGACACAGTACTGTTCAACAAGTGGCACGAATAGTCAATGACATAAGTGTAGGATTTAATCTTAATAAAGTGACTGTGATGCTACTCTTAGATATTGAGAAGGCGTTTGACCGCGTGTAGATAGATGGTCTAATAGCAAAAATGATAGAATATAAATACCCCAGTGTTCTTATTAAGTTCATCAACTCCTATATGCGAGATAGACATCTGATTGTTTCTGTCAATGGCGAACCGTCCTCTAAGAGAAAAATAAGAGCAAGTGTACCCCAGGGATCAGTATTAGGTCCCAAATTATCCAATATTTATCTGAATGATATTCCAACATTTGCCAAAACTCATACAGCCTTGTTTGCAGACGACACCGCCATATATGCCCAAGCACATAATGCAATAATAGCATCTAAACAAATACAAATTCATATGTATATCTTGGAGAAATTCTATCTGAAATGGAAAATATCACTAAATGCAACAAAAACTGAAGCTATCATTTTCAGCAAAAAATGCAATAGCAATAGCAAAATTTATGAACCGATTAGAGTGTATGGACACAAAACAACACCAGTAACGTCAGTCAGATACCTGGGGATACACCTAGACTCAAAATTGATATATCGAATACATATAGATAAAGTATTGCAAAAAGCCTATATGGTACAAAGAAAACTTTATCCTCTTATGGCTAAAAATTCAAAAGTAACCAAACATAATAAACTTCTAATCTACAAAATGATACTCAGGCCTATTATGACATATGCAACAGGGGTTTGGTGTAATGTGGCACCAACTCACTTGAACAAATTACAAGTTTATCAAAATAAATGTCTGCGACTCATATTAAATGAGGATCGCTATGCACGAATCGTAGAAATGCATGAACGTACAGAAATGATAATGATGGGTGATTATATTAAACAACTCGCAGAACATTTTTACAATAAGCTCCTAGGCACAAATCCACTATCAAAAGATCTAGCCAAACTAAAAATACATAATCTTCCATTCGAGTATAAACATAAACTCCCTCATGAAACTCTTGATATTTTTTACAATTAATAACACCCAAAGGATTCACGAAATAGATTAGAAAATTTCGTAAAATGAGAATTCCTGAAAGCTGGTTTTTTTTGCATACTTTTCCAGCAAACAAGATATCTGTAACCACCTTATCGCATATGTGTTCAAAACTACGAATTACCAATGATTGTGAACATATTTATAATTTAAATATACTATAAGAAACAAAAGCAGTAGGTTAAATTTGTTATTGAAACAAGTAGGAACTACGCATTAAACATATCCTGTGAATACTTTTATATATATTAGACGTAAGCCACATATGTATAAAGATCCCAAGTTGATAATATATATTTTATTTAAAAAAAAAAAAAAAAAAAGTTCTCGTCCGATCACTGAAGCTAAGCAGCGTTGAGCGTGGTTAGTACTTGGATGGGTGACCGCTTGGGAACACCACGTGCCGTTGGCTCTTTCTTTTTAATTTTTCTTTTTATAGCAGTTATCTCAGTATCCACCATCGTAACTAGCACCCTACGTTCCCCAGTTATATATAGCTTGCCTTGTTAAAAGATGCAGTTATACCGAGAGGAGTCATGATTGGTTCGTTTCGCTCCCTGATAGACTTTTTTTCCGGTGAGGATATAAATTTATAAAGTCACTACTCGAGTGGAAATTCAAATCGAAATAGAATATAAGACTGATCAGTAGAAACTGACTTCGATCAGCTTTGGATCAGAAATATAACGCTTGTTTGCATTCACGCCTATTCAAAATTATAGAATCCGATCTTTCTGACCAGTACTGGGTCCGATACGGATCTAGTCAAGATTTGAGTGATCAGAATAGGATCACAATTCACTCCGCCACATTGTATCCAGATAATTCATTCCGAATCTCATCAGATCCTGATCCGAAAGTCTAATCAATAAATTCTAACCAGTATTGGACCTAAACCTGAGTTAAATTTCCACTCGGGTAGGTTGTGATGTACTGTGTACATGGAGTCAAATGCAGGAGGCGAGTAGAATGATCAGCCCGATCATCTCGCCTGTTTGAACCTTTTGACCACTTCATCAATCCCTCTCATTTGACTCTTGAGACCACGTAGACATTGAGAACGTCTGATTACTGCGCTCTTCGCTCCTGGAAGGACGAATTTTTCTACCGTTCCACTTCGTATGAATATAAATCGGGACTAATCGATTCAGATAAGATTTAATAGATTTTAACATTCTTCTCTCAGAAAATAAAATGGATTCTGTGAAATAAAGTCTCATTCAATCACAATTTGGAGCAAGAATGGTTTCGATCCCGGAAATCTCTTTTCTCGCTCAGTCTTTCAGGGTTATGCGTCGTCAATGTCTCATCATTGATTTGTAATTTCAAGTGTAATTTCAAAATTTGATCAGATTTTGATGTATTGGTGGTCAGATTTGACTAATCAGGTGGTACTTGATGAGGAACTGGTTAATTCTTGATATAGTCCATCTGATCCGACATATGCTAATCAAGCTCTGATTAGGTGATCCTGATTACGTGGACGCAATCTTGAGTTGAGCCGTCCGCCGGCAATCACTCTGATCCAATTTGGATTAGGCGGCCCTGATCTTAGACTGAGGTCCGTCAGCTTGCAAGGATGGGAATCAGGTAGGCATGATCTCACCTCGAGGTCAGGCTGCCTGAACCCAGTTTGATGTGATCCGGATCCGGTCCACCTGATCTCATGTTTTTTCAGCACCAATTGCGTTAGGAATTCATTAAGACGGGCGATTGATAGTGAACAAAGTAGATTATCTTTTGTTTTGAATTAATCATTGTGGATAATTATTATTGATACCTGTAGACACGTCATGCGATTTGTATGCGTTTGGCTAGATCAACTTCAGTGAAAGTGAACTTGATCAAAACCGGATCCACGGTCAGGTCAGGCCTGACCCGGACTTCCTGACTTCCAGATCTGATCGAAATTCCCACCCGGAATATCGGATAATAACTATAGCGGTAGTGATTATTTCACGAATCTTCCGGATCGTCCTTGGCACGTATCAACACTTTGATACTTGATTAAAAATCTTTAGGACACACATTAAACAAATTTGAGAGATCTCGAAGAGCAGTTGGCTATAGAATTTTAAAAACTTTTCCCTTCTTCCAGTCCGATTCCGATTCTTTCATTTGAATTCATGTTCGAATTGTAAGAGTCGGTATCACTGAAGATGTTTACCCATTTTGCAAACATCTAATTTTTGTGATGTCATGTGACATTTTTGATAATTAAAAAAAATTAGTTGCAGTATCTATGACAAAGTAAATAAACAAATTCTTCCTTTATGCGATTGATTTTTAAGTGGCTTATTCGCTTACTAGAGGACTCCAAAGATTGAAACAAACATAGAGAGCAATGTGAAACAAGTCAAAAATTACTCTTGTCTTGTATATAGTTTAGTTATTTTTGCTAATAAATTAATAATATCTTTCCGAATGGTTATTTTGCACATCATTTTCTTCTATCATGTATAATTTATTGTTTATTTAATTTTATTAAATTGGATAAGATTTCTTTTTACCTAATTGTGTCAGATTTTCAACTTAGTTGAATGTTATCAGCATCATTATTCTTATCATCCCTTTCCTTCTATACAACCTATTGTTTTTTTTATAGTTCTATCCCTCCCCTCAGCCCTTCGATACTATGTTGATTGAAAAATTTTGTTTACACATACTTGAATGAATTTGAAACATCACATTTGAAGAAACCATCAGAAAGTTCACTTTCAGGAAAATTCAAATTTTTCAAAAATCATAGCTATTGTAATCATCTCTCAACTTCGACTTAATGGCATTAAAACAAATATTTTAAGCTATGATTGAATTCATTTGAAGCGTGATATTCAAAGATATCTCTGGAATTCCAATTGTCGAAAAATACAAAATTTTTGGAAATTTTAGAATAAATCAAAATAACGATTATTGCTACTGCCTTCATCTTCGAACTCGGTCAAAGAGCCATCCAAATAAATTTTTTAAGCAATTATTCAATCAATTCAGAACACTTTTTTTAGTTATCGTGGGACAACCGTTTTTCGAAAAAATTGAAAAATTAAAAAAAATAATCGATGAATTTAATTTTAATTAATGGCGATCCATAGGGCTGAACAATACCTACATTTGAAAAAAAAAAAAAACATTCAATTCTATCCATTCATTAGCAACTTCAATTGAAGAAAAACTTTACTACACACATACGTACATATATACACAGATACGTAGGGACACGGTCTAAAAATTGCATTTTTGGACTTGTTGGATCATAATGGGTCAATATAACATAAAAATCCAAAACTTAAATTTGAACGATTACAATGCTTCCATTCTGAAGCAAAAATGTACTGAATCTAATACTCAGGCAAATAATCCAAGTATTTAAAACTAAGCACCATACAAACTCCTGCTAACGCCTTCGTTCGATGCATATTGTCTATTCTATTTCTAGATAATCAATTCGGGTTATGGATTGGAATTTGTATCCACATAAAGGAGATAACACTGTCTATCAGTTGAAAAATAAATCAAAATTTTTTGAGTGCTTGCCGATTTGGATAAATATCCCTAAAAGTTTCAAACGATTTCTAAGAGTATTCAGAATTTTCAATGCCACATTGAGTAGTATCTCCCTGTCTCATAAGCAGCTATCAAAATTCTCTCCAGCGTAACTCATCCTATACAATCCAAACTTGAAGAGGAATAATTAGAACCCCCAGAATAGAACGTTGAATTGGGCAAAAGGGGCCATCTCCAGCATGCAGTAGTTTGAGGCTGCCGAAGAAGCGGACTGTACGAAGAATAAGCAAAAAGGTGCAGTGCAACGAATTCGGAAGAGGCGAGGTCGCGTGCCTGCATACGTAATGCTGTAGCGCCATTGTCAAATGTAGGTGGCCAGAGAGGTGCAGATTCCCTCTTTTGTCTACCGCAGCTCGTTTCGCGCGGCACAAAATTCTGATCGCACGCGCCGCATCGATCTTCGGCCGATCATTTGCATCCTCATTGTTCCCACTCATCCACCACCCAACGAGATTCCATAGGCGCAATATTCCGCTCTGTCTTCCTCTATCTTTCATTCATATTCCCTTTTATTTTCTACACTTCAATCTTTTTTTCAATTTCATATTCCCCTAAATTATTCTTTTGAGAATTATTTCTTTTATTATTGAAACTGATAGCTGACACAATGTTTATAGTACAAATTGTTCCATTCGTTTCATGATGGTTAATCATTTTCGAAAAGATAGAAATCGAATAAAAAGTCAACTGAGTAATTACCGTAATTAATAAAATTTTCGCCTTGTCCTGTTTCTATACGAGAAATCCTCAATACATCCAATGATTACATCGAAATAACAGAAGTCGGAGTAAAATGTCAACGTGGGAGAGGACGAAGAAAGCAGAGCACGCACACACAGAGGGAGAAAAAGCACGAGTAAGGGGTGGATCGCGAGGAAGGAGAGAGGGTGGCCGCACATATTTTTATGTCATCCGTGGCAGCGGCAATCCATTGTTGTCGCGAGACAAAGGCAAATGTGGCGGAAAAATTGCGGAGGAAGGCCTGCTGCCTAGGATATATGCGAGAATTTTTTTTCCATCTTTTATTAAACACAATAGTCCAATAGCGAGTCTTGTGCCATATCGGAATGAAAAAGAAAAGAAAACAATTCGCCGAAATGAAATTCAGGGCGGCAGGTGGATGCTTGACCATAATTTTCCACTCGGGAATTCATAGTATTCATTGTTATTGGATTTTTTTTCTAGAATTATTGGCATTAACGATGCGAACCACTATACGGCACCATGTGAAACATAAGTGATGAGACGCTCGCTTCGCTCGCACCGGGTTTGAGTGCGTTGGTACACGGTGGATTGGAGTGTAGCCCACATTATTCACCATAATTTTGATATTGTCTCATATGCCAGATTCATATTTGAACCATACGCTAGTAATAGTCTTAATCCTTTCATCGGGGCATCCCAGTGAGAAATTAATTTCTGAAAATTACTTCTTGTGACATTAGCAGTGATGCCGCGAGATAAAACGAGACGAGAAACTGCATCTTCTCGTCTGGAGATGCAGTTTCCCGTCTTATTTCATTGTCAGGAAATCCTTCTCTCGTCTCGTCTCGTATCGAAATACGAGAGCAATTTCTTCTCTCGCCTTATCTCGTCTCTATAATCCAATTTGCACGAAGAAAAGTACAGAGAGGCAGAGAGGGGGAGGCTCTCTCGACTCTCGTCTCGTCTCTCTCGGTCTCGACCAGCTTTTCTCGTCCCGTCCCGTTTCTGTCATTGTCTCGAATGACTTCTTGTCTCATCTCGTCATATCTCTCGTCTCGTTTGTCTCGTCTCGTTTCGTTTCTCTCTCGTCTCGCGACATCACTAAACATTACGCTTAGGGAAGAAATGTGACCGTGTGAACTTTGATCGAGATGTTGCATGCGTTAGACACTCAAGATATTGAAAAAAAAACCACAAGCCATTTACTTTAGACTATGGAGAATCTATCGCCGGCGAAAACAAGTAGAGGACCGGGCCATACAGGCGTGATATCTTCGATTGATTTTGGAATTCCTCTTAAAAAAATTTGACCGCCATTACGAGTCGAGCAACGCGACAACACCGCACAACAGCTGATCGAAGTCGGTAAAGTCGGTGACGAGAATTCAGTGCTGGAAGCATATGGAATCGTATAAGACACACAAACGTTCATCTCACTGTTACAACCCCACTACTAGCCGAAGCGTGCGATGTTGCCCGATCAAAATTCGACTGTTACCACCGCAGTCATAAGCCCTCCATTATTTATGAACATTTTTTTAAATTATTATTTTGAGACCGGAAAAGTACGCCATAACACTTCTAATTTGATGAGAAAAATATTTTGTAACAAGAATGATTTATTTAGTCAATTTTATTTTTCTTTTAACTGACTTGTCCACTTGATAGGTTAAACATCCTTAAAGTGAAACATCTAGATGGCCGGAGTTCTTTTCTCATTGAAAAATTCCCTGGAATATTCTCGCTTCGCTCGGTAAGATCGCGGTTTATCGGGCCTAATGACATAAAATCGTTTTTCCGAGTTTTTTCAAACGTTTTTGGTGAATAACTAATAACTAATATTGCCCTCAGAAAAAAAACTAACAAGCCTTTTTCGCATTGACGACATGAATGATAATGTAAAATTGATAAATTTAGTGAACACATTACCCTTCGCTCCGACAATTTTGATTTAATTATTTTACTTTTTGCCTGACCGCAGATAAATATTTCCACATTACATAACCCTTCTTCCCCCAAACAAAAGTACCTATAAAAATGGAAAAAGTACAAAATATTGTAATAAGCTCACGAAGCGCATGGAACTACAATTAAACTGGTGGGAGCGTGGCTGAGTTGTTCCATTGAGAGAATTGGTCCGCGCACTGGGAGCCAACTATCGAGTAGAATTGAGGACCAGTGGGCGAATGAGAGGCAATAGGATGAGGAGAACGAAGCTGAATTGTCGAGAGGGGGGTAGCGANGGGGGGGGGGGGGGGGGGGGGGGTTTCGTAGATTATCAAGCATCAGTTGTTGGGAAGAATAAGCAGCCGCCAACCGTCATTTAACTTTAACGCTCCAACTGCCCCCTTTTCCTTGTCCCCCCAGCCACCCGAGCATCCCTCGAGGGCTCAACATCGGACCATGCTAGCTAATTAAATCTGCCTACGTATTCCTCGTACACTCACTTTCGAACTTCCTCTCTTGTTCTTTTTTCTCTCATTCTTTTACTCCGAAGGCCTTGAAGACCACAATGTGCTTGATGTAAGTACTCCGAGAGTTTTAATTTCTCGTTAGTGTCCTTTGGTAAGTGGAATACTACTTGGGGAGATTTGAATGGTTCTATGTCTCAACATCACGGAGAAATTTCGACACGTGAACACGTTAAGGTAGTTATGGCGGGGTGGGCATGTAGGAGAAGAGACCGAGGGGAATCTATTGTTCTCTCGCAGAAAACCAATTGCTGAACAAAAAAAAACGATATTTCAACAAATTTTCAATCTATTTCGACCAGTTTTGTGATTCAAATATTTTTTTTAAAAACTTTTTTATTTTTTTCCCACATTTTAAGCCTCCTTTTATATTTCTAGCTATTGTCTTTTGGATAATTGGAAAATAATTTCAATTTCAATCCATTCGAGGTACAAGTTGGCAGCACTGATTCACTCAGCTGTTATGTTATCAAAACTCCATTCGTATTTGCCACGCTTACTCCTCTACGATTTCTAACCTCGACGTTGTCGCTATTCCAAGTTGTGCACGCAGAATTCCTATTTTTCCTGAGTTTTTTAATTATCCTTTCTAAAGAATTCCCCTTGGCAACTCGGATTTTTGTTCATATTCCTCCATAAAATCTCCACCCAAGTGCAAAATTTTAAGAAAATGGCGACTTTTTTCTCTTAAAATTTTTTTTTCCGGATTCCCATAAAATCCCGTGTTAACATGCATTTTTAGACAAAATTCCTGTGTTACCCATTGTCCTACTGTATCTAGGATCTTGCATAGGTGTTTTGAAAAAATCAAAGAATGCAAAAAAAATAATCATCAATTTTTTGACTATTTTTCGGTGCCCCCAATCATGCCATAATAAATACCTTAAAATATAATTATAAAATCCTGCCGTTTTTCGAAGTCATGTTTCAGAATGAAAAAAATCCATAAGGATCATCGATTTTTTTTTTCATTTTGAAACATACTTTTACGTAAAATTAGACAAGTATCTAGGGCACAGTGAAATGATGCTTTGAAATTTTCGAATTTGGAATCCTCCAAAATTAGTGATGCCGTCGAGACTAATCGAGAATTATTTTGAAGAGATCATCACGTTTTGGAAAAACATCGAAAGTTTTGGAATCGTCGCAATCTCGAAAGACATTGTATCGGTGCATCTCGTTACAATTCCGGGAGGATTTATCTTGCCTGGATCTCGAGATTTTCGGTTTTTTAAGTTCACGAGACGAGACGAGACAGATATCGAGACAAACATTTGAAAAACAGAAAATACTGAAAGTCAGACGTGATGGATTCTTCCAAGTTCGTGACGAGATGCGCGGATCCAATGTCTTTCGAGATTACGACGATTCCTAAACTTTCAATGTTTTTCAGACCGTGATGATCTTTCCAAAATAATTCTCGTTCATTCTCGACGGCATCACTATCAAAAATAGAGTTCAAAAATAGAAGAACATCATATAGCAATTCTTATTCTCATTCAAGGCCATTCATTAAGCCCTCATAATTGAACTGAAACATATGTTTAGATCACTTTGTTTAGATCACTTATGTTTAGATCACTTGCTTTCGGGAAAACGATGCCAAGCTCCATGAAGAGTGCATCCCCAGGTTCTTAATTCCGCTGCTACAGTGCGGACGAGTGGAGAAAAGAGTAGAAAGAGACAAGAAATACTGTTGAAGAGAGACGCACTCCTAGAGTGAGGGCGTACAAACAATGTGAAAACAATGCGTCGACGTAACGATGGAGAGCGGGGGAAAGACGCGCGCTCGCGAGCCAGCATCAAACAATGCACACAGTTGAGTATAACAATGCGTCGAAGAAGGATGCCAGCGTCGTAACTGTGTTGGACAATGGGCGGTTGGCGGTTAGGATGGGTTTTGAGGAAGGAAGAGGAAAACGGGGCCGTGGAGAATGGGATTTGATACCTTTTCTACTGAATATGGACCAGAAGTTGAAGAAAAACTTTTTCATTCATAAAATTGTAACTTGAGGAAAATTCACTCCTAATCTTCAGGAAGTCCAATTCTCTAAACAAAAGATCATTTCCTATTTTTCAATACAATTCACAAATAAAGCCAGCATAAAATAAAATAGAAGAATGGGAAAAGATAGTGAAAGAAATTAAAAAAGAATAAACAATAAACAAAAAGAACGATGCTGTCTACGATGAGCTTTATGATTGGAAAAATAGAAAAGGGGTAGAATGGTGGGTTGACAATGCGTCAGAGAAAGAGGGAGAATGTCAAGTGGACATTGTTGACGGTGACAATGCCGCTGGAAATTGCCGAGAGAAGAGAGAGGAGTGGAGTACAGAGAGAGATGGTTGAGGGAACAAAGAGGTCTTATGATGACGCTGCTGTGTGTGCCTGAAGTTGGAAGCCCCCAAGTTGTGGACGTTTACCCAGTGGACAGGTCATCCCCAAGAGTGATGCCGAAATATCCCCATGGATGTGACCAAAATCAGTCACCTAATCCTCGAGTATCGAAACGAAGGATCACAGAGTGGACTCCTTTCAACGGCTCAGATCATCTGTATCTCGCGAAAAGTTTTCTATGCCGGGGTGGAAAGGTTTGCTGGTCATCGTGAGTAAGGATTACCTCGAACTATCCAAGGAAATCCTTCAAAGTGAATCAGTCGATGCATCTTTATATGAGAGATGTGCTCTACTGCATCGTGGTGTTATATGGTGTGGTACAGTCTATAGGTATAGGTTTATGATGACGATGAGGCAGCCGGTACAGCACTCCTACCACCGATACAGGGAGGAGGGGTGACTTCATTCAGAAAAGCTTCCAGTATGTATGCAGATAATCGGTACAAAGCCTTGGCATGACAAAGAAGAGCTCTACTTTCTATACAATCTGGTGGACCTCCATTATTACGATATCGTTTACCAATTTTTGATGATCATTTTTGGGGAATTTTGCTACCAATTATTGATTTTCAACAACATCTGTTGGAGATAGCCTCCTTGTACTGGGCAAATATACAGAATATTGACAGTCCTTTCGCACTATCCAGCAGATTGCAATGATACTATCATTTATACCTTCGCGCTATCAAATATTTCCTGAAATACCCAAGTAAAGTGCAATGGTCAATCACCAGTTGTCATACCGGTGATGACCTGCGAGAGCTTTCTCTCTCACTACTCGGACGTTGACGAATACAGATCGTATAATTTAATTGAGTGTAGTTTGAGTAGTCTGAGCCATCTTGATTTGTCAATTGTCGTATATTTGTAAATTTTAACCATTGTGCATACAAGGTTGTTGGCATTTCATAATTATTTGTTCTCAATTTGAAACGCCTAATTATAATTTTTGTATAAATGAAACAGCGAAGTTAATTTGAGGTAAACGATGTATTTTTTTATTTACACCGGAACAACACGATGACATGAATTTATATGTAAGGAATGAAATTATTCTCTTTACCAGGCATTTAATTCTGATCGTAACTATTCAGATGAAGCATTTAAGGATGTACTGCACCCTTTTCGCCAAAATTCACGTTTTTTGAATTTTACTGGTAAAGTGTTGATCGGATTGACGTGAAAAAATATACAGTTTTTGTATTTTATCATTATTGACTGACTCCCCGAGTGGAAATACCTNAAGTGGACATTGTTGACGGTGACAATGCCGCTGGAAATTGCCGAGAGAAGAGAGAGGAGTGGAGTACAGAGAGAGATGGTTGAGGGAACAAAGAGGTCTTATGATGACGCTGCTGTGTGTGCCTGAAGTTGGAAGCCCCCAAGTTGTGGACGTTTACCCAGTGGACAGGTCATCCCCAAGAGTGATGCCGAAATATCCCCATGGATGTGACCAAAATCAGTCACCTAATCCTCGAGTATCGAAACGAAGGATCACAGAGTGGACTCCTTTCAACGGCTCAGATCATCTGTATCTCGCGAAAAGTTTTCTATGCCGGGGTGGAAAGGTTTGCTGGTCATCGTGAGTAAGGATTACCTCGAACTATCCAAGGAAATCCTTCAAAGTGAATCAGTCGATGCATCTTTATATGAGAGATGTGCTCTACTGCATCGTGGTGTTATATGGTGTGGTACAGTCTATAGGTATAGGTTTATGATGACGATGAGGCAGCCGGTACAGCACTCCTACCACCGATACAGGGAGGAGGGGTGACTTCATTCAGAAAAGCTTCCAGTATGTATGCAGATAATCGGTACAAAGCCTTGGCATGACAAAGAAGAGCTCTACTTTCTATACAATCTGGTGGACCTCCATTATTACGATATCGTTTACCAATTTTTGATGATCATTTTTGGGGAATTTTGCTACCAATTATTGATTTTCAACAACATCTGTTGGAGATAGCCTCCTTGTACTGGGCAAATATACAGAATATTGACAGTCCTTTCGCACTATCCAGCAGATTGCAATGATACTATCATTTATACCTTCGCGCTATCAAATATTTCCTGAAATACCCAAGTAAAGTGCAATGGTCAATCACCAGTTGTCATACCGGTGATGACCTGCGAGAGCTTTCTCTCTCACTACTCGGACGTTGACGAATACAGATCGTATAATTTAATTGAGTGTAGTTTGAGTAGTCTGAGCCATCTTGATTTGTCAATTGTCGTATATTTGTAAATTTTAACCATTGTGCATACAAGGTTGTTGGCATTTCATAATTATTTGTTCTCAATTTGAAACGCCTAATTATAATTTTTGTATAAATGAAACAGCGAAGTTAATTTGAGGTAAACGATGTATTTTTTTATTTACACCGGAACAACACGATGACATGAATTTATATGTAAGGAATGAAATTATTCTCTTTACCAGGCATTTAATTCTGATCGTAACTATTCAGATGAAGCATTTAAGGATGTACTGCACCCTTTTCGCCAAAATTCACGTTTTTTGAATTTTACTGGTAAAGTGTTGATCGGATTGACGTGAAAAAATATACAGTTTTTGTATTTTATCATTATTGACTGACTCCCCGAGTGGAAATACCTAATTCAAATTAGGATAGAATAAGAGACTGACCAGTAAAAACTGATTTTGATCAATTTTGGATCAGAAATGTTTGTTTGGGTCCATGCTTGTTTGGGTCCATGCCTGGTCAAAATTCCAGGATTCGATCGTCCTGAACAGTACCGGATCCGATACGGATCTAGTCGAGATTTGACTGATCAGAATAGGATCACAATTCACTCCGCCACAATGGATACAGATACTCCATTCAGAATCTCATCAGATCCTGATCCGAACGTCTAATCAATAAATTCTGACCAATATTGAACCTAAAGCTAATGTAGATCCAAGCTGAGTGAAATTTCCACTCGGATCACGTAATTTCATGATCGTGCAATCATTTTCCTGCGTTTTTCTAAAACTTTTCGAAAATTCACAAAAGTTTAGAAAATTTCACAGTTTTCCAGATAACCGTAGATCACAGATTTTTCTCGAATTATTTGGGAAACCGAAGAATTTTCGTGAATTTCGTAGAGTTTAGAATTTATGTATGAAAATCTGAGAAGCAAGAATTGATCATTTTGGCGTGTGATAAATATGAAAAAATTAAAATTTGGGAAGTGAAGAATAATTTGAGTTGAAAAAATTTAGAAATACTATGTTTTTTTTCTCATGATCAACAATTAGGCAATTTAGGTATGTTTCGATATAAAGATGAAATTCACACATGAAAAAATGAAAAATATGACGCAGAAATTTTTTTTGGAATTTGAAGAATTTCAAAATACCGGGGTTTTTTTCAGCGACCACTTCACGTGACTCATTGACCAATCAGAATTGAGGATTAGCGGTCAGGCAGTTTCGCGATATTTCGATATAAAACAACTTGACGTTTCTTTCATCTTTCGTAAATAGGATTCTAAAGGAAATACATTAGGAATATTTTCTCTGGTGTTTTTTTTTCAAACATCTTACTATCGATGAAAGTCACCGGAAGTCTATTAATCACCCCAACCCGGGTTACATTGTGGTGTTCAATGAGCACCCGGAGGGAGGAGCGAAGCGGGAAGCATTCAAGACTCCAATATTATCAATACCCCATCCCGCGAATGTACTACTACTCTCACAACGTTAACATTTCAAATACACGTAAAAAGTGTTTATCAATAGCACACACAAGGAAACACTCCATAGTATACAAACTATCTCGTTCACCCTCTTCTACAGGGTTGCCATCATCGAAACCACACCTAGATGATCCTATGAATATGTCCTCATGACCTTTACGAAAAGTTTCTGCTTTCATGTGAGTAAAAATCCAGTCCACTCCAACTGGGGAGACGTCACAACCCTTGGGTAGCTCTTTAGTGAGGGAAGAAAAGGTGAGGTTTACTGCCGAGTGGGTCTGAGTGGTTGATGCTGAAGGGAAGTTTGATTAAGATGTAATTTACACGTTAGGGGGACATGAATTTTGTAATGAACTGGAGAATCCTCGCATTTCACACTTGTGTAAGATTATGAATTACGACGCTCAAGTAGAAAGCATTATAGTTGAATTCTTTCGATTAATTTTTTTCAAAAATAAATTGCGATGTTATCAGGGATCCCCATCGATATTAAATTTTTATAATATTACAAGAATTTGACCCTTACATCAATGAAGATTTAAATATGTTGATCTAATTTTTCAAATAACATAATATTAACAATCTGATTTTTTTCGAATAATGATGTATTTAAAATTTGTTAAAGTGAAATTGTAAGTTTACAACTAAGTGAATAATTTAAATTTCTTAAAAGGGGATTTTTGATTACACAAATAATCATCAATCGTCCTACCTCAATAATTGATTGATAAAATCGTTAAAAATTTGAATATTTGAATTGATGATACTTAAGTACTCAAAAAATTTAAGAGTGACGTTAATTCATTGATGGCTGCAATATTCAACGGTAATTAAAGATTACAAATTTGGCTAATCCTGGATATTGTTTCATGTTCTGACAGCTTTAATTCCAATCATTTCCGAGCATTTTGAGTTTTATATCATATCGAGATATCTATAGAATAATATATTCCGGTGTAAGTACGTATAGTTGTACTTTCCAAGCATGCGTATCCCATACTATTTTTGTTGATACTTCCCGAGTTGACTTTTCGGGACGGTGCACTGTTAAAATTTTTCGACTGAATTTTCCGTGCCAAATTCCGGAAATTTTTGACGTATTCAATTTCCACTGAAATTTCAGTTGTTGTCATTGAAAAATCAAACATTCCATTGATTTTCTATTCGAATGATCTAAAAATCAATAAAATACTTGATTTTTCAGTTTAAATACTCCGTGAAAATTCATAAAAATCAGAAAAATTCAGGGGAAAATGGAAATTTCACGTCATTTTGTTTTTGAAAATTCATATTCCATTGAAAATTCAATCAAGTTGTGAAATTTCCATCTCACTCCCACTGAAAACTCATGAATTTCCTTGAATTCTACCTAAAATTTGAAATTTCATAACCATTTTTCCACTAAATCCGATTCCATGTCATTCTCATGAGAATTACTATCATATCTTGCATGAAATTTCCAAAAATTTCTAACAGTGTGGTAAGGATAAAGCGGTTGTCGTTGTGTTGTTGCTGAGCTTTAAGCACTCGAAATTTACCTCACACACAACCTTGAGCATTCCGTGTGGAAAACAAGCGCTAAACGCACACTAAACCGTCTCGAAATAGCTATTTTCGGCTGGCTGACGAACATTTTTTGTCACAATGTCCGTAAACGCCAGTTGTCGGACACGAAGTATCCGTCAATCTAGCAGAATAGCCGAAGAATGTAATGCGACTATAATTTTTATTCGAAATCATGGTTTGGGATGCGAAAATTATCGTTATTCCTTAAGGGAACGGTACAGGCACCACTTCCCCTATTGTCTGCTAGGCGGTACAAACCGATGCCTCCCTTAATAATAATATTAGTGAAATTCTTAAATTACAGTATTGTTTAATGGAAGCTGTTTCACGAATTTTATCAATCGGTTTTTAACCCTTCAAGTATATGGACCCAGCAGTCTATAAAGACCTTTAGGCCGTTGTTTCCATCTGCCACCCGGCAGTAAAAATAGTTTGAGCGCTGATGTCCCCGCGATTTAGTAGGGGGTGCATCTAGGACGAGTCGGAATTTAAGTATACTTTAATTAGGATCTAATCACTATTTAATCAAATCTTAGTGGGGACTCTCATCTGAGTTTAATGGGTTTATTAAGAGTTTATTTAGAAATTAACCAACGCTTTTTCGGGTCTTAGTAGAAATTCAGTAGCGAAGTAGTAAATCGGTTTAAGTCGACTTATCTCGTAGTTGAGTTTTTGAAGAATATCTCCGAATCAAAAGGAGGTAATGAAATTTTCCTAATAACCGTTTTTCTAGAGCAAATTGAGTGCTGCAAAAAAGGTCTGGACAAAAAAAATAGCTATCTTTCTTAGATTTCGAGATATTTACTGAAAACTGGCCAATAGTCAAAATCGACTTAAACCGTTTTACCACTTCGTTACTGAATTAAATTGGGCGTCTAGGAAAATCATCTGGTTTCATTTCAAAATGACTAGAAACAGCCTAAAGAATTCGGATGGGTAATTGGTAGACCGTATGAGCAAAACTGCTAATTTATTATCAAAGCGGAACGTGTTAAACGGAAAAATAAAAAAAATTCCACAAATTTTGTCTCTGCTCATAAGATAAATGAAAAATGACCCATCAAAATACATTATCTCCAGCAAAATATCGAAGCTCTCAACCATCTGAAGCCATCAATCCATTCATCCCCACAGATCCGCTGAAAATATTGGTAGAATACTCCATCAATGAAACAGAATCCTTTTTACGAGTAAAGGTCCGCATCCTACATGAACGCCTTCATTTATCCAGAAGAATGAAAAAGAGCTCGAGCACCAGCAATGTAGCTGAAAGAGACTGGGTGAAACAACAGTACGAGTGGTCTGTTTGCAGCGAAAGAAAGAGGATTGTTCTTCATCCCTTTGGTGCCTTCCTAACAATTTCTCTCGCCTCACCGCCATGTTTGCCCGTCCACCTCTCATTCGTGTCCGCCCTCTAGATACATGCCTGAGAAACACGGGAGACACAGAGATAAAAAAGGAGGTGAAACAATGACATGCCTTTGTGACGAACAAGGAGACAACGGGAAGGGTGGACCTGGAAAAGCCGCGGCAAAAGAGCCTCAGAGCGATTGAAATGCTCCGTGAGTCTTGTTCATCTTTTCCAACTGGTCGACGAGAGACGTACCGAGATTTTTCTCGTTTCCATCTCTCTCGTTATTATGCTTTGTTTTGGATAGACAAATGCGGAACCAAACAAAACCTGTGTACTTTTGTATGTTACCGCAGGTTTTTTACTTCGTCCTCGTTTCCATGGATTTTTTAAATTAAATTACATACATTTAATTCACGAGAAAATTAATGAATACTTACCTCTTGTGAGGGGCTCCAAACGGTGAATCTGCAAATTGCTGAAATGAACTTCGTGCTCATTTCTGTTGATGAACATTATCCTTTCTATAAATCACCTTCACACCCAGAAACAAAAATTCTTGATTCAATCCGGAGCCTCTGCTTGATCTGACAAGGAAACCGCCCCAAGTGTCTCTCACCGATTTCGATGAACTTGGTAACATATTATTCCTCATCAAAATCTAAGGTATTCGTATATTTTTTTCTGCAGGTAATGACTTCTAAGGGGTGAAACCAACCCTAACCAACCCTAAAGTTGATGAGGGTTCAGGGCCGTTCAAGGGTTTCATATATTGCAATTTTGCAATTGAACTAATTGAATAAGAGAAATATACGTCTATGAGAAGAATTATGAAAAATGTTATTGATGGTGTTCAAGTAGAATGAATTAAAAACAAAGGCAGAGGTTGAAGGGGTGAGGGGGCGCCACAAGCCGATTGTAACTAATTCATAAGATTTATCCGTAATAATTATGTTCTATTTTGGTTTTCCCTTAGGGCATCTTTTGTATCTCAGGGAAATACTAAATTATTTCTATTCTAATTGCTCAACCGAACGAGTTGAAATTTAGCGCAAATTTGAATTTCAGTCGTACCAATTAGAAGACAGAATTTCAGGGTCTTTGCAATAACTATTTTCGAGTTATTGACATAATTCTGAATATACGTACACGCATTCACACACATATCCATATACATACATACGTTACTCATAGACATAATTTCTTCATGTTGCATGACATTTCCGTAGCGAAGCGGCAAAACGGTTTAAGTCGACTCAGCCCTTACCTGAGTTTTAGAGAAATATCTCCTAATGCAAGAGAGATAACGAAATTTTCATCATGACCTTTTTTATAGAGCGAATTGAGGGCTATAAAAAAAGTTATAACAAAAATTTTGCTATCTCCCTTAGATTTCGAGATATTCATTGAAAACTGGCCAATAGTGAAAATCGACCTAAACCGTTTTACCGCTTCGCTACTGATTTTTAAGCATTGCCGCCCAAAATTAGAAAGTCGAAAAAAAATCACGCTTACAAAGCTTCCATTCGGCTGCAATCCCGAAAATCTCGGAAGCTATTGATAGAAAGGATGATAATAAAGTTGAAATTATAGTGAGCTACATTTTAATTGAATGATTGCAAGAAGTCAAGTGCAGTGAGCAGCAGAAGTAAATCGAGAAGTCGGAAGCGCCGACCACCCGGTGACCGGATACAAACATTAGGGGTTAGCGGGTGGTCCACCTTCCTCTCCCTGTTCGACTCACCCACACACTTCTGCTCAAGTTGCTCGGACAACGCGTGGTTAGATCAGACAAAAGCATCTCTAATTGTCTCCATCAGCGTCGAGGGATAATGACCTGCATTACAAATGCTGCCGCTGACAATTTCATTTATAATTTGCATAAGTTCCGTTGAAGAGAATAATGAATTACGTCCTTTGGATTCCTTTTATATAAACTCGGCGGGGCGATTTGTCATTCGTGATTGTTATTCTTGGATAATGAAATGAGTTAATTTTACCTTCATTGGTGAATATTTTCTTTATGGACGTATCCAATGGCACTAATCACACAATTGCACACTTGAACTTTGGAAAAACTTTTTTACATTTTGAGGGAGGATGGAAAAACATTGGTACACGTTAGGAGCTGTCGCAATACTGAAGCTCTCACCTCTCGGGACACCGGCAACACATTGCGCGCTTCTCCCCTCCATTCCGCACAATCCTCGCGCGATTATTTCGAATTCATATTTGACTTCGATAGACTGAGAGAAAAAATGACCGAATATCACAAAATTAATTTCTTGAGCAGCAGTTTAACCCTCTAGTGATCGCGCTATGGTCTGAACGCCGCCGTTTTTGTTATTTTCACGATATCTCTAGAAATGTGATGAATTACGCACTGCCTATTTACGAGTTCCTCAAATGATATATTCTGATGAGATTAACCAGGGTAGGGTTGCCCTGCTCTGACAATTTTTTTCTCAATTAATTTTTTTGTCGAGCGAGTGATGCCGCGAGAAACTTTACGAGACATCAGGAGACAATACTTCGGAGGAATTGTCTCGGATTCAGTGAACGCGGAAGTTTTTGGTCTCGTCTGTCTCGAAATACGCAGTATCGACTTCTGTCATAATGACTCCAAGTCAATTTATCTCACCTCGGTTTTCAGTTTTTCGCGTACTTTATATATAGAAAATCGAGACGAGACAAAGTGAGACAAAAACCGAAATTTTACATTAAAAATATGAAAAACTTGAGACCAAAATGAGATAAACTGACTCGAAGTCATCACGAGAGGAGTCGATACTGCGTATTTCGAGACTGAGACGAGACCAAAGATTTCCATGTTCATTGAGATTGAGACCATCTCTCCAAAGTATTGTCTCGTAAATTCTCTCGCGGTATTACTAAGCGCGGTTCGCGAGAATGAGCGCAGCGCTCACCGTGCAACCACTCTCGTAGTGGAAATTTGACGAGCGGTGTTGCCGACTCTCGTGGTTATCCCAAGCAGCGTGTGCGGAGTGGGGGGTCGCTGACCGGTGATATGTTTGTAGTGTCGTATGGCTCTGGCAATGCTGCGCTCGAGAATGTACGGACCATGCGACCAACGACGTTCGGCGAAGATATGCGACTACAGGAGGGTTAATGGGGAGTTATTTACTTGTTCCGAATTGATGTTAGGGTGGCGGCTAGATTCAGTTGTTGGTTTGGTATTCTCCTAAGCTTTTGTAGAATTTCAATGTCAAAATGGTTTTTTGTGAATAGATGGAAATTAATAAATTGCCCTGATGAGGAGTGGATGTACCGCTTGAAACGTTGGCACTAGTGGAAATTAAGAGTTTACTTCATTTTTGGGTGATAAAATTGCTGAGAACCACGAAATCGCCTAGAGAAATAGGAATTTAAATTCCTTGTAAGCCAACGCTTCACGGACGCTACAGTGCAGCCGTTATCACAAAAAATATCGTTCGTCACACGTTCTAAAACAACTTTTCTAACTCATATAATTGCAACCCTCATCTTCAGCTCGGGCCGCAAACTGATATTCGCCAGAAAATTTTTTTTCGGCCTGACGAAATATACTATTTTGGAATATTCATTTTTTGTTTTCAATTTCCTTCTTGGCTCTGCAGCATATGGGCCGACAATTTTGGAGTAAGACTTTGATCGGAAATTTTCTGAATTTTTCGAAAAAAACACCATCAGATTTAGCGGGAAAAGTGGGAAACCTAGTAGAAATTCAATATCGCGTGCACCTCGCGTCAGTGTCCCGCTTCAGAATCCCGTAAATAGATAATTCACAATATTCAGGGTATTCGCATTAATTGAAAAGTGTAATTTTTTTTTGAAAATTTTAGAGTACATAGTTTCTGCGACATTCAACTCTAAAGAATGGAAATTTCATGAAATCATTTCTCATTTGATTCAAACAGTTATTGTTGCTTACATCAACAACATATGAGGATACAAAAACTCAAAAACTTATGAGAATACAATAACTTAAAGCATTCAGAATTTTTTCCGGAACTCCATACGGACTAACATTTGAGTGATGGTATTGTCTTGAGGTATACCTTAATTATTGCGCTGTTGGTTTTATACTAACCGAGAAATCTCCTTCGCTACTATACTTAAGTATTCAAGAGGACTGAAAAAAAACTATCAAAAATTTTGATTCTGGATTTTCTTACGATAATTGGTAAAATGGCCCATATATACTATTTTATTAGCTCAAAACAATCTGTTGTACTGAATCATTTTTGTCTCCTTGTTGTTTCTCTCATTGTCAGTGTTGTAATATTCTCATCACAGAATATAAAATTATCTTATATGACATTTTAATCTTATGCTCTTATCCTCAAAACTATTTCATCATTCGGTTTTTCCATCATATTCAATTTCAACATCAATTTATTTGAACATATCATTTTATTTTTCACAAAAAACACATCTAAGTATATTATTAAGTGAACGTGGTTATATACATTTGATCAGCGCGAGTGAGTATATTCCATGGGTTTATCATTATTATTTATAATTTGATGTTGTGGGCGATGCCTAATTAGTTGTCGTTTACCTCGTTGACTTATTACAAAATGTAACGGCATGTGGTGCTTGTGTGCTCGATCAGAGTGTTCACCGTACCGATTATTCTTCGATTGTCAGGTATACGGTTGGGTTGGTTTCGTTTGTTTTTTCGTATTGGTGTCTATATATTTATATTTCAAATGTATATGGGTTGGATGCTATGAAGATAGCTGGGAGTTTTATTGTCTTTTCCTTTGGATGCCCAATGATGATATTTTCGATGTGTTTGCTGACATCCAGAGTACATGCAATGGTGTTTTTGTTTGATTTGTGTTGATTATTACGCATGTTTAAATTGTGTTGTGGTGAGTTTGATTGTGTTGACTTTGTTAGTGTTGAATTTGTTGTGTGTTGAAATGTCGTGTATTGAATTGACGTGTTGAGTTTGTTTTGTGAGATATAAACATGGAACCCTTATCCTCATCAACAAAAATAACTGTTTGTAAAACAAAAATACTTCTTTCCACCAATTCATGACTATTTTGTTTTCTTCTTCATTTTTTATTACGATTATTGAAAGGCATATTGAATGACAAATCCAGTTACATCACTTTACAAGTACGAACTCCACAATTATATTATAAATACGACTATTCAAATGCAAGGTATTCAGACCTGGTCGACATAATCCCAAATGAGCTCTGTAAAATTTTCGATCAATGTCTCACTCGAGGACATCTATTATTATGTATACATGGTCCATAGAATTCAGTTCTGATGTAGTCTTCCACACAGATACAACCCTCGACACACGATTTCTCTGATGCTTCTCTCGGACAAGGGATCACATCATCTCCAAGCGTTTCGCAAGTTCTCTGACACATGGGATTCGCGTTGCATTCGCTGTATCTCTCGTTTGCTCCACAGATTATGTTACTTTCCTTTCCAGTACTTTCGTCACTCTCTATGCAATAGGAAAATCATCTCTTAATTTAGTTCCATAAAAATTTCAACTTAAGAAAAATTTTCATGATCTTTGATTAATTATTTTATTCGATTCTTTATTCTACTGATGGAGCTTCCTTAATTACATACTCCTTAGCCTTAGCTATTGAAATAATAGCACTCACCATCAGCACTGGCATCCACTACCACAGCTTCATCACTATCATCACCCTGAGTATGAACGAGACCCAATCCAAGAATCAACAAGACAATAACGGTCTTCATGTTTTATTGCAACGAATTTTGTGAAAATTCTGCGGCCGAACTCTTTTTTTATACTACCCCACAATGCAAATTTTGGACTTCATTTGATATACACAAAACCGGTGGAAGATACCAAAAATGCAAGACCCCCTTCACCAATCTACCTCTTCAATTTATTCTTCCTGCGATAAACTGTAAAATGCAAGTACTCGTTGCATTTTTTTCACATTTATATTTAGATCGAGTTGGCCGTCGTAATAATATTTCAATGCTCCCTATTTTTTTATATCACACATCACATGAAGCTGACTGCATTAGATCGCGTAGAATAGGATATTTTGTCATGAGACCGTGACGCGCCGTTCAACATTCGAGTCCGAAGTTAGGGTAAACTGCCCAGTAGATGGACGCCTAAGAGAACCGCCCAGTAGATGGACGTTTGTTTTTTAGCAATTAAAAAAAAAATTGATCGAAAAGAAATCGTCACTCAGGGGTTAAGAATTACAACAGTTGATGAAAATTCAAAGCAACAATTCACATTTCAGTATTTTTTTGCGTAATTTCCTATCCCAAAGTAGCTCGTCCATCTATAGGGCAGTGTCCATCTACTGGCTAGCTTACCCTACCGAATGACAAATACTATTTTTTGTCATATAGACATGTCAAAAGCGAGATGCCCCACCGGGAAGGAGAGGAGGAGTGCGATTGTAGGGGAGAGAGCTTTACTCCCCGGTCCAGGGGTGAAACCCCCCCCCCCCCCCCCACCTCCCCCGATATTGTGGAAAGACCAAACATCAGAAGAAAAAAAATAACGAATGAAAATTTGCTGAAAAAATGATATCCCCCCAAAAAAGTCGTCCTGAATCAAGTCGAAAAATCGGTCTGAATCAAGTTGAACTGAATCATCTCGAGCATTGACTTATTTCATGTCGAATTGACGGCATGAGTCAAGTCGGGCACGGTCAGATGCAAACCGACATATCGGTCTGATTCAAGGCAATTTTTCGGTTTCATTCAAGCCGATTTTTCGGTTTAATTCAAGTTGATTTTTTCGCTTGATTCAAGTCGATTTTTCGGCTTAATTCAAGTCGATTTTTCGGATTGAAATTCGTTTAAAAAACTAGTGGAAACTGTGCATTTCAGTTCGATTATTCCATGAAAATTTATTGAAATAAAAAAAATTCAGGTGAATATAGTCTGTAATTTTGAATAAATTGAAATTTTTTTGTAATTTGGTACTGCATAGCCATTGTCTGTTCAATAATTCAAATTAAGTGAGGAATTCTCTTGTTTTTCTCTCAAAAATCTGGAAATTAATTGATTTTTCAGCCATAATTATTAACAACTTGTCAGTTGCATACCATGTCGACCATATAAAATAGCAGTCGAATGGTGCAAATTTCTATTGGCTGAAATTTGGATGAGAAAAATTCTCTGTGAAATTTGAAATTTCATAATTTTTTTCTCGTGAATGGAATTTTAATGTCATTTTCATGAAAAGAACCATTGAACCCTCCATGAAATTTAGATTTTTTTCTAACAGCGTATCTTTCCGACTTGGACCAAGTGATGATTTGACTAGAATCAAGCCGAAAAATTGGTTTGACTCATGCTGAAAAATCGACTTGAATCAAGCCGACGTTGACTTGAATCAGTGCTTTTCTTTTCGGTGAATTCGATGAATCAGTGAATTCAATTTAAAATACATCATAGAAATTCCATTCGGACGCAAATTGTTAATTTATTATATTCTGAAATATATTGACGTAAGCAATTTTCCACTTGTTTTTATTTTCAAATATCATGAAAGAAATTTTCCACTTATTTTTATATTGTTCTAAACTTGACTTATTACAAAATCAAAGGAGGAATATGGATCATGTCATTCCGAAAAAAAACAAAATATTAGAAATCAATAGGCCACTTTCCTAGCGTCGAAAAATAATTGGAGTAATTGATCCACCAATCTTGACTTTGTAACGAGAACTTCTCTATCCCAAAATTATCTATTCCCATTAAAATATTCTGCCATTGTGAAAAAAGGATTATCAAATGTAAATAAATTGTTGATGTATTATTTCAAGCATTTTTCTGCATTACATTCGCTTTCTTATTCCTCGAACCTATTATCCGATTAATTATCTCAATATTACGCTGTGTCACGTATGAAAAATTATTAGGATTATCTGTGGGTAGAAGCTCATAGCAAAGTGTACGAAGACAACCCAAATCAAGTGATAATCCGTCAAAATACTCATTGTCAGGTGAACCAATAGATGATCTGCGACAGCATGCTTATCAATTTGCAATGTTCTCCATGAAAGTACATCGTTCGTCGCAGGTCGAGTAGTTGATCGATGAGATCATGTCGTCGTTCCAGTTTACTGACGTTGGGGGAATGAAGAGAAGACTGATTAAATTCATGCTTTTCGGGATGAAAGGGGTAAGTATCCAATTATGACGAGAGATAGAGCACAATGCCGAATAACCAAATGGATGTATTTTTATATGAACTATATTTCTAGTTGAAAGAATTTTTCTCTATCTCGCCCCCCACCCACTTAGGTTCGATATCTCTTCAACTGCGAGAGATAGGAAAAAAAGTTAATAATGTCTTTTTGCGTAAGGAACATCTTTTATTCGATAACATCCCACTTTCAATATTTAACTTATTTTAAATAAATAAACAGCATGTGTTTTTGCAAAAACGTTCATTGAATTCATGACCAGGGGGCCTATTCTCGAAATATTTCCGTGCACGGAAGTGGCTTCGTAGACGAATTGCGTATAGGAATCATATAGGCGTTCCGTCAACGGAGTCGATTCCGCGCACGGACATATTTTGAGAATAGGCCCCCAGCACCCTCGACAATATAGAGTCCGATTATGATATTATCTGGAGATGTCACTGGATACAGAAATGTCCCTGGCATTTTGGCTATATTAATGAAACTTTCATCAATACGTATATTAATTTTTCAAATTTTAGAAATTTTTCAAATAATATATTTCCATACGAGTGCGTAAAATACTATTTTGTCGCTCTGTGAAACCTTGCTTCACGCACACTGCGCGTGCGAAAACGCCACTTACCATCATCATGACAAAACTATTCTTCGTGTTACGGCCCTGAGCGCATCCGAAACGGCGCGACTAAAATTTTGATATTCATTCTCTCGGAAATGAAATAACGAGCAATAAAATGTAAACCACGAAAAATATGAGATACTGGAGCCGACAATCGAAGCGAGAATGTGGGCCTGAAGACAAACGAGCGATAGCAAGTGAGTCAATAACACGCAGAAACATTAACTCGAATATGAGACAGAATTTTTAGAAAATAGTGGACAGTAATCACGTCCATAAATGAAAAATCGACATGACGATCAAATAACACCACTAATAACACCGCAGAAAGATTTATTAGGGTAATAAAAAGGGGTAATTCAAAACTGACAGACCGACCGAATTGTAAAGAGATGACCAAAAGGAAGGAGGTCCGAATCTCCTTTATAAGGCGTGGATAAGACAAATTGGAGCATTACGTCGTCAATCTGATCCAACGCAGTTGCTGCCCAAGTTTTACTTCAACTAAAAAACCCAAAAAGTCAGTACGAAAATCTCTTCAAGAATTTCTGCCAGTATATTACCCTTAGAACCAAACCCCCTGGAGCTGAGCGAGCCATCTACATCTCAACATCGCTATTTCTTGGGGCCTTCCAGATCCAGCCAATCTACAACAACCTGTCTCCAACTGAATCTCTAATTATCCAAATAATCAATCGTAAGTCAACGATCCTCATTTCCTCTGATAATTATGTAATTGAATACCTTGATTCTCTTGGGACTAATTCTTCTTGAATGAAACCTACACTTTTATTCCTATTTTCTCTCTTGTAGATACTCTTCGACGCATCGGTACACTTCTGTTTTATCGCGGCAAAATGTTCCGGAATATGTAATTAAATTGTATAAGTCACGACCGTGACTAAGTGACGTATCTCGCTCTCATTTTCCTATTGTGATAGCCCTTCAAATATTGATAGTGTCCGTAACATTCGTCACCAGATCGAACAAAATTTTTCTGACGAAAATAATTGCATTCATATTCACCAAAAAACTTGTCTTCGCTCTGGTGATGAACACTACTATGATATTGCCGACGACTTCTAAGATGATGGTTCAAAATGATCAAAGCGCGACTAATAGTATTTTTCGTCACGATGATCGTGAGTGGCTTTTTAGCACTTTGTCAAATTGCAAAGATAAAGATAACTATATTTCAAAGCTAAAATCATTCGATTCACTTCAATACATTTTTAGATTTTTCCTAAAATCAGTTTCCTGATGATGTTTTCCAAATTGATTCAATCATGGTTTCAAATTTTTTCCTAAGATCGTTTCAACCAAGATCAAAGATGGCATGGATAACATCATTCGTTCGTTTAATTCAACGAAGAACTGAACTATTACCACGATTCGTGATAATAGTTGAAGAGCCTCATTGACAGCAATTAAATCCTTCTGTCAGTATACTACCGTCATGGACCCGATTTCTGCCCCGTAAGGACTTCAGGTTGATAGGAGACTCGATAAACATTATTTTTCATTGAAAACTCGACATGTAGCAAAGTTAAATGCGTAATTTAATTGTCCATCTTAATTTTAAGGCTTTCGCGACCATGATTAGTGATATCATTGGCTTCCGGATGAATGCCGCGTTTGGTTTCAGCGTTGCGTCAACGTTTCCCAACCATTGCAGTTGCATCTTCAAGGCTATGAGGCTCCGATTCTGGGCTCCAATGTCTGGGGGAAGGGGGGCGGGGGGTAATACTTATACACCCTTCCCTGCGATGATGAGGGGTGTTAGAGGGGGGTGGGGGGGGTGTAGCCAATCATTTGTAAATTGATCAGTTGGTCAATTCAAAAACTGGGAGGACGGTTTTCGAAATATCCTTGAGATTTGGCCAACATTCTTGCTTGATCACACTGGATAGTATGTCCAAAGTCCATTCAGTGTTCAGCCAGGGCAGACTGTTCTATCCGACCTTATTTGGAACACCACTGGTGCTTCTTCATCCGAGATGAATAAATTTATTAGTTTCTACCTGATGTTCCTGTTACCCAATCGTAATAATTCGTAACACAAGGGAATTTTTTTTAGCTTGCTCCATATATTTCTCCTCCTCAAGTTTTACATCGAATCTTATACATTTGACCTTAATTCTAACTACGTCTCAACTATCAAGTGAAAATTACGCACACATAACTACTATCCTTCAACTAACCAATCTATACGAGAGATTAATCAGAAAAACTCGAAAGGCCGTCGAAACAATGTTGATAGTTTACAACAAAAAAATTAATCATTGAGCCTAAATAATAAGTGATACCATCCGTTCATTGACGAACGAAAAAAAAATATTATGCCGCATCAGTTGAATTGACGCAATGTTGGCGCAATTTTTCTCCATACAAAAACGATGATTGCGATGAGTAATCGATTATTCCATTCAGAAAATCATAAAGCATCCAGACCCAAACTTCAACAACCATCAGACACCTGAGAAATCAACAAGATAAATCTCAAAAATGCAAAATCTACCAAACTTTGGCGGCAGCTTCTCGTCTAATCAACACATCCTTGCTTCGTTGTTTCATACGTTCGATGAATGTATCTTTTCCATGCAGCCGATGTCCTCCCTCGTGGCGCTCAGCTCTCTACCAACATATTGTTTTCTCACATTAGACTCATTTCATCGTCCACTCACCACCACCAAAATAAGGTACCCCCGCAATCATCGTAAGCTTTCAACGAAATATGGTATCTTTCGAAAAAAAATATTTCTCGGGTGATTGAAAAATCTAACCCACCTTGTTGTCAGCCCCTTGGCCCTCGTTATTTCCCCATCTCTCGTAGTCATCATCATCCCTCTCCTCCCCCTCACTCAATGGTCCGTCGTGCCTCTTGGGTGGTGGCGCTGGTTGCTGATTCTCAGCATTACCATTGCCCTCCAACATCTTATTAATCTTCTCCTTGGCCTCATCAACCTTCCTCATAGGATCAGGTGAATAACTTCTATCGCTGTACCTGTCCCTCGAGCTCCTACGATCCCTGAAGTCCCTCCTATCCCGGAAATCACGGAACCCGGGCTTAGTATTGTGGAAAAATCTATTACTTCCACGATTACCCCTCCCCCTATTCTGGTTCCTATTATTACTAAAACTCCCACGATTGCGATTGTTACCGAAACGATTGCTGTGCTGGTTGTTGTTATAGAAACGATTACGATTTTGAAAATTATTGGGACCATTACCACGATGACTCTGATTGCTAAATCCTTGAAAGCGTGGTTTGTAGTAAGTTCCACGATTGTTATAAGGTCTGAATTGACGTTTTCTGTAGTATCCCCTGTCATTGGACCGGCTACGACTTCTACTCCTAGAGTACGAACGAGACCTAGATCTTGATCGTGACCTGCTGTACGTTCCTGAGGGTGAACGACTGTATTTTCTCTCATAACTCCCAGATCTTCGATTAGAGTAGGAACGGGATCGAGATCTGCGCGGTGAGTGGGACCTGGAGCGACTTGAGCTCGACCTGGACCTCGACCTGCTTCTGGATCGTCTCACAGGTCTGTCCCTGCTCTTTCTGATAGGTCCTGGGCCCCTCGAGCCACGTCTCCTGGACCTGCTGTTGTCATCGTCACTTTCTGAGTCTGTTCGAGGCCCTTTCTGACCCTTCGTAGAGGGTGGACGTGGCCCTGGTGGCTCGGGGGGATGTGCCTGGCCAATTGGCTGAAACTTATTCCCCAAATGCGAGAATTTAGGCTGTGCAGGTGCCTGAGGCTGCACTGGGGCCTCTTTGTAGGATGTGTGGAATTTGTTGGGGGGCTGGGGTGTTGGGTACTTCAGTGGTGCCTGCTTCTGAGCTTCCTTAGGGGTTGATTGAGGGGCTGGAGGGGGTGGAACTGTCATTGGCTGGGAGACTCGCTTGTCTTGGATCTCTCGGTGCATTTGCTTGCGAATGTTGAAGGATTTATCCACAGAGTTGCGAGATTTTTCATCTATCCCGTTACTGTCTGACGATTCACCTCGTTTCTTGCTCTCTGGGTGGAGATCCTGCCATTTACCTACCACATGGGTCTCTTTCTGACGCGCTGCCTGAGCTGCTTTCCACTTGGCGTTCAGGGCTGCTGTGTCGAGGGCTGGCACCTTCGGCTCCGGGTGGACTGGCGATGGCTCATGATCGAAGAGATCATTCACTGGTTTACGTTGAACATCTGCGAATAGATCATGGTCAATGATACGAGTTTTGGGGGTGATTTTTAGGATGTACGATCATCTTTAACAGAAAACAATTTACAAAATTCGATTCTGTAGGTGAAGAAAAATTAAGTGGTTCTCAGCTGGATGAAGAAGAGAGGATACATACATGGGCATTCTCCATCAATTCTTCACGCCAATTTAAAATCAAGTGTTGATTATGAAATTCTGATTTTTAATCTGATGTCTGTTCATAAAAATTATTTTTATCTTATTGCTTTTCTTTTAAGGCCATAGATGAAGGGGTTTTCCCTCCATTGATCCACAAATAATGCAGTCTCCATGACTGGGAATTGTAAAATGCAATTTGTTCACAAGAATGATCATTACTTGTTTTTTTATGGAGATAGAGAAAAGGGAAAATCGTCTCAAATGATGCATAAATAGGGCGTTGTTTGAATTTCAATAAAGATCATTTTCAAATTTCTAATAAAGATCATCAACTGTTCAACATGAATTTCTATTTCTGATAATGATCTGGGGTGAAAACCCATCAGTGTTGAAACCCGTCCAGTGATCAGCATGATCACTAATTTACACATCTATCGGCAAATATAGGTACAATCATCAATTTTAAATTAAGTCAAATTTTGCGTTAGTTAACTGGTTAATATTACCCGACCATTTTTAAATTACTCATGGATCAAATATTCAATTTCCGAATTAATTTATCAATCACTAATTGATTTTGGAAGATTGACAATTCCATATCGTCAATTACTTCATTCATAATTGATTGAAAATTGAAATTATCAATTATTTTATTATTTTTGGAATTTCAATGACAATAAACAAGCCTTAAGTATTATAAGGTGCAACTTATCATAATATTACAAAAATTGTGATTGACACCGATCTCTATTTATCGTGGAACAAAAGCTGAATGCAGTGCGATCAGTCTTTTTTCTTAAAAATCGAATTTGATGTTCATGAATGCAATGAGATCCTATTCTCATATTCAAGTTATAGCATCACTTAAATTTTGAAGATTGAAATCAGAAATGAATTCTAAAAGAGAGTTAATATGAATCGAAACATTCTATTTGAGTTTATGCTCAATCGGCAGTCTAATATTATAATGACGTTTTCAATGTTAGGAAAAAAATAAAAATCTAAATTTAAAAAATCAGAAAAAATAAATAAAAATTCCATACCTAATATGAAAATTATCGTCAGTGTCAAACTTTTGTAATAAATAATTCAAGTATATTATTTAAAATAATAACTCAAGAATGAATTTGATGGATCAATAGTATCACAGTTAGAATTCATCGAAAGAATTACAAATAAATTTTTTCTTATCCTTTTTAAATTTACTTTTCCTCGTTACACTCAACTTGAGTTTTTTCCATCCTACTTTGATCACTTGTCTGTTGTAAAATCACATTCCTAAGTGAAGAATTGTTTACAAAAACAATGGTTACTACTATTCTTTCTTATTGAGATTAAAAAAATTAAAAATGATATCAAAAAATCCATGAATAGCGAACGGTTAATCAATTCCTCGCCAATTTGAAATCATCAACTGTTCAACATGAAATTCAATGTTTGAATGTGATATATTGTCCATAAAAATAATTGTAACTTCTTGTTTTTCATTTGAATCAATAAAAAATCAATTGATCCACTAAAGGTGCATTCTCGATCACTTTGAATAGATCTTTTCATCCTGAGAGTCACAATACTAGATTTTTGGACACTTGCACAGAATATACATAGAAATCACCATTTTTGAGGGCTCAAATGTATGCCATCTTAAACGTCAATATTTATCAGAATTTTTCATTATTTTTCTGGAGATTTTTCAGTTTGATGAATAGAATAAATATTTCCCCTAGATTTCCAGAATGAAAAGGTCTGTTGTAAAATCACATTCCTAAGTGAACAATTGTTTACAAAAATAATGGTTACTTCTGTTATTTCTTATTGAGATTAAGAAAATAAGAAATGATGTCAAATGATCCATGAATAGCGAATGGTTAATCAATTCCTCGCCAATTCGAAATCATCAACTGTTCAACATGAAATTTTATTTTTCCATGGGACGTATTCTCCAGAAAAATGGTTATTACTTCAGTGGTCTTTCATTCGAATCGAGAAAAAACAAGAATCGTCCCAAATGAGTCGTGCATTCTGCGTCAATCCTCCTTCCAATTGGAAAATCTCAACTATTGCGAGATGTGGAAAAGTGAGTTCATGTGTAAACTATAAACGTAAGTCCTAAAACGAAGGAAAAACGTGAATGTACAGTAAAAGTGGAGTACAATTTTAGTGCCTAAAAAATTTCAAATAGAGAACTAGTGTGACAATTGGTTATTTTCCATTACCCAGAAACATCCTTCTCAATTTGTTGTTTTTACAAATAAAGAATAAGACGGAGTGCAGAATAGCCAGTTGATTATTTTAAAACGTTTGAAAATAAAAATTGTTGTCGTCAATTATTTCACTATGAATTCCCTGCAATTATTCGATAATTGGAAAGAGAACTGAAAATTTGAGTGGAGTATTAGGATTGATGATCGTATATCCTCGAATATTTCAGTAATAAAAATTACAATTCACCTTTACGTGGCTGACTGGTTGGTATCCTCGTATCACGTTCGTGATACGCTTTCGTGGTATCGTCCCTCTCTCTTCGCAATTCATCGTCCCTTCGAGAAGTCTCAGCCAGTTTCTCCGAATTACTAAGGGGGGAAGGCATGTCATTATACAGATCTACATACCTACATTCGAGAGAGTTTGAAAAAAAAAGGGAGAAAAAACAGAAGAGTAATTATGAACGATCGAAATACGGAGACAAAGACAATTTGCCATTAATTATTTGCTATTACGATGGGTAAGGAAGAAGGAAGGGTTTGGGTGCCAAGAGTGTGGGGAATCACTGAAAATTGCAATGTTCGATCATCCGAAACCAACCATAAACGAAAAACAAATGAATCAATTACAAATTACGAATAAATATTATTAAAAATTTCTAACCTTTCAAATCTTTTCAACACTGCTGTCTCTTTCTCAACTTTAGCATAATATGCACTCAATTTAGACTCCAACTGCTCGAGATCAGGCAAAGATGATTTTCTGAGGGCCTCCAAGTCACGCTCAAGCTTGTCCTTATTTTTACGTTTCTTCCTCTCCTCTTTCTTTTTCTTCTTCCGTGATTTTTTCTCCTCTTTCTCCTTATCCTTACCCTTCTTATCCTTCTTCTTTTTCTTTTTTATTTTTTCAGTATCACCGTGTTTCTTCTCCTTCTCACGTTCGCGCTTCCAACGCGCTGTTTCTTCTAAAAATTTACGAACCTGAAAGGGAAAAGAGATGTCAACAAAATGCGGATTGACAAATGAGTTGCGAAGTGGCCAAACCGAGGCGGATCATTCATGAAATCTTCAGAGAGGTTTTGGTGAAGTTTTCAAATATTTCGGGGTCCTGATATCTCGGAAAATTTCAGAATTAATTAATCTCAAGAAGCATGTACAGATCCCATAAAATTCCCAGCAAAAATGTAACATGCGTGGAGGAATGTATTCAAATGAATTCTTATCGAATATTTTTCACATAAATGTTCAATAATTTGAAATTTGTGTGAGTAAATATCTTCCATAAAAGTCAAACATGAACATGAAAAGCATGAAAAATCTCAAAAAGACATTGATATCTCAATGAATAACGCTATTCATTAATCACATAAATAAATGACGTAAGTCAATAATTATTCCATATGAATCGATAGAAATTGAAAAATATTTTTGTTGCTTACGAAAATAGTTGTTACTTCTGTCGTTTTTCATGGAGATAAAGCAAAAAAAATCCTCTCAAATGAGAATTCTTTCTTTTCAATATTCTAGATATAAATATTCAATAATTTGAAATTTGTGTGAGTAAATATCTTCCATAAAAGTCAAACATAAATATGGAATGCATGAAAAATCTCAAAAAGACACTGATATCTCAATGAATAACGCTATTCATTAATCACATGAATAAATGATTTGATAGAAATTAAAAAATTTATGCAGTTTAACACCGAATATTCATGTTTTCATTGGAGATTCAAGTAAGTTGGAAACTTATCATCTTAGTGTTGCTCAAAAATTAAGAATTTCATGCTTTCTTCACCCCTAAAATGAAATTCAATGTCACTCTCTTGAAACGTATCCATAAACTGTCCATGAAATTTAAATTTTTTTCCAACAATGTAATCGCTACTTTTATTTTAAATCTAAAGCAGTTTAACACATCCCATTTTACCGCTTTACCACTAAAACATTTGATCCAATAAATTTTCTTTCTCCAGAACGATGAATTGATTAAAAAATGATCATACCTTATCTTCGTAATCAGAATCATCCTTAGTCTGCTCCAAAAACTTCCTCACTTGCACCTCATAATCATCCATTTTCTCTCGCGAATTACCAGCATAAGATTGTGAACCAATTGGATCATGCGAGCTCGTCGACGAAGTAGCTGGTGGATTATTGTACTGAGCCATACGTTTGCTCAGTGGTGAAAGCGAGCCTCGATGGTCCTTCTTATGCTTTCGTTTACGATTAGGCGATTTTGAGTTTGACCTGCCCGAGGTGCCAGACGAAGAGGAGCTGCTCGACTCCGAGCTCGATGAGCTCGAAGATCCACTCGAGGATGAGCTAGAGCTAGAGGTCCACTGTCTCTGCCTCTTCTTCGACCTAGATTTCCTCTCCTTCTTTCGTTTTTTCTTGTCCTTCTTGCCATCACCAGCATCAACCATGCCTTCACCATCAAACGTTTTAAAGTTATCTATGGAATTTATTGATGGAGGGGGAGGGGCATTACCGATTGTCTTAGATTTGATGTATTCGATGGAATTCCTAGCCTCTTCGTGGTACGGAGCTATTGCCAGACAATTTTGGTAAGCCTTATGGGCCTCCTCGTACTTCTTCTCATCCTCATAACTTCTTCCCAGAGCGACTAATGTTTCAGCCATGTACTTGCGAGCATTGGCGTGGGTGGGATTGATCTTCAATGCTGTTTCAAAATCATCGAGTGCCTTTTTGAAGCTTCCACTGTTGGCGTAAAGAGCTCCACGTGCCACTAAGCCCTCCACGTTTTTTGGATCTACCGTCAGGGCTTTATTCAGACACTGGAATGCCTCAGTGTGACGACCTGCTTTAAAATGGTCGATTCCATCAGCTACGCTTTTGAATGCCCATTTACTCGCTTGAGTTTGACGGAGCTCGGTGGCGTATTCATTTGGTGGGAATCTTTCTCTGTAATTGGAAAGAGTGAAATTGTTAATTGAAGAATTTTTATGAATGTATTTTTATTGTACATGAGGTGGATTATCACTCATGAAATTTGGGGGGTTAATCTAGTTTTGTTTACATTTGAGAGATCTAAAAAAATTAAAAACAATAAATGAGAATATAAGTATATAGTGACATATGGGAAAACTCATGAAATTCCATGAAAATTTTCAGCAAATTTGATGGAAAATCTTGAAAAATCTCGAGAAATTTAGAGAAACGCATCATAAAATGCGTTAAATGCTTTGAAATTTAATGTAAATTCATCACTTTCATTAAATTATCAATTAATCTTTAAATTTTATAAAATCTAAGTAATTCTATGAAATATCATGGAAATTTCGAGAGAAATTTCAAAGCCTCGTAAAACCCATGAAATTTAATCAGAAGTTATGAAGATTTCTAGCAAATTTTGAAAGATATTTTCAGAAACCTAAAGAGATATCTTAAAACTTTATGAAATTCCATTAAAGTCTGAGGAATTTCGATAAAATCTATCAAAAATGCATTGAATGATCGCCCTCTGAATATTTGTAATTATAAAATGCAATAGAGTCATCATGACACTCAAACGCCCATAAAAAATAGAAGTGTCATTAAACGATTCCACAAATTAATTGACTGCCTTTTTTATTTGTCACTGAGTGATTACTCCTTCGAGGTAACTGAATTTTATTCAGAGTTCAGTTTTTTTTATATCTAGAAATGCAGAGGAGATGCAGAAATTTCCATTAGACCGTTTTTTGTAGAGAGAGAAAAGGAAGAGCTAAAAAAATCAACACCAACATTTTTGGATCTCCTTTCGATTAAACGCTATTCATCAGCAACTCCTCATAAATTGAATTGACCTATCTTTCATCTTCCTCCACTACTAATTTGATTTTTCAATCGATCATATTTACCTCAGACCAACCATATTAGAGTAATGTTCATGACCAAGACTCATCATATCAGAAAGATACTTAATGTTGTTTGGATTATTGAAGCCGGTACTGCTCTCCAAGATAGTTTCATAACTTTGTCCTTTGTTGTCCATAGCTTTCCTAAATTGACAAAATTGATGATTATTCAGAGCTCTATTTCCCCAATCCCAATTAAAAAGGAGGCATTTAATAATCAAATAAATAATCAAAAGGCGAATACTGCCTTATTGTCAATTATTTAACTCTAAATTTAGAATTGTTATAAAACCTCAGTATAAACTCGTCTCTCACCTTTCCCAAACACTTTAGGGACGTGTTTTTCAAACACTCATTAGATACTTTTTTTCTCTAACTCAACAGAAAAAGCACGTACAATCTCTATCGTTGATTATGTTTTGTTGGAAAATTTGAGAGGTTTAATGCATTAATAAGTACTTTGTTTTGGTGCAACAAAATAAATTGCCTGAGTACAGTTTGTTTTTATCCACAAGTTGTCGAAAAATAATTGCATACATTTAGTGGGCCTCCCTGTGCTACTCATAATGTATTTTACTTTATTAAAGATTTCTTTTTTTAATGCTGGAAGTTTAAACGAGGCATTAATAATAACGACCAACTGGTGTTGGTGATGACTTATTTATATAAAGTTAAGGTGTTGAAAGCCTTAACTGCCTGGTCTCTTGTGATTGTGAGTGAATATTGCAAATGTCATGATTATTTCAACCATTCTTTTCTCCGATTAGTTCTTTTTTTTTTAATTGAGAGACCAAACAATTGTGCAACATTTTGATACCTACCGTTATTGAAATTCACTGTGTGCCAAACATTCATGTGGCACATCATCGTACTGGAAACTCAATCTCAAACGTACATGGTTTTTTTATAAATATATATTCTACAGAATACTGGACTTTTGGATATTCCGTCTGGTGCTTTTGACAGTTATATAGATGGCAAACGTAGATAAACACAACGTGTACGTGTATGTGTGCGAAACACAGTCGTGGCTCAACCACAGGTTCAAAGGTACGAATCAGATTTTTTTATTGATTTTTTTTTAGGAAATTCATCATCGTAATTTTTAACTCATTTATGTTATACCGATAATCAGGCACCTGAATTCATAAAAATTTATCAGATATTCACACGTTATTGATTGAATGATTGGTTAGTAATCAAATGATTTTGCAGATTTATATCTACAAATTATTGATTTTTTAAAATATGGGATAAATTCATTCTCATACCTGCCATTTCATGAAAGAAAGTGAAAGAAAATTTTTGGAAACATCTTTATGGGGTTTTTTTCAAATGATAAGTAGAAAAACCCATAACACAGAAAATTGTGACTTTTGTGAAGAGAGAAATAGATAAGTGCTTGCAATAATGTTTCTTTATGGGTGGAGGGACTTACTTGTAAGCCTCGGGGAGGTCGTCAGAGTGAATTAAACCCATTGATGGGTGGGATGTTTGACCCTCACGAGGGGATACATTCATAACAGCCACTACACGTTCAGCTTCAACGTTTACTTCACTCACAACGACGCACACGAGGTCATTTGCCATGTAGCCTCTTGTTACACCTTTCTTGTCCACTGCTGGGACTGTTGCTGTGTTCAATATCAGTGCCTGAATAGTGAGGCATTTTGTTATTCTCAGAAACATTGCATTTAATTTTGATCAATCAGCAGTGAAGCATAAAATATTTGAGGAGAAAAATCATTTTCAAAGTGAGAATAAGATAACTCATAACTCATTAAGATAATTCAATGTCGAACAAGATATGAACAATTCTTTACTCCTAAGAGGTTTCACCACTTCAGTACTGGATCAGACGTGAGTCGGATAAAATGGACACTTCCGACGTTTCAAAGAAATATCGATGGCTCATTAATTTTTTTATTACACGATAAAAAATTTTTTCATTTCTACGAAAAATACAGAACTCCATCTTTGACATGAGTTTCTTCTTTTTTTTTCTCGAAATTTTGTTATAAGGGATCAATCGAATTTCATGATTTTTTTCATGAATATAGACTTTAATAAGCTGTATGCATTAACACCAATTGGAATTTAATTTTTCCTACTGATTCGAAAAAATTGATACTTTTCTAAAAATCTATTTTTCAACGATCACCCAAAAAATTGTCATCAAAATGGAATTAACCTGGATTAAACTCTGGCTAAATCCCGAGTAAAGCCTGGTTAAATCCCGACTATAAATTGATTAAATCTTGATTAAATTCGAAGTGGAAATGAATTCGAGCTTTGAGAGGGTCTGAATGTAGAATTATTTGACAGAACGAAATAATACGCAAAACTGATGACATTTCAATTGATGATAGTACTATGACATGAAAAAATACGATAAGAGAATAGTGAAATAATAATTTCGAAAAAGAAGACCCATTCCGAAACAAATTGCTAATTTATTAACAACATTTACTGTACTCATTTATTTAAAAAATGCCTTTGTCACTCTTTTTTTCAAATCAAGTGTTCATTCTAATCTACTCTTCCCTATTCAATTTCCTATTTTTCGAATTACACATACCTTTACTCCTAAATCAGTTACAACTCTTGGACAATCACTGCAATTGCAGAGGATCTTCAATAGTAGTCCGGCAGCACTTTTACCCATCACTTGGGCATAGATAACATCGCCAATAATCAGACTCTGAAATTTACGAAAAAAAAATCCAAATGAACAACCATTATCCGTGCAATTAAAAATTTTCACCAAAATTAGAATAATTTTCATACGAAAATTTTTCATTCGAATTATTCGATGTCCTCCTCACCTCTAAAAAGTTTCTTATCCGTTGTGTTTTCTCCATGGTAACAAAGGAATCAAGTCCTGGCATTGTGGCATAAAACTCTGAAGCAATAAAAGCTACCATGAATACGTTTCCACCGATAACACTCACAGCTGATACACAATCCACATCTACGTCATCAAAAATCACCCAAGAAAAAAATCGGAATGCTCACCTTCATCACCGATTTCCTGCTTCATTGCTTCGTTACATTTCGACAAATTCGACTTATCATAAAGTGTTTCAGCTTTCTTGACAATAAATTGCTGGAGTTTTAGCCTTTTTCCTCTGTCTCCAAAACTGGAAACCATTAATAAAACATTAGAATAATGATGATTCACTTTGGCCTAGCCCTAATGAGAAACACGCATTTTTTCAATCCTCAATTTGAGGCATAGTACGCATGAAAAATATTTAATAGAAAAACTTGGCGATTTCTCTGTGAAATTCTATCGAATTTCTATTAGAACTCAATAAGAATTCTCTTGAAGTTTTATCAGAATTTTATTTAAAAATGCGATATGTTTTCTGTGCCATTTCTGCAGATTTTCTTACGACATATTTGATAGAATTAGTCAATAGATTTTGATTCTTCTATAGAAATTTTTGAGCATAAAGTTTGTTTTCCTGCAGTATTTTTATTTGTTTCTCGTTATAAAATCCAAGAAAAAAAACTTGGAGTAATAAATTATAGGGAAAAATTGACATCGATAGATATTTTTCGATAAAAAAAATCTATTTAATATCTATTAAAACAAATTTAATAGAATTAGCAGAATAAATGAATAAAATCATTCAATAGAATTTTTTTGAGAAACGGCCAGATTTTTCTATTAATTTTTGTCACACGTGATCTCTAATTTACAGGCTGAATTTACGTATCTCATCTGGTTAAAGAAAATACGTCACTGAAAAATGCTATTGCGAGAACAAATATTATAAATTCGAGAGTATTTTACTGTGATTCTTAAACTAAGAACCTTTATTCTTAATTTCGCAAAAAAAGAGTTCAAAAATATTTTACTCTTCACGGATAGCACATGTTCCATTTAATGCAGAGAAAAAAAAATCTTGTTTCCAGTAAAAATCTCTGAATTTCAGAAATTTGTCGTGATGAAGTCCAACGAGCAAAAAATAGTTCAAGAAAATGTTTCTTAAAGATCAGAAAAGGAAATTCTCAATAATTTTTACTTCAATCGAGTATAATTTTGTTTGAAATTAATGTTGGTTTTGACATTGAGAACTTTTGAGTTCTTAAAATGACAAACATTCTGATTCTCTAGTTAAGAACACAGTTTTTCAATTTATGATTTTCCTTCAAAGCATATCACCGGACAACTTGACTCAATGAACGTTGATTAATGTTCAATTATTTCCGAATGTTATGCCTTCAAATGTTCTTAGGTTCAGAATGCAACGATTGCCAATTGAAGGATATGCAAGTGCTTTGGCTATTCGTTCTGCATTGAATTACTTTTCTACTCTTGTAGTCGAACATCAGGAGCTTTCATTTGAGTTCCATTTGACCCTAAGTTTCCGGACATTTTACAATGATTTTACTATTCAAATTGGATCTCGATATTGAATCATTAGAAAACATTTTGGAAATCTAAAAAAAAATTATAAAATTTATTCTTGAAGGAAGATTGATAAAATGATAGCAAAATTGCAATTGCTGAAAATTACGGGCATTTTCTATAAATAATTTACAATTTTCTACCATAAAAATCATTTATTCGGAACCATAACAAATTTATTTATATTTAGAATTATACCAGAAATCAATTTCATGTCTAAAAAATTAAGACAGTTCCGAAAGTTTAAACAATTTCAATCCTTTATTTATGAACAACGAATGTTAAAAAAACAATTCTGTGCAAAATGTAATTGTAATGACGTTGAATGTTCATGATTGGTTTTTTAATTTTTCCGACGAAATTTAATTCACAAATTTAATGATTGAAAATGGTTGAATCTATAGTGTGGTCTGTACTAAATTGTAAAAGATACGTTGGCTATTTTTTTCTCCAGTGAAATGCTTTACTATTTTTGTAGTCGAACATTAAAGTTTTCATTTGATCCCAATTTGACCGCAAGTTTTCGGACATTTTACATTGATTTTATTATTTAATATATAAATTTTGCAGGTCTGAATTTAACTCTCTAAGGTGAAAAGCGTAGTAAAGCGTCGTAGCACGCTCCAGTGGGGACGCTGGTATTTCGCTTTCGCGGCCAGATTGGGGATATTGAAATTCACCTTATAGGGCTAAATGTCGATATTGAATCATTAGAAAATATTCTAAGAATCTAAAAAAAAATTGCAAAGTTTATTCTTGGAGGAAGATTGATAAAATGATAGAAAAATTACAATTTTGGAAAATTACGAATATTTTCTATAAATAATTTGCAAACAATCAATTTTCTACTACACAAATCATCTGTTCGCCACCGTAACAAATTTATTCATATTTAGAATTTTACCAGAAATCAATTTCACGTCTAAAAAATTAAGGTTTGCGAAACTTTAAACAATTTCAATCATTTATTTATAAACGATGAATATTTAAAAAAAACAATCCTGTGCAATGTGTAATTTGAATGAGGCTGAATATTCATGATTTATTTTCAAATTTTTCTCACGCAGTTTAATTGACAAATTGGATGTTAAAAAATGCTTGAATCTATAGTGTAGTCTGTACCAAAAACTGTAAAAGATACTTGAATATCCTTAAGAACTTTGTTCACTTGAAATAAGCAAATTTTTTAGGCTGAATTTGAAGAATTTTTCCTCTGAAATGAACTAATTTCCACCAACTTAATTCTGCAAGCCAGAATTTTACTCTGTGTAACTTTTACAAGTTACGTATTTCGTAAAATTTGACTGAGATACCTATTCCCCACTGGAACACACTCAAACCCTCCATCTGAAGAAACAAAACCCCAAAAATAATACCTGAGTGTTTTCTGACGCTGCTGATAAATATCGAAGTTTGGATCTTTGAGGCTGAGCATAGCAAGCTCAGTCTCACTTCTCTCACCATCCCAGACTTTCTGCAGTTGTTGACCATGATAATTCAATGCCTGTGCCACCAGACGCGGCTCCATTGCATCCATAATCCCAGATTATAATCTGCAATGCTACACAAAATCGAAAAGAAAACGAATGTTTTTTACACTCCAGTTTTCCCGTTGTCTTTCCCCTCGCATGGAAAATCCAACTGATAAAAAATTGGTGGCATAAAATGGACGTCAGCCAGTGTCCGTGAGCCAGTCGATGCTATCGTGGATATTTTTCAACTAAATGCTCAATTTGTCAATGAAGAAAAACAATAAAAATTCCCACCGGAGGCACCAAGGTTAGACGCCAGTAAACTCTGGGGATTCCTTTAAATATCTATCATCCAGCCGTCACTTTTATTTTTTATACTCTCGCTCTTACTCTTGGTAATAAATGAATAAATCCATTTGCCGATGAAGTTCCCTCGAGGAGTGGTCGTCAATACCACATATGTCAAACACCTCTGGCGTTGTATTTTATTGATCAAACAAATTAATGGAAAGACTCGGTCAGGAGACAACGATCGAAGACAATATAAAATGTGTGTCGCTTATGATATGCTATAGGAGCGATGGTATGCCTCACAATGGCCACCGGGATAAAATCATATCCACATTTTTTTACAGCACTTTTAAATCCATCTACGGTTTTCCCTGTGAAATCAATTACTCGTCAGAGTACTCACCTGAGGTATTGTATTTGTTTTCTTCAATTATTTGATTGTACTTGATTGTTGTATGATTTTTGCTCCTTTTTCAGGGAAATGTAATTGAAACTTGAGTGGCATTGACTGCGTGATGCGAGCACTCCGGGAGGAACTGGAGAAAATTACTGCGCATATTATTTGCGCAGCCATTTTGCGCGCATGCGCACGGTGAACTAGCATCAGTACACATCATTGGCATGAATACTTTTGGATTTTGGTTTTCAATGAGGGATAAACTTTCAATTTCATGAATTAAGATTTTTTTCGTTACAACAGAAATTGTCAATAACCCGATTTTTCACTTCTCGCTGAATATTGAGTTACATATACTACACGGAAAAAAATTCTAAGAATTTTTTTGTACGAATTTAGAAGAGTTAATTCATTTTACTCAGAGAAAAAACTACTGAATATGATAAAAACAATTTCGTGAGCTAAGAAAATGGCATAAATATTCGATCAATTCACGACAGGTTAAAAGTAACGTAATACGATACTGAATGAAAACAAATTGTTTTCGAAAGAAAATTAAATTTTTTAAACGATGAAAAGGTTTTTAAAAAGATAAAAATCAAAAAAATCAAAAAAATCAGTCAACCCCCTTCAAGTTATTTACCTAATTGAGTCCGACTCAATATTTCAGTAAAACAACTCATAACACCACAGCACAAGAAGAAAAAATTAAATGTCCGTAAACGGCGTTTGACAGACACAAAATGTCCGTAAAACTGTGTGACGAAATAGTACATTTCGATACTAGGGCGTATGAAAAATTTTCTGGCGAATATGACTTTGCAGTACGAACCGAAGGCGAGTGATGCAAATCATATGAGTCAGAAAATTTTTCTGCGCCCGTGTGTCGAACAATATTTTTTGTCGCTCTGGCATCAAGCACACGCCCCTAAAACGCTGCCTTACGACCAGAATGATAAAAAAATACTTTTGGCGATACTTGCCTGAAAAGTGTACTTTTCGAAACGGTTTAGTGTGTGGAAAGCGATTGTTTTTCGCACGTCGTGGGTAAATCTCACGAACGTGTGTAAAGTGAATTCTCGTGTGTAAACCTTCACTTTAGACACTCGAAATTCACTTTACGCTCGTGAACTTTACGCACTAGTGCACAAAAACAACCATTTTACCCCCATTACTGTCAAGTCAGGTGATATAACAAAACCTATATCACCTGAAGCATATTATTGGACTCTTATTATCTTTAACGTGCAATTTTTGCTTTTTTCTATAACTTTTTTCATTTTTATCCATTCGTCCTTCGCATTTGACCTCATGACCCGTTGAAATGTCTAACCGTTGAGAACCATAACATCTGCTACCGCCCCCCGTTGACCCTAACTCAATTCCCTGAAACGCTGCCGACGCTGACTGCTTGGGGGTAGCGCAACAATTTGCAGCGGGGGTCGCAGGAAATAATACTGTATTGACGGAATTTTGCACTCACATATCCATACATGATATGAAGATCAACATGAGACTCAAACATACCTTAAACAAATTAAAATTACAGCGAACTTTTCTATAAATCGATTGCCTGGTAAAAATACAAATTAACGAATCAGAATGTCTATGAATTACTGCGAATTTCCTAACGTATTATGAAATTTAAAAAAATCAAAAAGAGAAAGGTAGAATAAAAGTTGAATGGACAAACTCCAACAAATGTGGCGGTTTTTTCGCTCACGAATAATCACTTTTTTTTCATAACGATTACAAAAAAAATATCAGAAAACATTTTTTATTGGGGGTTTCTTCAGCTCCACAAAAGGTCTTTCGCCTTTTCCACCCAAAATCTTTTGCTTCCGAGATCAATTTACAGTAATTAAAAGTTTCGAACATGACGCGTTATGATCCGCCATTTTGCTTAGAAATTTGTTTTTCCATTTTTACCCCCGATGGGAACGGATGGGCCTAATTTTATTCCCGGGTAGAAATCACGCCGCTCGAGCTCGGCTCGGAACCCATATCCCAGCTAGAAATACGCCACCCCGCCCCAGCTTGGGATAAACTCCACGCGCGTCACATGTACCCGAGGTTGAGCCGCGTCACGCGCTCACAGCCCAGCGTTAGACTATTACGCGAAACGCTTCGCCGGGCTTTAGTTGAATGGCCACTGCTCAACCTCAGGTTCATCTCCAATTACTCAATCCCAGTATACTTAACCTCAATAATGATTTGACAGGTCCGATGGCATCGTGATTTGAGCGAAAAAACAATCGAATAAATGTGAAGATGGCATGCTTTTTCAGATGAACAATCACAAGCTCATCAGAAATAACGTGATATTAACTAATCGAATGGGATTAATCTGAAAATACAAGGTAGAACAATTCACTGAAACGTAGTCAAAACTTTCTTTTTTCTCGCGAATACAACAAACAAAATCAAGAAAAATAATCACTTGAAAAACGTTAACGAACCTTTATTATTAATTATCAACGCTACAGGAGAGGATATTCTTCATTTTTCGATAGGCCTACGAGTTCTAAGAATATTCTACGATTTATTAGGGAAATGTTGAATACAGGTATGCCAAAATAACACGCATGAAAAAATTCAACAGAAAAACCTAGCGCTTTCTATTAAATTTCTATTGGAATTCTATGAGAATTCTCTGGAAGTTCTATTAGAATTCTATTCGTTTCTTGTGCCGATTCTATAGGAGATTATGCAACTTCATAGACTCTTTTTGTTAGGTAAAATTTGGTGCAAGAAAGTAAATAGGTTGTTATTTTCCTATAGATTTTCTTAGGCGTAAGATTTCTAAGTTTTTTCCGCTCGATTTTTCTTGATTTTCCAAAGTATTCAAATTTTAAATCGATATTCCAAAAATGCATAAATATCATTCTATTCCACCCTCCACTCGAAACGACACGACTCAATCGGAGCTGAGCTCTAAGCGTTGAGCCACAGCTCAAACTCAAGTGCCGGGTTATGCCGTCTGATGAGCGTTCGACTGTGAGCCGGTATGGAGCGGCGTGTCGCGACGTGAACTCGGGTCAAGCGGCAAGCCGAGGCTGAGCTCGCGCTCACCTGAGTTGCGGCTGAATCCCCGGTTGAATTTCTATTCGGGATTGTGCCGTGTTATTTTTACACTGGATGAAAAAAGTAAAAAAAAACGAGTAAACTGAAAAAAATGGATTTTTCCGTGATTTAATTCAGATAATCGAAAAAAATACCTACTTTTATTCGATTATAGGATAGTATATATGTGTATAGTACATAAAATATCCCTAAAAATAAGAAAGAAATTCAAAAAGCAAAAAAGAAACGAAAAAGATGATGAATAGGATTATGGCGATAACGAATGAATTATTCAACAATAAAATTCTCATTGTGAAAAGTTTTGTTGAAACCATTAATTTTTCCTCTATTATCATTCAGATGAAAATTAAGGAAAGTGAGAAACGGTAAGATTTTACTATTCTGATGGCGCCCATGGGAAACAATACGAGCGCGATGCGCGCACCCTCTTCTAGTCGAGGGGCTACAGACTGTAGTCAATTTCACCTGACGACATCAGTGATTTCAATGACTGATTGCATTGAATTCACGATTTTCAAGCATGATTTCCAGTAATTACATGACTCATCATGATTTCATTGACTCTATTCGACTGAAATCAATGATTTCTACGTAATTGAAATCACTGAAAACTCAATGACCCGAAATTGAAAGAATAATCGAATAATAATATCAAAACGATTGATTTTATTATCATAAAACATTTAACGAACGCTTATAAATTATTATTATTTCTAATAAACGAATGAACAATATTAGAAGTACTTTTTTACTTCTCTCAAAATTTTTTGGTCAACTTTCAAGTGCCTTTCATCATCAAACGTTGGAGGTGAAATTGTTTTTCGATATTGTTTAATATCATCATAGCCCTGAGACGTCATTGGCTGCGACAGTAATGTATCTGAATTTGTCTTTAAGATATACCAACAATACAAAACACCTATATCTCTTTTGTTACCATCAATACGTGTGTATAGAAAATTTTCGAACCAAAAATTCTAGAGCGAGTGTAGAGCGTGGTGTATTTTCGGTCGAGGGATTCCCTCGTGATTTCATGGATTTCATTGACTGCAAATGATTTCATTGTGACTTCAAGAAATGACTCCATGAATGGGAATCACGAGATTTCTATGATTTCACTGATGTCAGCGATTTCATGGGTGACTCCAAATTGATTTCACCAGCAAGTGACACCATGATTTCCGGAGTTACTAGCCCCTCGGTTCTAGTAGTTGAATAAAAACATGGTTAAAAAAAGTGTGGGGCTGGCATGCGGGGGGCCCGTTCGCTTCCGCTGGGGCGCCAGATTGTGATACTCAATCTCACTGTTTCATCAACTGTACCTGAGCATACGTTTTTCCCTCAAGTGAATTTTTCGTTTGCCTCACGTGAAAAATAAAAATAACAAATCAAAAGACCTTTTTTTCATTTTCTATAAAAATCCTAAAATTTCAATTTTGAGTTTTTATCCTCTTCTGAAACTATTTGAGAAAAATAACTATTTCGTCAGGGGTTTTCAATTTTTAATGTTGTAATTTTTGTTTTACGCCTATATTATAAAATTCACTACACAGAATCAATTAAAATTCATTACTCTTTATTAATTTACAATTATCGAACTATGTGTTGAACTGGAAGATATTATTAAAACGTGAAAATGAAATGTAACAATATAACTAGAGTCAATCAGTGCTTATTTAATCTTCTTCGCCTTCTTCTTCTTCTCAACATCAACATTCCAGTAGTAGAGTAACTGGAAAACAATAATCGCATTTGCAGAGGTGGAGCAGACGTACATAATAATCATGTTGGTGTCGCCCGTTTCCTGGACGGATGTGAATATTCTTGCCATTGAACCGAACAGAAGCATGAACATCGTCACCGCTGATAGCTGTCCCGTACTACCATTTTTGTAGTTTGTGTGTGCTTGACATAGCTGTGATAAAGAAATGAATGTTCAGATGCAGATAAGGATTTAAGTTATCCACTTCACGTATGAAGACAAGTGGATAATTGTTGCTTCCGCATGGAAGCATTGTAATCGTTCAAATTTAAGTTTCAGATTTTTGTGTTATATCAAGCTATTATGATCCAAAAAGTCCGAATATGTAACTTTTAGGCCCTGTCCGTATGTATGTGTGTATGTAACAAACTCTTTTCTTAGTTTTTCGATAATAAATCGATGAAATTGATTTTTTTTGCAAATGTACGGTTTTTTGACCTCTATCAATCGATATTAATTAAAATTTAATCCATATATTACATTTTTGATTTTTTTTTAATCGGTTGTCCCACCATAACTCGAAAAAAATGTTCTAAATTCATTGAATAATGGATTAACCCTCTTGAACTGGCTCAATGAGCAAAGCGACGCCTTTTCTCGATTTTTTCTTGTTGCATGCAAAATTATGTATGAAAAAATTGTAAAAATTACAATGCCTAGTTCAAGCCCTCTAGAACGAACTGATAAGATTCTTATCCCTTGAAAACCTCATGAATACCATGAAAAATAATAATTTAGTGAGACTGGTACGGAAAAGTAGCGCCTCGCCGCCCGGAGACAGTGCACTCGTGTAGTCGGTTTTTAGCCGCACTGTTGCCACGCCGTTCGTTTCAGTTCAGACATACTAGGCGTCAACATCTCTATCACGTGTCGTGTTTGGCGTCTCATAAAAAACGCGAATTAATTTTTTTGGAGAATAAATGGTGTTTAATTCGAAAAAAATGTGTGCAGTGTAGATTTTTATTCACGTATAGTGCTCGAATGTGGCAACACCGCGCTAACCTAACACGGGCGGCGCGTTGCTCACCGAGCCAGTGGACTCGGGTGGGCACCGAACGCCAGTTCAGGAGGGTTAATAAAATTACTGGGACGTCTCTTCGACCGAATTCAAAAATGAAAGCGACAGCTGTTAATTGTTGTTTTGATTTTTGGAATAATTTTCAGAAATTTTTTATTTTATAAAAATTACAATTCCGAGAATATCTCTAGATATGAAGCTCTATCACGTATGAAAAAAACCTATGGAGAATTTGAACATTTCCTATAGGATTTTCTAGATAGGAGATTTCCTAGAGCATAACCTAACTAATCAAAAATCAAGATAAAAATAAATTTAATATCCGAAAATTTTGGAAATTTCAGGAATTCTTGATTCAATCTATTTGCTATCCCTCAGTACATTTTCTTTGCGCCACAATTAATACAACATTAGAAAAGTGAGGTTTTCTAAGAATCGAGCCTGAAATGCGGCGTTCGTTGCGCGACCACAATCGTCAGTGGAATTTTCTTGCCGACGTTGCCAAATCTGGCCCACCGGCAGTCAGTCCGTAGCAGGGGATGAAAACGCCGGCTTCCTTCTCCTCTTTTATTTGGTTGCGGAGGTTTAGGTACCAACCAATTTTCGTTTATTTTTTCGCAGTAATAAATTTTCTTATGAAACTAATCCTGTTGGGATTTTTTCTAAAGAAGATGTTTCTAATGTTTTTTAATAGAATGAAACAAAGAAAAAATACATCTTAATTAATATGAAACATTTATGTGGAAGACATTGTATAGACAAAATCTCAACAAAATATGTTGCGTGGAAAAATTGAACCTAAGAAATTTCTTATATTCAATTTTTTTTCTACTAAATTATTGGATTGAAAAAAAATGTGAAGAAGATTCACAATTCTGAATAGAAATTAACAAAAAATTGATTGAGCTTTTATCAAATTTTTGGTATAGGTGTTATCTTCAATAAAAATTCTAGATTTCCTACCTTGCTGATTAGGACAATAGGAATGGTGAGTGATTGGGCGCCCCATAATATGTTCAATGGAGTTAATCCAGTAACGACTGCAGTAATTACTGCCAGGTATCCAGCGAAAAAGGCAGTTGCTTTAACTGTGTCTCCACGGTAATGTAGAACGAGTACAGCTATAGCGAGAGTTTGAATCCCCAAAAATACGCCGTCCCCCCAGGCACTGAAAGGAAATGTACAAATAGATACCGCACTAGTCATTGAAAAAATAATCTTGAAGAATAAAAGATAATATATAATACTATATGGATATTATATGGATATATGAATAATAATAATATATGGAAATATATGTAAGTACAATTATTTTTCCAATACACTGAGACATTTTTTTTTTGACAATTACGTCTTCATTTGTATCAAGGTACGCATGGATCGAAAATTGACAAGAATAGAATATTTGACACTGAAGAAGAAAAAACTTTCGTCAAATGATTTTGTTCTTGTCCTATAAAGGCGAAGATAATTTGTGACAAGAAAGTGATATGTCAAGCCAAGTCTGGTTGAATTAATTTATTCAACAGTTTTTGAGTCTCAAATTCAAAATATTTTAATGCAAAAACTACTTGACTAGGTTCGAGGAGTTGCTTTCTTGTTGTAAACAAATTGCCCCTCATCTTTCGGGCAAGTACAAAATCTCTTGACGAAATATTTCTTTTCTCAGTGTAAGATATTGTTTTCTCGTCAATTTTCAAGCCATGAGTATCTTGATACAAATAAAGACGTACTTCTCAAAAAAAAAAAATTTTATCCGTGTATACGAAGGAAAGTAGAACATTAGTTATTTTTTAGATTTAGTTATACACCGCATTCATAGTGCTCTTTAGTCAGTGAGTTTTTTCAATTTCATAAAATTAGATGACGGTCGCTTGCTTCGCTCGGTTCACTCAGTCGAGTGCTAGTCAATCACGGTTCGATTGATTGGCCATCAATAAACCAACGATCGGCTAGCAATCGACCAACAATTGACCACCGACTAACCATCGACCGGCAATCAACCAATGATCCATCCATTCAGTGATCAACCAACGACCAACCGACCATCGATCAAGTGAACAAGTCGATCTACTATCGAGTCACCATCCAGTAGCCATTGATCGATCCTTCAGGGATGCCGAATGGGGAGTCCCGCACAGTTACGTGAACATTCATAATGAAAAATGAATTGAGTCAATGAGGTTTGAATTCATTAGCGGTTACCCAGCCACAATTTTGAAAATAATTTATTAGAGGCCATGGTTCTATACTGAAAGCATCAACCTCTCATTCTAGCCTGATTTGAGTTTCCACTCGGGTATATGTCAAACAAGCGTATGATTATTACATTATATTAATCCGATAAAATTTTCCATCTCCGATTTTTATTCTTTGCTATTTTTTTATGTATTCTATCAAAATGTGAGGATAGAAATTGAATTGATGGGTATTATTTCATTATTTGAAAACGAAAAATTTCATTTTCATGATCTGATTTAATTGAGAGGAATTATTATATTATACTGATATTATTTAACATAAATATCTCTTCATTTGAAAATGAGAAAAATTGTTCCCACAATTTGTATACTACAATGGGAATAGAATCCAATAAATTTAATTTAATCTAACCACAAAGAAAAATTGGAAAGAAAACAATAAAACAAATTAATATAAAATAATCTAGCGACGGGCGCGAAGCTATTACTACGCATAGATATGCATATAATACGCACAAAGCTAGTGTTCTTCATACACAGCTAGACAGAAGTTCCACACTACTATGCGTGATTTACGTATTAATGACACATGATTTTCACGATTTCATAAATTGCTTTCTGTGCGTACGCTCGCACACACACGGACAAATACAAGCATCCCTTATAAAACGATATACAATGATTCTAGAGATCATAAAATATGGTGATACTATAGGGGGGGGGGGGGGGGGTCAAGTGGAACGTTGAATATATCAACTCAAAAATCTCAATATCTGTTCATAAATAAAGATCATAGGAATTGGAATAGGTCGCAGACATTCCCTTTTAGTGCATTCGAGATCTCCCTTTGAATTCTCACATTTGATTTTTGCAGTAATTATTGTAACCATCCTATGTAGATTGGAAACTTAATGAATATACCATTCAAGTAATTCTGAAGTCAATCGTAAATTGTAATAGCGCTGTTAATGTTTGTAAGGAAACAAGAAACATCTAGCTTTTGAAATACCATTTAAATTGGTTATCGGGCAATACGACACTCGTAAATTTAAACACATGGATTTAACACATGCATTTTCAACACTTGGCGTTTTAATATATACAAATTTAAAGCGTGTTTTATTTTGTATGTGTGTGTATTTGAAGTTTTATGTCACCTCAATAATCCCTCATTGTTGGACACGTGACGATGCGTACGTCGGACTTCAAATTAGTATTGTTTTGATGACATTTTTTGTGATAATAAGTATTAGGAATTGATTTTTAAAACACTGTAGTGGTGTGTAGTATGATATTATTTTGTTGTGATTAGTTTAATTGTAATCTAATATCAATTTATTGAAATAGGTGTTTTGCTGATTTATATGTTCTCATTTATTGATGCAATTCACTGTATTGTTGTTCATATTTTTTTGATTTTTCATTAAATTAATTCTCATGCTAAAAATAAATATTTATTGATTTTAAAGACTGTGTTGATAATGGCGTTGAATGTGTGTGTTGAACTTGTTGTTGTTATATTTGTTTGTGCTAACATTTACGTATGTCATTTTGACATGTAATCCTATAATTAATGTATTCTCGGTTATGCATTATCATCTCTGTAATTACCTGAATGGAAAACCGCTGACAAAACTGTACGATATCATCGCAGTGATGGCGAATAAATCTAAAAGGACACTTGTAAAATTTATTCCCTCGCTGCTTTTGCTGTTGTAAATCTTCACAACTTGAGGGACTTTGACTGTAAAAAAAATTAACATTTCATACTGATAAGGTAAACAATGAAATTCAACATTGTTTCATCTTTTGGACTAATTACCCATTAAGGAGCCCGCAATGATCGCAAGGCCGAGACTTTTGCTGAGAGTGGCCTTAAAGCACTGAACTGTCACAATGTATACAAAAAAATGTTATTGTGAAAATATGCGAGTGAAGTAATGTATTTTCAAGTTTTGAATGCTGTTAAGACTTCCCGCCTTCAAGGGTCAAGTCGAAGTGCTCAGGGGTGGGCCTGAAGTACCATTATTACATCAATACTCGGAGCCCCTTATGTAATTTATAATTCCTTACATGAGTGATTTCGATTAGCAATAAATTGAATGAATTAAACGTAAATTTACCGTGTAAAAAATTCAAATTCGTAAAATACTCGTCAAGGCACTGCTCTGAAAAGAGGAGTCGGGATACCGCTTTAATGTACTCCATTTTTTATAAATTATTCAATTAACGTTAGCATTAATTTTTTATATTTTTTTGTCTTGAACCGACACTTTCGGTGGAATTCGAGCGTTCGAATCAATTACTTTAGAATGCACTCGCGGGAATGTGTGGGTTATCTCAGGAACTGGTGTTGTATTTCAACACGTCAACAATCTGCGACAACTGCGACTATCTTTCCGGGTGTACGCTGCTGCCATCTGATCGTAACTTGCTAACTCCATCGGTTGTAAACTCTACTGACGGTAATGAATGAGATGCGCCAGTACCGACCGTGAGGAAGCAAAATTTTTGGAAAACGTCCGATAAAATAAACGAAAATTCTAAATGAAAATTACGGTGTCATACAATCACCGAATTACGATGGTTAAGGGCTTTTCGCCGTATATACCCGAGTGGAAATTCTAATCAGGATAGAATAAGAAACTGACCAGTAAAAACTGACTTTGATCAGTTGTGGGTTAGAAATGTGACGCTTGTTTGGATCCATGCCTAATCTAAATTTTGGGATCCGATCTTTCTGAGCAGTAGCGGATGACTGATCAGAATGAGATCACAAGTCACTCCACCACATTGGATCCCGATGATACTCCATTCAGAATCCCATCAAATCCTGATTCGACAGTCTAATCAATAAATTCTGACCAGTATTGGACCTAAAACTGATCTAGAACCAAGCTTACTGAGTGAAATTTCCACTCGGGTGAGAGTGTAGTAGACACTGTTTGGCCCTCACTCAGCCGAAGACACTGTCCTATCTCCTGATTTCACGTCATGAAATTTACATTATTTTCAACGGTATTTAGTAAATCACATCGATTTTCAATTAGGTCGCGCATTCTTAGGCTACATTTGAAATTTTTTTAAACTAAATTTCAGCCAACGACCATATCACGCTGAAAACGCCAGTTCTCGTCCGATCACTGAAGCTAAGCAGCATTGAGCGTGGTTAGTACTTGGATGGGTGACCGCTTGGGAACACCACGTGCCGTTTGGCTCTTTCTTTTGAATTTTTCCTTTTTCAGACGTGTTGATAAGTAATAAAATGTCACTGATAAACAGTCAGATGTTTTACATTTTCATTCACTTCGTGACTAATTGATCATGTATTGTCATTTTTGGGAATTGGAAAATGTGATTGCGAGTTCGACGAGGTCATGAAGTTTCTTGAGTTGAAGTTTATAGATATCTTTTTGTTCGTATATAGGAGTGTGGTAGACACTGTTTAGCCTTCACTCGGCCAAAGACGCTGTAGTTACTCCTGATTTTACTTCATGAAATTTACAGTATTTTCAACGGCTTTTAGTGCTTCACCTCTATATTTAATTAGATCACGAATTCGCAGGCTATATTCGAAATTTTTTTGAACAGAATTTCAGCCAACGACCATATCACGCTGAAAACGCCAGTTCTCGTCCGATCACTGAAGCTAAGCAGCGTTGAGCGTGGTTAGTACTTGGATGGGTGACCGCTTGGGAACACCACGTGCCGTTGGCTATTTCTTTTAAATTTTTTCCTTTCCAGAAGTGCTGATAAGCAATAAAATGTCACTGATAAGCAATTACATTTTGTTAATTTTCATTCACTTCGCGACTAATGCCTCGAGTAGAAATTCAAATCAGCCTGGAGTACGGGACTGCGATTAGTAAAAACTGGATTTGATCAGTTTTGGATCAGATCTGCAACGCTTGTTTGGATTCATGCCTGATCCGAATGTCAGGATCCGGTTTATTTGTTCAGTACTGGATCCAAACTCCCTGACCACTGTGCGATCAAATCCGTCTGGTCATTGATTCAATCTGTCGTATCAGTGCCTGATCAATTTTTCAGGATCGGTCCTCAGCATTTATAAAATAGCTAACATGAAATGAAAACAAGATTTGGGACTGTCTTGACGTCGAATTTTTATTTAGTCATGTGTGTCTCTGATGAAAGAAATAGTTTATGAATTTCAACTATTAACAAGGAATGGTGAATAATGAAATTGAATAATAAATAATAGCAATAACTGACATGAACAAATTTCGATAGAACTCTTGATAAGAATTGGAAAAATAAATTTGAAAAATAGGTTTCGGAGAAGTTTCGTGAGTTCTAGATTGGACCTTGAAGTTCTGCGTAATTTTATTAAAGTTAAAACTAACTAAAAAAAATGAAATGAAAATTCAGAATATAGACCTTTCGAAATTTTGTAACAAAGACCCTCTAATCTGGAAAATCTAGAAAATTGCGAAAGTCCAGAAATCTTTAATCTCACCGTTACCCCTCCTGGTCACCTGTTATAATTTGGATCTAAATTGTCACTCATGATTTATACACTGTTTACTGACCGACGATCGCATCAGACTTTCGGTGCTCATTTTTTGCATCGGTTCTCGTCGAAACGATCTTCAAATTCGGATTCTACGCCTCAAAAAACATCGAAAAATATCAAGTCGACTAGTAACCCCAAAAATTTATATCAAATGGTAGCTAGCGAATGGACTAGTAATTGGTTGGAATCTGATTGCATCGGATTAAACTCTAAAGTGTACAATGGTTGTCATACGGAGGAGTTAGCAATAAAAACGCACCAAGAATGAAACCTTCGAATACCGTTTACTGAATTTATTATAGCGCACACAATTAGATACATAGGATCGAAAAAAACGGGGTAATATTACATGGAAAAATTGAGGAGTAAATGTATAATTTTGCGTGTTTGTTTGACTTAGTGATTTTGATTAATGAGATGTCAAAGGGGTGGTTACTATCACTCAGGCGCAATATCTCAGGATCTCTGATGTCTCCTTCAAATCTGGGGAGGTGCCGAAAAGTCGGGTGGCTAGTGAGCCAGGCCGTGAGGTTGTAACAATGGTGTTGATGACGATGATGGTTCTAGAGTCTTTGACGCCTCAGTAGGGGTTACAGACGCGGATAATGTCGATGGTGTTATTGAAGAGTTGAAATTGATATTTGAACAATTTCACGGAGTTGAAGAAGCCCCTAGTGTGGTCCATAAAATTTGAATTGAAAACTCAGTGAATAAATGGTGAAGTCAAAGAAGTTAGCTCTCCACAGAATTCCAGTGCTTGAGGCGCAAATAAACAGTCAAATCTCGGTTTAAGATGACCACACTAGTATAGTGAGTGGCTGAAGACTACCAGAGATAAGTCGTCACGAAGAGTCCGAGTTTCACGATGGTAGAAAGACTGTCTTAGATAAGAATTTGGAAGACAGTGAACAAAGTCAACGTTTTATATTGTTGTTCAGAGTGACACAGTGCGGAGCGACCGTCACAAAATGTAGTTTTAGAATGAACAAGGAATGTCGAAAATCATTCCCTTATATACGAATCTGCTAGGATCAGCTTACCGAAGGTGTGGAGGGTGGCCTGGTTAAGGTGACACAAAAGTTTCCAGAAAATGTGAAATAACTGAATAGTCCCGAGGTATCACCTGCCATTTGATTTCCCCTTTTCGAGTATCTAGCGGTGTAGTACATTTAGCTATCATTTCGAGCGTGGGCCGTTTTCTTTGGGGGACCAACAGTTAAATCCGCGAATTTAAATTACTGTTTTTTTTATAGGTTGTCGGTGTTTCACGGAACATTCCCGTTTTCCAGCAGTACCTCTTAGGATAGTTTTGTCGAATTCCTCCATTTTTTTCGGTAATCAAATTCATATATATGCCGCCTCTAGGAGTTTTAGGGACACTACGGTACCACGTCACTCCCGCGGTACCGATGCCCATTCGAGTAGTGTTCGGGGTGTAACATCTACACTCATAGGGATCCGTAGGTGAGGTATGAAACTAGCCTTCTCCTTTCGGCTTATGCGCTGTTAGTTTTGGAAGTCTATTCAATTTACTTAATAAGATGCATTTTTGACTATCAGAGTGAATACAGACGGAGGGGATGTAGATAGTTCATAGCGTTTCCGTATTTCCCTCAGCGCCACTGTTCTTTTTTTTTAGTACCTTGTAGAGCAGTCTCGTCGAAATTCTCCGTTTTTCGGTAATCAAATGCATACATCTGTCACCTCCTACACTTGCTCATGAGAGGGACTGTCACCTCCTTCCTTTGCATTGTGACTTTACTGGTGTTCTATGATACCAGGTCCCTCCCGTTACACCGACGCCCATCCGAGTGGTGTTGGTGGGTTAACATCTACCCTTTTGTTACACCGATGCCCATTCTGTAGTCTTTTCCTTTTGCTCATATGTGGTTAACTTTGACGATTTTCACTCGGTATTCATTCGAGATTTGATATTGTTGGTAATTAACTGTGGTATCTGCAACACTTATCCGGGAGATCTGATCAGAAAACTCTGATCAGTATTGAATCTAAAGCTGATTTAGACCTAGAAGACTGCGCGAAATTTCCACTCATGTAGTCGCCAAATTAATGAGAATTAGCAAACTAATTGCTTATCAGCACTTCTGAAAAGGGGAAAATTCAAAAGAAAGAGCCAACGGCACGTGGTGTTCCCAAGCGGTCACCCATCCAAGTACTAACCACGCTCAATGCTGCTTAGCTTCAGTGATCGGACGAGAACTGGCGTTTTCAGCGTGATATGGTCGTTGGCTGAAATTTAGTTGAAAAAAATTTTGAATATAGCCTAAGAATGGGTGACCTAATTGAAAGTAGATGGGTCCAACTAAATACCGTTGAAAATAATGTAAATTTCATTAAGTGAAATCCGGAGATACGACAGCGACTTTGGCCGACTGAATACCAAACAGTATTTACTACACTCCTATGTATGGAGAAAAAGAGCTCCATAACCTTCAACTCAAAAAACTTCATGAACTCGTCGATCCCGCAACCAAATTTTCCATTTGTCAAAAATGACAAGGAATGATCAATTAGTTGCAAAGTAAATGAAAATTTGAAAAATCTGATTGTTTATCAGTGAAAGATTCAAAAGGAAGAGCCAACGGCACGTGGTGTTCCCAAGCGGTCACCCATCCAAGTACTAACCACGCTCAACGCTGCTTAGCTTCAGTGATCGGACGAGAACTGGCGAGTTCAGCGTGATATGGTCGTTGGCTGAAATTCTGTTCAAAAAAATTTCGAATATAGCCTAAGAATTCGTGATCCAATTAAAAATAGAGGTAAAGAACTAAAGGCCATTGAAAGTACTGTAAATTTAATGAAGTAAAATCAGGAGTAACTGCAGTGTCTTTGGCCGAGTGAAGGCCAAACAGTGTTTACCACACTCCTATATACGGAGAAAAAGAGCTCCATAACCTTCAACTTAAGAAACATCATGAACACGTCGAACCCGCCATCAAATTTTCCAGTTCCCAAAAATTACAACGAATGATCAATTAGTCGTAAATGAAAATTTGAAAAATTTGATTGTTTATCAGCGTCATTTTATTGCACGCTATCACCGCGCCTGAAAAAGGAAAAATTCAAAAGAGAGCCAACAGCACGTGGTGTTCCCAAGCGGTCACCCATCCAAGTACTAACCGCGCTCAACGCTGCTTAACTTCAGTGGTCGGACGAGAACTGGCGTTTTTTTTTTTTTTAAGATGTTTATTTCCATAATAGCCAAATACATGATCAATAGTGGATTTTATATTTCTCCAATAAACGGAAGATTCCTTATCTAAGATGATTTAATGCAAAAAAAGTCGTTCAACGACGTGCTATATGCTATGATCCTTATCTGTATGACTGATTGTGTTATTATTCCTATTTATTATTTTGTACCATAGTCAATATGGTTCCTATCGTTGTTTTGAGTGGAAAGGCTTCAAAAACCACTTGGTCGTTATCTCGTGCTCTAGGACACCCTATGCTAAACTTATAATCTAAATAATCGGTTTATATACATATATATACATTATTTACAACGGATAAACTATTTCTTCACAATTTTTTTTACTGGTTTTCTAACCACCAGTATTTCGTCTTATTTTCCCTATGTTTATTGTACTCTTCTAGGTTAGCAATTGAATTGTTATATCTCCATAGTTCATATTCTGTTTCCGTGTTCAAATTCGGAGCCCAATGGATTGATTTGACTTGGGATGACCTGTGCACATAATAAATGACAGGGACACCTTTTTCATCTTGTAGATAATTATTTTTATCCAAATAGATAAAACCCTCTGGTGGGACATATCCAGTCTCAAACGACTTTATTATATAATCCTCGTCTATTTCGCAGCTTTCAGATATCACTGAGTTATCCATCTTCTTTATGTTTGACCAGTAGCCTCTTATTAATTTTATAATATGGATATCTATCCTAGGGATTTTGGCTGCTTCGTATAATTTCAGATTACTCACGTAATGTTTGAAATTACTTTCTTCGGATCTATACATTGATAGACAGGTTCTTAGACATTTTCTTTCAAAACATCTTAATTTTTCCATTACGTGTGTACTCTGGTTGAACCATACTACACAGCCATATGTCAATATCGGTCTTATTAGCAGCATATAGCAGATAACTTTGGTTCTCTTATTGAGATTTTCATTATGAAAAAGCCTCTTCAGCATTTGGACTGCTTTTTCTGCTTTCCCCAGTTGGATATTGATATGTTGAGTAAATTTCAAGTTTTCATCGATATTTACTCCCAGATATTTGACGAGATTTTTGTGTGGTATATTTTCTTCAGCGTCTAGAGCTGGTTTGATATGAAATTTTTTATAATTTCTTTTCACTTCGTGGGTAGCTGTCATAAGCTTTGGTTTGAATAGAATGGTTTCACATTTTCCGTCATTTATTTTCAATTTCCACGTATGGCAAAAGAAAATTATTTTTCCAAAGAGTTCTTCTAAACCTTTTTGAATATTTTCGTCTTTTTTATCGATATAATAGATAATCAAATCGTCCGCGAATGAAATTCCATATTTCTTACTATCTTGATTTATTTCGTATAATTTGAGCACGTCACTATTGTAAATATTAAAGAGGATTGGTGAATTCACTGTGCCTTGCTGAACTCCATTAGGTATAACAAATCGTTTTTCTGAATGGATTATCCCATCAGTAGTCCTGAAACTTCTATTTGTAATCATATTCCATATCAATATTATCATGTGCTCAGGGAAGCCTTTTTTCATCAGTTTATAAATCAAGACTCTGATCCAGACTGTATCGAAAGCTTTCTCCAGATCAATCAAACAAGCTCCAACACATAGTTTATTGCTTATTGCCTCATAAATGTCCGAGGAAAGTCTCGACACCGCATGAACCGCCGAATGTTTATGTTTAAAACCAAATTGGCGTTCTGGTATTATTTTATTCCCTTCACAAAAGGAATTTATTGCAATATTTATCACGATTTCAAATATTTTTCCTATATTTGGTAATAAACTTATTGGTCTATAACTAGTAGGGTTTGTTGGATCTTTCCCTGGTTTTTGGATTGCTATGACATTTGCTTCTTTCCATTTTTGAGGAAATGTCATGTAATTCAGGCAGTTATTAAATATTATGCAATAATTTTCTATTACTCTATTTGACAAGTTTTTTAATACAATGTTTGGTATTTTATCGTTGGCTGAAGATCTTTTATTATTTAACTTTCTGAATATCCCGGTTAATTTATATATACTTGTAAAATAATTTGGGGGATCATCAATGGGATATATGGCTCTATTATTTTCAGTAAATGTTGTAATTGTTTGGTCATTTTCCATCTTTTCTTTGAGTTTGTTGGTATCTCTGTAGATTATATTTTCCAGTCTTTTTCTGCCTAAGTCTTCATTTTGTTCATGAATATTTGCAAAATGTTGACCTAGAATATTTAATTTTTATGTATAGTATATCCGATACTATACTATACTAATGAATTTCCCCGGGGGTAGGAGGGGATATCGGAATGGTACAGCTTAACTTTGAATTCATCTTGGAAGTTCGATAGCCAATCGGCGAGGACGTTTCCACGTGTGTTATTTACTGGATTGCCCCAATTTGCGTGTTTCGCGTTGAGGTCACCCGCTAAGATGTAATACGTTTTTTCATCACTAAGATTGAATTGTTCGAATAAACTATGAAATTCTTTTTTGAAATTCTCACTCTGACCATGCGGTACGTAGAGTGATATGATTATTAGCTTGTAGCCGTTATTAAGCTGGAATTGAAGGGCTAGTGCTTCTATAATTTTGGTATTGTTACTATATGACGTTCCAATTTTTGTGTATGCTAGGGGTTTTTTCACTAGAATTGCGATTCCTCCTCCTTGTTTATTGTTTGGTCGATCTCTCCTTTCTACTCTGTATTTTTCAAATTCTAATTTATGCTGTGGACTGAGTTTCGTTTCATTGATGAAGACTATATCTGGGTTGTATTGATTTAACGTGTTTAATAAATTATTTCGTCGGCTATTTCTGATAATAGAATTGACGTTAACTGAAATTATTTTCAGTTTATTTACTATTTTCGGGTTTTGTTTATTGGTCGCCATTGTTAAGGGGGTTTGTATGCTCCATCATGAGGAGTTCAATTCTGGCAGTATTGTTTTCTACTATTGTTAGTAATGTTTGCAATTGTACTCTGATTGACTTAATTTCTGCAATTAAGTCAACATTTTCATTAGGCTTAGTTTGGTTTCTCGGTGTCCCTTGTACTATTTGTGAGTATTGGATATTTGGATTTCTAATGAGTTGTCTCACCTGTTGTATAATCGGATTATCTTGTTTGGGTTTTTTGTTTTGTGTTTGTATTTTTTGGATCAGTTCTTTACGTTTTGGACAACCCTTGTAAGATGCTGGGTGTCCAACTTGTTGGCATAATACACAATATAAATTCTCTTTAAGAGTTTCTGTATCTGAGTTGATTTTACATTGTCCTGGCAAATGGGGGTCTTTACATTTAACGCAGCGATATTGCATATTGCAATTTGATGCTGCGTGGCCTAGCCGTTGACAATTTTTACATTGCAATGGATCTCTTTTTTTCATTTTCTCAAATTCAATTTTCTGGTGTAGGACATATCTTATGTCTTTCAATTTGCCTGGTAGACTTTGTGGTGTAATTTGTATGATGTAGATTGGTAGATCTATCTTATTTTTCCTTGATTTAGGGGTCGAGAATTTTGTGACTTTCATGAACTCGAGATTTGTACTTTCTTGGCTTTTCAAGTCAATCAAAATTTCATCTGGGGTATAACTACTATCTATCCTTTTCAAGAGAAATGTTTGATTTTTATTCTCTTCTAGAGTAAATGTGAAATGATCGATATTCTTCTCTTTTAATGCATTTCGGATTTTTTTATGATTTTCAATGCTGTCTGCCTAAACTAGGTGTTTACCAAAGCTATTGAGGGTCTTAATTTTGAAATCTTTGATATTTAAATCCTGAGAGATTGTTTTGATGGTTTCTTTTACATTTTTACCTGAGATATTAATCGGAGGTATTTTCTGTTTTCGGTGTGTTGTCGTCGTCTCTGTAGTGACATTGAAGCGGGTGTGTTGTTTGGCCGCCTCTCTGTCGTTTGCATGGATGTGTTTGGCTCACGATGTCACTGGCCTCGGTGTCCATCTGTGTGTGCTGTTGGTCTACCTGTGTTGGTCCCCCGGATGCATCTCGGTTGACTTGCACGTGCTGACTCTGTTTTTTCTTCGTTTTTCTGTGGTGATGTTTTCAACTGCTCTTTCAATTGCTGATTTTCTCGTAGAAGAGATTCATACTCTTTTTTAATGTGATCATACTTGAATTTTAAATCCCCAACTGTTATCTCCAATTGGTGCACTCGATGCTTATCCGATGGCGCCATTGGTGTTGGTGTGGGGCTTTGATTTTTGCGTTTGGCTTGCTTCTCGCCTCCGTCTCCAGAGGTGTTTAAACTGCTGTCTGATGTATTTGCCTCTATGTTTCTTGAGTATTGCTCATTTCTTTTTCTCTTCTTTTCTTTCTCCTTTCGGATTAATTCATGTAGGTGCTGGGTGCTCCTGGATTTGGTCTCAAGCCGACTTATCTCTCTCGTGCTTAAGATTGGTGCTTCTGTATCCATGGCACTGGCATTTTCTTTATTGTTTTCCACTTCTGCGGAACTATTATCAATTTTTGGCTGGCTTTCGCCACTCACTTTGTTTAAAGATTTTGATCTTGTTTTACGAATTACACTGGTTTTATTTGCGAATTGTAGTCGATGTTTTGTGGCTTCTGTACGGAGCTGGAACGTCCACACTCTTCGAGCGTTAAAACAGGACTGTGACGAGAACTGGCGTTTTCAGCGTGATATGGCCGTTGGCTGAAGTTTTGTTGGCAAAAAATTCGAATATAGCCTAAGAATCCACGATCTAATCAAAAATAGATATGAAGAACTAAATGCCGTTGAAAATAATGTAAATTTCATGAAGTGAAATCAGGAGATACCAACAGTGTCTTTGGGCAAGTGAACACCAAATAGAGTCTACCATACTCCTATGTACCGCTAAAAAGAGCTTTTCAAACTCCATAAACTTATCGATCCGGGAATCAAATTTTCCAGTTCCCAAAAATGACGAGTGATCAATTAGTCACAAAGTGAATGAAAATGAGCAAAATGGGTTCGGAAATGAAAATAGAGAGTATAGACATTTCCAGATTTGGTTAGAAAGGCACTCCAATCTAGAAAATCTAGAAAATCACGAAAATCTAGAATTTCACCGTTGCTCCTCATGGTAACCTGTACTAATTTGTTTAAATGGTAGTTAGCAAGAACATATTAACATTAATAAATTCTGAAAGCAGATGGTGATTGTAAATCGTTTGGTAAACAATGGTACACCAATACCATAGGCCATCGATTAAATTCGAATATACGTAATTAATAAATTTTTTATATATTTTCCTTTTGGGGCTCTCCACCAACTACGTCCTCATCGTGAGTCCTGGGTTACGCCAAGAATTGGTGAGGATTGAATTCTTCACCAGGGATCTGTTGGTGCCTTTAAGAACTTGCTTACCTCATTGAAAGAAAAGAATTTTAATTCTTCAAAAAATGAAGTTATTGCCATATGAAATTAATTTCATTTATTGTTGTAAGAAGGTACGAAGGAGTTGAAGAAGGAATACCTTTCATCCATTAAATTTAATTTTAAAACAACCTGATGGATATAATAATAAGAAAGGACCACAACAATACTCCATTCAAAAACCCACAGCTTATATGTTTTTGCATCAAAGGAGTACATAGTACCTTTGAAGATATTCGAATTCTAATGTTATTATGCCAATCATTACGAAATCATTATAAAGATGGTTTTAAATACTAGACGTGAAATAAATGAATTGGCCAGGCTAACTGTGATTTACCACTAATTTGGGTCTACTTTGTCACCCATGATTCGTGCACTAGTTACTCACTGATGATCGTAACAATTTCTCCTCTATCATTGAAACTGCGAAGAATGTATTCTGTATAGCCCGGTGAGAACCCCGAAAAAAAGGATTCGGTTACAGACTTTTTGAAATGTGAGATATGTGTATAGCCGTTTAAGGTACTTTAAATTCGAACCAGAGCAGGAAGAGTTCAGAATTCCAAAGAAGGCTCAGATCCGTTAGGCTGGATCTTCAACTGATCAAGAATTTCCTACCATACCCTATCACGATTGAGGTCTAACGTTTCGGAATATCCGAACTGGACCAAGAATGTGAAGTCTATTTTTTCCAGATTTGACTGATCCTATCAGAAGTAACTGAGCCATACCGGATCCAGATAATTTATTCAGAAACTGACCAGGTCCTTATCTGAGAGTTCTGATTCGAAAATCCTGACCAGTATTGCATCTAAAACTGATTTATACCCAGACAACCTGAGTGAAATTAGCACTCGGGTGGTCGCCAAATTAATGAAAATTAGTAAAATTTAATTGCTTATCAGTGATATATTATTACCTATTAGCACTTCTAAAAAAATAAAATTTTAAAAGAAAGGGCCAACGGCACGTGGTGTTCCCAAGCGGTCACCCATCCAAGTACTAACCACGCTCAACGCTGCTTAGCTTCAGTGATCGGACGAGAACTGGCGTTTTCAGCGTGATATGGCCGTTGGCTGAAATTTTGTTGAAAAAAATTTCGAATATAGCCGAAGAATCCACGATATAAATAGCATTGAAAATGTAAATTTGATGGAATGAAATCAGGAGAGACGACAGTGGCTTTGGCCAAGTGAGCACCAAATAGAGTCTACAACACACCTATGTTCGACTAAAAAGAACATAGGAAACTTCAACTCAAAAAACTTCATAACCTTATTGATCCGCCGATCACATTTTTCAGTTCCCAAAAATGACGAGTGATCAATTAGTCGCTAAGTGAATGAAAATGAGCAAAATCGGTTCGGAAATAGAAATAAAAACTATAATTAAGGTGTGAACTTCCGTTCCGAAAAATTGTAAATTTTTTTTACGTGAAATTATTGTGAAATCTAACCAACCGAATATTGGATTACTTCAAGAAACTACAAAAAAATGGATGAGTAAAACAAAATAAATAATAAATTTGATTTAAATCGGGAAATGACATGGTGAAAAGTTAAACGGTTTCAAAAATTCAAAAAAAAAAATCAATAATTATTGAATATTTGAGAATTTTAGTTCGGGGAACTCAATATAAAAAAAAGTTTCAATTCTTGATGTAAATTTTCGCGTTGATTCGAGGGAAAAATTTTATATTGTATGACAATTTATATTCAAAATTGGTGAAAATTAATCCATTTGTAAATTGTTCAATTCAAAGAATTTGATTTCGTTAAAATTTGAATATAATTTAAATAAATATTGACTTCATTTATTGTGAATTTTTATCCTCTATTATTCTAACAATTCACTCGACTCCAATCCCGAGCTATTACCGAAAGGTAGGCTCAACATAGGAGAAAATAACTGTCATAATTTTCCAGAATTTATTAGATTATTAAAATTATAATTGAATATTTTTCCTGGGAAATCATGACGTAACACCAGTATTGGATCTCAAGCTGCTTTAGACCATCAGAAATTTCCAGAAAGGATATTTTTTTTTCGGTCTAAACAATTTCCGGATGAAAATATCACTCATAAACTTGAATGAAACGGGTTAATGAATTCGCGATATCGCTCATTCACGTCACAAGAATCTTCCTCTTTACACCAATGCCCAATTTTTTCTTGTAGCAATGGAGAAAAGGATTGTGGTAAGAATTTTTTTGGTTCCAGAAATTTGTTTTTTCTCTCGAGGGTAATCAATATGCATCGATGTGATAATATAGTTATGAAGTTATGGTCAAGAACGAAAACGAAAAAAAACCTCTCACAATCACGTTGTGAAGAGTAGAACAAGACAACTTTCCAAATAAGATTCTGATAAAAATATGATTGAATTTGATGAATGTGTGAGCTATGGAATGAACACTACAGAAAAGGTTTTGATATTCTTCAGAAACTGATTTGGAATTTTAATTTCATTGATACCTGGCAATGGATATGAAAATGCGATTAAGAATATTGTATATACGTAGGTAATTGAAATTATTCAGAGGGCGAGACAGGACAGAAGAGTGAAATGCGCAGTCTCCAAATGTCAAAGCTTTTTTTGTACACGTGTAGATGATAACATGATACTTACATTGACTGTTGAACATAAGGGTGTATATCGAGTAATGGTTATTTCCCACATGCGGAAATTACCATTGTCCAATCGTCTCAAACAAGACTGGAATTCCAAACGTACTACAGAGAATGAAATACTCGAAAATTCAGGAGAAATATATAACTATTTTGTGTTTCAAGCAATCTTAAGTGACCAAAAAATGAAGTCAGATATACAACTACCGTCATTTTTGTAAATGTTCTATATATTCAGTCAATTCCTATGTGTCCATATTCATAGCAATAATTTGAAAATCCAATCAACAGTTGTTGCTTAACGTACAATGTGAAGAATTTTTCCAACTATCATAGCTGTTATACAAAGTGCCAATATACGGTCTTTCCATCGTAGGGCACGCAAAATGTCCAACGTCATAGACCGGCTCGTCCCAAGGGAAAAGGCAGCTGGAAAGGTATAATCATCAAGTCAAGGAATGGAGAAAATTCAGAAACAATCTCCGTGAAACTAAAAATCAATGTTTTTACGAAATTATGGTGGCCCAAGCGACTGCATGAAATTAAACTTCTTTGAGACAACTCATAATATTATGGAAACTCAGTTTGGGATACGCCATGAGGCAATGGTAATGTTAAAAATCGTTAAATCAAGGTATTCAAATTAAATCCAAGAGAATAAGGTAAGGCGTTTACATCGAGGGGCTGGTCACTCCTCAATCCTGTGGCTCAATGATTTCCCGAATGGGATGATTTCCTGTGATTTCTTGAATGATTTCTGTACTTTCTCAATAAGAACTGGAAACCATGATTTCTTTCGATTTTTCGTGATTTCCATGATCTATAGTAGATTCTGATGATTTCTTGATGTCAAGAAATCACTCGAAAAATCATGATTTCGGGGCCAAAGTGGGGCATCTGTCGATAATCGCATAAGGATAAGCTTCTGGGAACCCAAGAGTTTAGAAGGGCTTTGTGCATGTGATAGTAAGAATCAAATGGCGTATGCATAAGAAGGTCATGAGGGTCAGACGGGATGAAGATGAGTGAGCTCGAATAAAAAATTAAGGTTTCACTTTCGAAACTACATGAAAAACGATTCGAAAAGATGAATTTTTGTATTATGAATGATGAAAACACTCCGAGGAATCGAACTACGAAGCCTTTTTTTTATTAATTACTCCGTTTTTCGAAAAAGGGCATTAAAAAAATGATTCGATAAAGGTGACTAGATTGAACCATCCAGTTTGAAAAACCAAAAAAACTGAAAAATTGAAAATTAAAAATCGCCGACAGAAAAGTTTTCAATTGACTCATTTAAAAACTGAAAAGGAGTGAAATAAAACAACTAAAAAGTAGAAAAATGAAAATTAATAACCCCCAACGAAAAAGTTATCAATTGACTTATTTTGGTTTTTCAGTTTTTAAATAAGTCATTGTAGGAGGGGAAATAGCCTATAAGAGATGACTTTTGAGGAATTCTCATTTTGAGAATTGTTATTATCTATTTTGGATCGAAAAAGTAGGGCTTGTATGGATCCGTGTTCGATTAAAACACTAGGATCCTAAGGTTCTCATTAGCATCGGATCCAATGCAGATCTAGTCGAGATTTGACTGACCAGAATAGAATTGGAATTTACTCCGCCGCATTAAGTCCCGATACTTTGTTCAGAATCTTATCACACGCATGAAAAAATTCAATGAACAACCGAGCGAATTCACTAGAAAATTCTATTGGAATTCGATGGGGTTTCTATAGGATTTCTATTGGAAAATCCTAGTGGTTTTTCGCGCCGATTCTATTGCATATTTGATAGGTAAAAGCCAACATATTTTGAATTTCTGTTCGAATTATTTTTTTGAGATTATTTCTATTAGCATTATTGGGCACAAAATCTTTTTTGTTTTTTCGCTGGATTTCGTTTTGTTTTGCATTGCAGAATCCGACTTGGCTCATGGGCTCATATCAATCTGACAATGAGTCGATGCTGCCTTTTCTGTTTTTTTTTATTTCAAGAAGATTTTTTTTTAATCCTTTGATTTAGAGTTACCATTGGATATTTCTTGACTTGGCTTTGATTCCGATTCTAACACAAAAGAACTTACTCCTTGCATTTCCAAGTGGACTCAAGTGAAAACAATCGGCCGAAAGATACCGATAATCCGTGATTCCATTCGCTAATCGTGGGAGTTTGATATCAGTAGTGAATGGCTGAACAACTACGGGGAATTCTTCAGTTTGGAATTCCGAATAAGTTCCAATATCTTCATCAATCGACAGCCACCTATTGATGGACAAATGATATTAATAAGGCTTACGTCTATTTCAAGAATGGTAGAATGAAACCGACAAACCTTCTCATTGTCTCTTAAATTTCTTGCTTTCGATACCTCCAAGCTAAGCCTAATAAACAGGGACAATTGAAATTCGTCGTCAAAGCACATAATTTCAATTTTCCCGTCGTTTCAACAAGTGTTTTCAAATGTGGGGGAGGTACTAGCGTTATTAAAGTTCGTGGTAGATTTTTCTTCAGGATTCGGCGAGTTTCACCTATATCAGCCTTCTGGTGGTCCAAAGATACCCTGGGTGGATCATCCCAACATATGTCATTACAAAAATCGAAAGCTCCGATGAAAAACGTAATTAACTGTGAATTAAAAAAATTCTTTTGTACATATGAAGTTTTCCTCATTGTCGAAAGCTCAAGCACATTGTCATTTAACAATTATCATGATTATTGATTATCGTGATTGTTAATTATCACGTATGAGAAAATTTCATAGAAAATCCTGTCGGATTGGCCAGGGAATCCCATTGCAATCCTATGCACTGAAAAAAAAATTTAATTTGGATGAGAGATGCTGTTCAAAATCTGGCCTGCATTTTGGGCCAACTCGTTTCCCCGTCCCTTACGAAAATTCTCAAGCATCGACTAGCACGCACGTAGTCGTGAGCGTGTTCCACGGTGGTCAGTTCATCATCGACTCTTATCAGGAACGAATCACAGAAAATTATCCGGGCGCACATCGGCGCAATTGTCGGAAAATTCATCGATAAAGTTATCGAACATCGTCGTAAATTATCCGGTCAATTATCTAAATATTCCGTGTTTGTACAATCCACGTAGGTAAATAAACTATTTATTAGAAATTCATCGAGTGTATATTTCAGTATACTAAGTTTTAAATATAGTGACAATCAACAAAACTCATCTTAAGGATAATCGGGCGAGGAGAAAATGTAGCAAGTGAAGCGGAGGGGTTTCTATTGTTTTCCTGCAGAACACCAATCGCTGAACAAAAAAATGTTTCCCATTCGGATTCAAATTTCAGGCGATATTAGGGAGTATCTCCGGTTAAAAATTATTTTTCGAGCTAATCAAATTTATTTGTATCTGTTCCACACATTGAATGGTTTTCAGATTGTTTTTTTTTAATAACTGATGAAAAAATATTAATCCATGCGAAAAAGTGGTAACATTGTCGGTAGTTTTTTTTTCACCAGGAGTTGGTACCACTGGCTCGAGGGAGCTCCAATCACAACGCTTCATCGCCCTCTCTCTCAAGAGACGTTTAAATTGACCGCGCTATCCCCACCCGATCGGTACTTGGAACCTCGCTGCTCGTTTGGGCTGCGCGCCCAGAAATTTCATTTTTCAGTACTTTTTTCGCTATTATTAATAAACAATGCTCCTAGGCGACAATCTTTTTCACTCAAAAAATTATTGATCACGTGTTCTAAATGTGTCTAAAGTTTCATGACTTTGGCTGCATTTTTTTCCTTGGGTTTTGCAGTTTTTTTGGTTATTTCCATAAGATCACGGGTTAAATGACTTTTTCAAAAATTCATAATAAATTAACCATGCTTCCCAGCAATCGAAAACTTTGCTCACGCCTTTTCCATCATTTAAAGAATACGTAAAAAAAAGAAAAAAATGGCTGCTTTTTTTCCAACCCCCCTAGCTCGCCCGATTATCCTTAATTTATTCTCCGGCAATGATTCCACTTCACTTTCCCTCCCGACCTCCCTATCATCAAAATCCCACAATGTTTTTAACAGACGCACTGTAGCATCAATTTTATTTGTGATCAAGTTACTCAGAGGTATCAATGATTGTCCATAATTCCTTGAACAGCTGCCGTTGAGGATACGACTGAGTTTGAATCCTAGATCTCAAGTTCCTTTCTACTTACCGACAATTAATCTAGAACAAATCTAGAATAATTTTATCATCTCTCTTTCGGGCAGGTGAATAGTGAATAGATTGGTTACATTCAGTAAGAATTGCTTGAACATTGTAACTTCACCATTTTCTGAGATTGTGTTGACAGCTCATAAGTTTTCATAATAGAACTAATATAAAGTTAGTAATAATAGATAATATAAAGTTCTACACAATCGTTTCGAGCATTAAGTTGCCTAAACGGGGGGAATCACGGTTGAAATTTAACAACCAGTTGTTGAATTTCAACAACCATGTGAAACCGAATAGCATTTTCTAGCTGAATTAGGAGTGAAATAAAAGACATTTTTTTCAGGAGAAACATAGCTCTCGCCCTTAACCCTCCTGAACTGGCTCAATGAGCACAGCGCCGCCTTCCATCGATTTTTTTCTTGGTGCATGCAAAATTATGTATGAAAAAATTTGTAAAAATTAAAATGCCTAGTTCAAACCCTCTAGAATGGACTGATAAGATTCGTATCCCTTGAAAACTCCATGAATACCTTGAAAAATAATAATTTAGTAAAACTGGTACGGAAAAGCGACGCCTCGCCGCCCGGAGCCAATGGACTTGTGTAGTCGGTTTTTAGCCGCGCTGTTGCCACGTCGTTCGTTTCAGTTCAGACATACTAGGAACTTCAACATCTTTATCACGTGCCATGTTTGGCGTCTCATAAAAAACGCGAATTAATTTTTTTAGCGCATAAATGGTGTTTAATTCGAGAAAAATGTGTGCAGTGTAGATTTTTATTCACGTATAGGGCTCCAATGTGGCAACACCGCGCTAACCGTCACACGGGCGGCGCGTTGCTCACCGAGCCAGTAGACTCGGGTGGGCACCGAACGCTAGTTCAGGAGGGTTACCGTGATGTCTAATTTACCTTCCAATGTTTATTAATATCAACACGAGGATCATTCACTATTCGATTAATCAAGCTTCGAGCCATAAATGGCATATCCCTCGGAAACGATCCACTCTCAGCTACATTAAATTGAGACGCTGGGTTATGGGTCCATGCGTCTCCCAATGCATATCCAACCAGGTTTGGATTAAATTCCTATTAAATCGGTATACAACAGAGATTTATTCACCGGAAAATCTAATGAAAATGTTCAATTTTCGTACTGAAGGCGCCTATTTGAAAAGCTAGTCTTTTTAATTTTGAGAGAGTACAAACTTTAATGATGTTGGGAAGAGTTAGAGTATCCCGCCAAGTTCCCTGTCCACCTCCAAATGGCGAACCTCCACGATTTTCTACAAATAAAGCGGCAAAACTTGAAGCACGAATCCCGAAGCCAGAAGTGAGTGAGTCGCCCATTGCAGCGATCACATCAATGTCGCCTGGTCTCAATTTGTGTATAGATTTTGGTACTATTTTCGACCGCCCACCTGAAATACAGAAACAGTGATAATGCATAGAACATCGGAAAAATCTTTTACTATTCAGTAAAAATCATACAATTTTTGGGAGCAAAAAAAATCCTGAAATAAACGAAAGTTTCATTTATCCCAGAAAATTTTTCATGAAAGTTTGCAGTACAGAATGCTCATTGTCAATAATTTGTACTACATCCAGAATACTTATACTTAAATTAAGGGGTAACAGAAGACGACCATTTCCTCGAAATTTTCAAAGAAATTTCCTACTCATAGTTATTAATATTTTTCGAAACCAAAGGGCATCGATGTTCACCGTTATTTCCTGAAGATTAATGCGCTTCTATTTAGAAAAATATCGATAACTTTTGGCAGGGAATGTGTTAAAAAATGTGAAAAATTAACGGCATTCTGTTCCCCTTTAAGGCATATTTTCTCGATTGTGAACTTTTGGGTTAAATTAATGATTTGTCCTGTTCTAAACTTGATTAGTGATGCCGCGAGAGGCTTCACGAGACATTACTTTGAAGAGATGGTCTCGGTCTCGATGAACATGGAAATCTTTGGTCTCGTCCCAATCTCAAAATATGCAGTATCGACACTCTCGTGATGACTCCGAGGCAATTTATCTCATCTCAGTCTCATTTTTTTAAAAAACATTAATTTTTCGATAATTGATGTTTTTTAAAACATCACCCATCCCTAGTGTCTCGTGATGGCTCGTGAAGACTCACTCATGTTTCAAGTATCTCTCAAAATATCGCTGACTTAATGTAATTTCTACATCTTGTACTTGAAATGTTACTTACGCCCAGGATAAAGATCCTTGGGCGATGACCAGCCACAAACTTTTTGTGGCGAACTCAATTGCAAATAGTAATTCATAAATCGTTTGTGATTAAAAGCATATTATCTGATGACTTGACACAATTAATATTAAGTTGCTATTCAATCATTCTAGAATTTGATTTAGTGATGCTGCGAGACATTTCACGAGACATCACGAGACAAAACTTCGAGAGATAATCTCGGTCTCAATGAACATGAAAATCTTTGCTCTCGTCTCAGTCTCAAAATACGGAGTGTCGAGTCCTCTCGTGATGACTCCGAGTCAATCAATTTCATCTCGGTTTCCAGTTTTTAGCGTTTTTTATATGTAGAAAACCGAGACGAGACAAACCGAGACAAAAACCAAAATTTTACAAAAAAAAAATACGAAAACCTTGAGACCGAGATGAGATAAATTGACTCGGAGTCATCACGAGAGAAATCAATACTGGGTATTTCGAGACTGAGAGGAGAGCAATGTTTTGCATGTTCATTGAAACCAAGATCATCTCTCCAAAGTTTTGTCTCATAAAGTGTCTCGCGGCATCATTAATTTCATTCCTTTCGAATGTTCTCAATGTAAAAATCCACAATGGTTCTTAATTTACGACTATTTCTCACTTGATATAATCAAGTTTTTGATACTGTAAAGTGAAATTTTGATATTGTAAAGATTTTTTTTCTGAAATAAAGTGACTAGTTTGAATTCTCATAATAATATATGCAAACATTTCGTAAGTTCATCAACTTGGTTCTGAAATCTAGAAACACTTTTTCTATGCGGAATCTGAAGGAAAAATTCTTCTCCCACTCTGCATCATGTTTGTAATTAACTGCGATCTTACAGGGAAAGGAAGCATTCTCCGGAATTAAGTATTCATTATCCCGATGATGTCCCAAACTTCTGGATTGTCTGATTTGCATGCGACCTGGAAGATTGCGGAATTTTATGGATCGAAAGTTGGGAATAAGCATACATAATATTTATATTATAATGAACCTTTTCATCACATGTGCAGTAGAAATTTGTGGAAAAGAAATTTGAAATGCTTTTAGTTAACAGTTATCATCAGTCCACTAAAAATCATAAAATGAAACATTCTGATCCTATCGTAAAAAGGAGAAAGGAAATCGATCTCGAAATCCTATCGTAAAAAGGAGAAAAGAAATCGATCTCGAAATATCTCGAAAATCTCGAATATGCGTAAGCATACGACTGAAACCAAAGCGCCACTACGTGAGGAGATGAGAAGGCGCGTGCGCAGCACGCGCTCCGATCTCGTGTGGAAAAAGTGAAAACTGAAAACAAAATTTTTTCACCGGGGGCCAAAGTATCAGATCTTGGATTTTTTCAAGGGGCAAGTCGGTCAAAGGATCACAAGGGTTACGAGGGCCAAAGTGTCAGATCTTGGATTTTTCCAGGGGGAATGTCGACTTTCACCAAAATCGAATTTTTTAGCTGGGTGAACGTTGATACCAACTATTTAAGCGCCGGGCTATTCAGAACTCTCAAAAGTATGTGGAAAAAGTGAAAACTGAAAAAAAAATTTTTTTCAGATTTTCAAAGGGTCAGATTTTCCGTTTTCCCAGGGGGAAAGTCGACTTTCGCCAAAATCGAATTTTTTAGCCCGGTGAACGTCGATTCCAACTATTTAAGCGCCGGGCTATTCAGAACTCTCAAAAGTATGTGGAAAAAGTGAAAACTGAAAAAAAATTTTTTTTCAGATTTTCAAAGGGTCAGATTTTCCGTTTTCCCAGGGGGGAAAATCGACTTTCGACAAAATCGAATTTTTTAGCTCGGTGAACGTCGATTCCAACTATTTAAGCGACGGGCTATTCAGAACTCCCAAAAGTATCCCAGGTGGGAATTGACCATTGGTTCAAGCTTGAACCAAGCTTGGACCAAGACTAGCCTAGCTTGGCTCAAGCTCGTATTCCAAGGTTGAACCAACCTTGGCTAATCCTTGATTTGTAATACTAATCCAAGCTTGGATGTCAAGCTTGATCCAAGCCTGGTGATTTCGATTGGTCCAAGCCATTCATCTAGCTTGGGCCAATATTTGATAGCCAATAAATCCAAGCTTGGTATTACATTTTCATATCGATTAATTTTTTAAATCTTGCATAAATTAATCGTTGGAAAAAAAAGGAAAATAGTGACATCATTAACTTAGTAGAACGAAAATGGGAAAAAAAGAAAAAAATGGATCGGTCCATTGATTTTCAAGATATCTGATGTCGGTGTTCCTACTCAGTCACCCATCCTTGTAGTGCCCCGACTCGCTACTGTTTAGCTCAGTGATCGGAGGATATCCCGGTATGCTTCTGAGCTGTGCAACTAATTGTCCAACAATTAATTATTTTCGGGTTGATGAGGGCATTTGAGAAAAGGGGGAAGATAGAGATAAATGGAGTGGAGTGAACATTGAGTGTAATATAGGGTACCACGAGTGGAGGAGGGAGAGGGGACGGAAATTGGAATTGAATGCACAATGTGGTAAAATGGGATGGCGAAGTGAATCGGGCAGCGGGTTCGTTGGACAGCGCGGTACAACGAGATCCGAGAATGAATCTGACGGTGGGGCAAAATGCGATAGTAAGGTGGATTGTGGGAGGAAGGATGGGTTGGGGGGGGGGATGTTGAACCGTGAGGTAAAACAGGACAGCGGGTCACTCAGACAGTGGGGTAAAATGGAATACGCGGGTGAATTGGCGAGAGGGGTAAAATGGGATAGTCGGGTTAATCGAATGGTGAGTGAGTGAGATAGTGGGGTAAAATGGAATAGCGTGATAAAAAAAAATAATTTCTGCGCATGCTTGATAGTGATGCTTTTCATCGCTCCCTTTCACCCTATCATCCTATTTACCCCACCCCCCCTCCTCACCTTCTTGACCCCAACATATTAGGCCAAACTTGGTTGAACCTCTGAGCTCAAGCTCGGAATATCAAGCTTGGACCATGATTGGGACTACCTTGGTACCCAAGATTTGATTCGCAGGATATCATCAAACTCGGTTTTACCTGGGTATCACCATAGGTTCAAGCTTAGTTCAAGCCCCTGAGTTCAAGCTTGGAGTACCAAGCTTGAACCAGGATTGAAACTACCTTGGCCCCCAAGCTTTGATTCGCAGGATATCCCCAAGCTTGGTTTTACCTAGGTATCACCATAAGTTCAAGCTTGGTTCAAGCCCCTGAGTTCAAGCTTAAAGTACCAAGTTTGGACCAAGATTGGAACTACCTTGGCACCCAAGCTTTCATTCCCAGGATATCACCAAGCTTGGTTTTACCTAGGTATAACCACAGGTTCAAGCTTGATCAAAGCTAGGAATCCCAAGGCTTGGTATCCTAGATTGAACCAAGCTTGATCCCATTGTTCAAGCTTGGAATCCCGCACATGTGGAAAAAGTGAAAACTGAAAGTTTTTTTTTCCGATTTTCAAAGAGTCAGATTTTCCGTTTTTCCAGGGGGAAAGTCGACTTTCGCCAAAATCGACTTTTTTAGCCGGGTGAACGTTGATTCTAACTATTTAAGCGCCGGGCTATTCAGAACTCTCAATAGTATGTGGAAAAAGTGAAAACTGAAAAAAAAATTTTTCACCGGGGGCGAAAGTGTCACATCTTGGATTTTTTCAGGGGGATAGTCGGTCAAAGGGTCACAACGGTCACGAGGGCCAAATTGTCAGATCTTGGATTTTGTGGACATTCGAAATCTGGGTTCGGGATATGATGTTTTATTTTTACGAATATTTATCTAATTCCTAACTTGTTCAATCGAAATCGAGCGTCTTTCTATTGGACAAACATCCAAATTGACTTCTAAAAGTTGCTATTATATGTCACATCTGCCGGGCAAAAACCCGGACAATCTGATATAAATGGGTGCACGGAGAGAAATTTTTGATAAAAGTTACCCTAGCGTTCTATAAAAGTGTATGATGAGTCATCGTTTCCTCATTTCTATCCCGAAATTTAGTAAAAATTAATATATGATGATCAAATTTTCTTCTACGTTAGAGAAATTTTATCCTGACACATAATAAATTTTACCCTTCCAGTCCAGTAATTTTTATGTAGATAACAACGAAAATTCTAGAACGGTTGAATAAAATTTGATCATCACATATTAATTTTTACTAAATTCCGGGATAGAAACGAGGAAACGATGACTCATGGTACAATTTTACAGAACGGTAGGATAATTTTTATCAAAAAGTTCTCTCCGTGTGGGTGCCCCTTAACCATTCGCAAAACTGGTGCCACCACGGTATTACTACTGAACACTTACTGTTGATGCGTATCGAGAAGCCTTTCAACACACGTAATAATCGAACATTTCTGGGACTATCAAGAACTGTCCTTTGGCACATGAATAAAGGAAAAATATGAAAAAAGATGATAAGGAATAATGCATATTGTGTTTTCATTATAACTTGAAATTCCTTATGGACTTGGAATTTTTTATGAGAACGAGTTCCGCACTTTTGGCATTCAACCCGAGAACCGAGGATAGATTTGTTCCTAATGCCTACTGAATGGAGACTAAATTGGACAATGATCAAAACCATGTTCGCAAGATTTGGCTTCGATGATTGCAACAAAAATAACGTATGGTGGAGGAGACCAAGCTGTCAAATGAATAAAAATGGACAGTGAAATAAGTGATTACGTATCCGAAATGATATGAAATTTTTCCTGGAATAGATGGTGATATATGGAGTGTTTACTCACCAATCCACTTAATATGCCCACGTCTGTATTTTATTATGACATTTGAATATCAATCAGAACGATCTCGGATTTTCGGGTAGCACACGCTGATCACTTCATCTCCAATATTTTACAAATCATTTGATGTATTCAAAAAGGCATACAAATCATTTGATGTATTCCATGGATTTCATTCTTCAGTAAGAATGAAATCCATGGAATTACATCAGGCATATGTTCACCAATATTTATGATCAACTCATATCAACTAGTCATGGAATTACCTCAAGAATTCCATAAGTAGGAAGCATGGGTATCCATAAGTAGGAAGCATGGGTATTATTTACATGAGGGTCATGTTATTGCATAGGAGGCTGGAAATTTTCAGCCGCAATTCCCTTGCATGCTCCAAAATATACATGCATAGATATTTATATAAATCTTATATATAAAGGAGAAGCCATTTTCGAGGCGACTGACGTATCAACGCACAGCCCAAACTACAAGAGCTACGAGCATGAGCTTTTGCCTACAGCTACCCTTAATGACGTAAACTTCCACTAAGGGACGGTTTTTCGAAATTCACCCCCTCAGCAGGTGAAAAGGGGGCCAAATTTTTTATGAGATTTCGAGAACCGATCAAGTTAGAGAGTTGAAAATGCACGTTAGATTCTCCTTTCAAAATAAAAAGACACGTATTTCTTATTTTCTCGAAAATCCACCCCTGAAGGGCTGAAACGCAGAAAGTTCTAGAAATTTCCACTACTTTTGGGAGGTTTCTAGAATTTTCTAGAAAGTGAGGAAATATTCTTCGAAACTAAAAACATCTATTTACCCAATGATAATTAAAAATTCTAGAACTTTCGGGAGAACTCGAGAAAGCTAGTTATTAGACAAATTGTTCTCATTTCTATTATGATCAGATATTTCCTTGAAATTTTCGCCGTTTCGTCGAATGTTCTCAGGTTTTATGAAGTTTTCTGGAAAATTCGAGAGATTTCTCAAGTTTTCTCCTAAATTCGAAAAACTTCTCACATTTTGCAGAAAAATCGAGATTCAACTCGAACTTCAACTTTTTCTTCATTGACTTTGACTTATCACGAATAATATTTCCTTCAATGTGATATCATTTATTAATTTAGGAATGAATAAAAAAAACAATAATCATCATCATATCAATCATTATATCAATGATCATATCAATGATCATATTGATCATCATATCAATTATTCTGCATCAATTTTGAACTGGCCGATCGAGGAGGCGCGCGCTTCGCCCGCGCCTGATGTGGTTGGTATATGCATATGCGTAGGAAGTGAAGGTCACAACGTGAATTCTTGACTTAATTATGGATTTTTCATTTAATAAGTTTTCTTCATTTTTGTAATTTGATGGAGCATCGAACTTTATATTTAGTGATGATATAGAAAGCATACGAATGATTTGTTAATAGTGATGTTGGTCTTTTGTTGTAATTTTTTGTACACAATAAAATATGTCTCGATGAAGAAACCTAATCTTTCTGTCTTTGAATTTATATTAATTGATTGAAACGGTTTTCATAAGCGTAATGCCTGGCACAAGTTGAGGAAAAAGAAAATTTTAAAACGAATGGAAAATTATTTGAGTCAATTCTGGAAATGTCCCTGTTTGGTATAGTAATTTTTAAGGCAGCAAGCCTCACTTTATGGTGTGCTCTAGGTAATTAAATGTAGGCGACAAAACTTACCGGTCAGATGACCGTCATGACCGGTAATTACTGCGCCGAGAATCTGACCCTATGGTCAGAAAAAAAGCATGAAATGATTTTTAGGGAATTCCTTTAAAATTCTTGAAATTCCAGGAATTTTTGCAGGTATTTCCTGAAAATTAAGACAAATCATCAACTGAGGGAGAGATTTCTCAGAATTTTCCTGATTTTTTATTAGTTTCTTCCAAATAATTAAACTGAAATTGACAGTNGAAAATTAAGACAAATCATCAACTGAGGGAGAGATTTCTCAGAATTTTCCTGATTTTTTATTAGTTTCTCCCAAATAATTAAACTGAAATTTACAGCTCCCACGGATTTTTCCATGAAATTATAAATTTTCAATGACAAAATTCCTTGAAATTTCAATGAAAATATTACTTGTTAGAAATTTCCAAGACTCTTACCGGAAATTTCAGTGAAAATTTGTTAACAGTAAACACTGTATGGAATGAATGTTACCATGGACTCAGTGCTTCCTGCTGAGTAGTGTAAAATGGATATTTTAGAATTTTTCATGATGGCATCAATAAAATTATTTTAACTCCAATTCACTTCTGTAACTAAGCGTCTGTCCCAAGGACTTCTAAATATGCTCGATGTTCATATCGATCCTGATCCATGTTCCACACTGATGTTTCTCAACTGGGTGTAAGGTAATAAATATCTGTACTTAAATATTCATCTAATTCTAATTTATTCAGAGAATTAATCAAAACCAGATGCATGAATAAGTATGCGTAAATATTCATCTGATTACAATCATCTCTTTTTCCTGCAAATCTTGAATTATGCATCGAATCAAAACTAAATGAATAATTTTTGTCTCTTTCACCGGAAATTTTTTACTCAGAATTTGAAGTTAAATTCAGTGGCCATATTATCCATCACATCTTATTGGATTAATTTTCAACATAATTAATTGCCAGTGTACAATTGGTAATCCGTCAATCACATTATGCTATTTTCCTTTTAATAGACATAATTGTTAAGAGGAAAATCATATTCAATGGCGTGAGCGTGAGGCTGACAAATTCAATTTTCCTCACATAGATCGTTTTCCTATATTTATCCATGGAAACACTCCATTATCATAAACTGGGCAATTACTTCGAGTTTTTCCTACCATATGAGATCATCGGGTATCATCGAACATCTGTGATTTTATCACTGCAGCTGCCTGCAATAAGTAATGCCGCTAATGAATGAGCGAAGTAATGATCAGCGTTAATTGGATAATTCTATTCATTTTGTCTTGATTGCGGTTAAAAATCAAATCAATTATTTAGCACATTACAATGATTTTCTCATAGAACTTAAGTTCTAAGGCTGCTCACGATAACGAACCTAGCCATGGTCTCATTTCGTATCGTCTACCGGGATCGTCGACGCCAGAAAAGAATGATCTTGGAACTGAGTGGCGAGGACTATACCACATCCAAAATTTTCGAGACGATACCCAGACGTTACTGTACTACGAGGTAATGATCCTATTCTAAAAAGAAC
>NW_021680379.1:1259283-1298985 GCF_001412515.2 Diachasma alloeum | reverse complement strand
ATCTCGCAAGTCTGTCACGCTTATCCCTCATTTTTTCCAGTCATCTGAGGTAGCAAATTTAATTCATGATTAATTTAATTTTGAGATTTTCAACTATGATTGTTACAATTACTGCGCACTGTAGCGCGCGTTCGGTCTCGTAATGATAAATTTGGTCACCATCATAAGGAATTTGAAAGCCCTGCGCTTACTCGAAGAATGGTTTAACAGATTGAAAAAAAAATCACATCGTCGTTTTATTTATTGAACTATTAGATGCTGGGGGAGCAAAATTTGAAAATTTTTCATTAATGTGGCAGCCTAGTGCATACTCCCTAAGATCTCAGCGTCGGGGGTACGAATTATACGAATTGAAGTGATCGGGAAACCCCTACTCATGCGTCGACGGTTTAACTGAGGGAAGGAGAACAGGCGGAGAGAGAGAGAAAGAGTATCGGTCTGTTCCAATCCTCCCGTGCCGCCAGTGTTCCTATGGCGCATTCCTGCTGCGCAGAGATGCACACCTCTTACTTACACATGCTTAGATTGTTAATGGTGGGGGAAGTCAACTTCTCCAATTGAAATCTTACAGTAGCGAAATGAGGGGGGAATAAAAAAACTATCATTATATTTTACTGAAAAGAATTATTATTATTTCAAGGAATTGATTTCTCTGTTTTATAATTATTACATTTTATTATTATTATCATTAGTATTCTTTCAAAATGATCACGAAAATTTAAGAGTTTTTCTGAGCTGTACAATTACATGAAATCGAAGATAAGATAAGCAAGATAGGATATGTGTAGGACATGTATCTGAATTCTGCGTAGGTTCATCTTATAATTTTCATGAAACAAGTCTGTAGCAATTTAGCATCCATAAGAATCCTTCACATTTATTAAGCACTCTCATAACAAATGCGAATGCATAATTTCTTTTCCTGTTAATATAATGTTTCAGTAATAGCTGCGATGTAAGCCAGCAATGACCACAAGGAAAAAATACATAAGATGTAATCTGGAATTTACTAGATGCTATTTTAAACTCCACTCTCGTTCCTCATCAGTATACCAATAAAATGAGAATTAATAGAGGAAATTCATTCAGATTAAAATATTCCTCCACTCCTGATTACGACGATCCCAACAATAGGATGAAAATTGCTAATTAGATCCAGATTTGAAGGAAAATACGATTGCGACGCAAAAGGTGTTTACAGGGTAGGAAAGAGTGTAGTGAGTGGGAAATCCCAGGGCTCTGGAAGGCAAGTATAAAAGAATCAGAAAATTGCTGCTGCCATCAGTTCTTGAGTTCGCATCAAGAGTAAAATCTTAAATCAGGAGTCAACAAAATGGCCAAGTTTCTAGTTATCATATTAGCGGTGCTTCTGGTCGGTGCATTGGCATCTCCTGTTGCCCAACAGAACGAGGAACTAGGTAATTTTATCAAATCCTCATAAATTAATCACAGTTCAAGGGACATATTGGTGGGAATATCATGGAATCCAATTGAAAATTGAATGCCAACTGCCCACTATTGAAATTTTGATTCCAGTTCTCATTCAACTTCTGATACAATTTGAAAGTTCTCGAGGACTAATTTTTATTACACTGTTGTGACTATCAGATCTCTGATAGTCAGAATTTTCAATAATCACTTTCAGCCATTGCGAGACCCAGAACTATATATAATATGGACACCTTGATAACAAACAAGCGAATCTACATAGGGAACTCATAAAACTTACGCTTGTCTGTCATTAAGGTGTCGATATATATTTTTATTTATTTTTTATTGAGGGAAGTGATCGTTGATAATTCTATCAAAATTATCACCCATAATATAAGATTAATTTGCATAAAATCTAATCCTAAAAAATCTTGAAGAAGGTAAAGTCCCTGCAATGTAACGGTTTTCCGAGAAGTGCAGCTCTTGGTTTGTTTTTACTACGAAAACCAATCAATTCCACTTGAATAGAACTGATAAAGTTGAACTGACTTGATTTTCATGCGCTCAAAACTAAAAGTGGAACGGTTTAATAATGCTTCAATAAGTGAATATAAAATTTACATTGTTTTTCATTGCAGCTGTCGAAACTACGGTGGCTTCCAAAGTGATTAGGTCAGCAGACCCAAATCCAGATCGTCATCGTGGAAAACAATATAACGGTGGAAAACATGGGTATGACCATGGACACGATCACTATCATGACCACAAACATGATCACCACAAACATCATTGAAGTGGGCATGAAAATCGGGAGAGGTGATACAAAGTTTTCACAAGTGACGAGCTACAGGTAGTTGCTCATATCAATATTAAAGGAGCCGTATCCCTGATAATCATTTTGTATTGATCGGATAATAGTTTTGGATATCATTTATTCTCAAATATTCCAACTAAATTATATTAAAAAATGAAGAAATCCATACTAAAACAACTTAATTCATACTCAATTATTATACAGAACACATTTTGCAATATGCTAGTATAGTAGAGTCTTCCTATCTTTCGTACTCCCTATGATTTCCGTACGAGAAGTTGGCTTCCGCCACTACTGAGTCTCTTGACGTGTAGTGGTGAGTGCGTGTGCCCCTAGGCACGACGGGAACGCGCAGTAGGAGACGTTTCGGCAACACTCGGCATGTCTCCTCTCTTCTCAAGTCACGCCCTCCACGGGAGAGTGGGGGGGTTCCAGGACGTTGCAGCCCGTCGGATTTTCACCCCCGAAGCCAAAATGATAGACAGATTCTACTGTACTTCTTACACTTTTTTTTCATAAATAAATGATGGAATTTGATTTTACAATGATCGATTATTTTCTGTTGGATGTCAACAAATTTGTCATTTCTTATACATTGGATAAGAAAAATAATCAGATTTCAATCTTTATTCACAACAGAAATATCTTTAAATAGTGATATTCTTACAAAACACCGGGTTAGACCTCGGATTTTCAACATTTTTTGTGAAGAAAAGAAAAGGGAAATGAATGGAGCATAAAATTTAAATGACAAAATCTCATTATATTTTTTGTCAATTGTCAGCAGTATTAAATATTCTTCAAGTTCTCAAAACCATAGAGCTGATTTTTCTCTTTCTAACATTAATCCTTCGTTCTTGTTTTGATTTTTAGTGGAGATGACGACGGCTGGTAATTCTCAGGGTCTGCACAGAAATCATTTAATGAAATATTTACTCTTTCTTAGAATATTTTAAACTGTTATATCTGAATCGGAATGTTTCTCATATTGATTACATTATTTCAAGTGGTTATGGAGGACGAAAAGAAAATTGAAAATTTTGGATTGTATAGTAGCATGAGGGAAGCATCATGAGCCGTTATGTATATACAGATGAATGTGAATCGGTTCGCCATCAGTGATTGTAATAACCACTCAATACTAATATTGGAATAAATTTCTCAAGTTACAGTATTTAGTATTGTATTTCGTGATGAATCCCTTTATTTTATTTTCTTTGGTAAAATTCTGTCCACTACCGTCTACCTCTCAGCTGCCCATTTTTACTTTCCGTGTTTCAACCATCATTTTTTCGAGGTGTTCTCTTGTAGTCACCACTCCAAGACGCTCAGCACTGCTTAGCATCTCAAAGCCAACTTTACCCACCAACGCAGTGCGCTCTGTAGCCCCTCCGGCCTGTTTTCTCACAATGTAATTAGTTTCTCATGATCTAATTCAAATCACGAAACGAAAATAGCGACATGCGTTAAACGTGCACGGGGACTCGCGGTGTCAGCGTAAGAACATAAAACATTCCATGGTTACGAATGATCATTTACTTAAAGATAGTAATTATCATGATTAATATGATTGAATTCTAATTCTGAAGGTTTCACTTTCTGATATCTAATTTAAAATATCGCATCTTCACACTCATTTCAATAGAAATATTGGAATAATGATGTGTCCACCTTAGCTGTAGACGAGCATTAGTGACTACGTAATTGTCAGTTGTCACTTATTTTAGAAATTGAACAAACAATTGAAAAATACTACAAATTTTTTTTTATTGCTGAGCAACGCGGCGAGCTTACTGCAGCAAGTGGTGCAAGAAAAACGCTATAAGGAAGGACCGTTTTACCACTTCGCTCCTGAATAGACCATTTCCTCCTGAGAGTCACTAAATTTTCGGACACTTTTTTCCCATGTTAATTCCTCCAAGTGTTTCGGACACTTTTACAGAATTTACATATCAATTATAATTTTTGAGCGCTCAAATCTATATTACCTTAAATGTCAATAGTTATCAGAATTTTTGATGACTTTTCTGAAGATTTTGCAGTTCGATGAACGGAAAAATATTTCCCCTGTATTTCCAGAATGAAAAGGCCCGTGGGTCCCCTTACTCTCTCTAGTGGGATGAGTTTTTAATAAGAGGATATCTATACCACATACGTGGACCAAACCAGTTCGAGAATGAATTGAAAGACTGTTTAAAGTAGCTCTACCCTTACGGTAAATTCAACGATTTTTGAAAACTGCAAAAAAATTGCAGAAAACTCGATTAGATTTGGAATTCTAATTTTTTTCTCAATTTAATTATAGTTTTGGTTTTTCAAAGAAGAAATGTTTAAAAATCAGGATTTAACCCAGTGTCTTATGTGAAAAACAACATTTCCATTGAATTTTTTTTCCATTAGATGTGGAAAAACAAGAATTTTTTTGACACCTCATAAAAAGTAATCCACCGTTTTGCGAACAAGTTTTATTATTCATTTATAAGAGAGAAATGTTTGAAAACATATTAATATTTTGCGAAATTTAATTTAGATAATACTGACTGGGTATGAATTTTTTCAAATTTTTGCCATGCAATTTAGTTGAAAAATTTACAAACTGAAAATATCTAAAAGTACAGCGTAGCCCGGCCGAAGGGTAGAGCTACTTTAAATGGTACAACCCAAAAGTTGTTATTGTGTATATTCAACCTGCAATTAGATATACAATATGTGAAGTTTATCTTCCATCCTGTGTATTTATTGGTTAATCTATCTAAAATTTGCGCCCTTGTGTAGCAGAGGTAGAGATGTAAATGCGTCGTATGCCTTGTTATTGACGGTCACATGACGAGGCATTTATGACGGCTGTCACACAATTCTCCTCCCCCTCCTATACGATCGTTACAATCTGCCAAAAATATGACAGTTATTTTTCGTCTATATAGATGCAATTTTATTTTTTCTGCATCAATTTTTATTAGAATTTATTGAAATTGATTCGAAACGATAATCAGGCTCATTTTTCATCTCTATAGATGAAACTATTTTTTTCATTTATGACCGTCACAAATTAGAAATTAGTTATGATCATCATTATGCATCTATATGTATAGATGTTTTGACAACAAATTGCTTCCCAATTATTTATGACCATCATTTTTAGTTGAAAAATTTGTGCGTCATATGACCGTCATTTTTGGAATCGCGTTATATGACCAAAAATGACGGTCATTTTGCATTCAACAGGCCATGGCCCGCCATCTAGATTTCAAAAAATGAGTTATACCGGTAACACTCCTTATACAACCAGTGACATCTATCGGTGAGTTTGTTCACTTTGTGCTCCATTCTTTCTGTATTTAGTTCTAGTTCGTTGATATAGTAGCGTCTGTGTATCTTTACGACCCGGAACCTCAATCCAATCAAACAAATCATTTAGTCAGTTCCGCCCGTTTTCTTAAATTAACAACACTGTCAAGATGACGATGGCAATGCTGCAACGTCGTGCAAACGTATGTAATCTTCTTCTTGTCTGCATGTGAATCATCTTTCTTGATTGAATGTCACTAAAGACTGTTTGACGTGCGAAAACATAACCTCAAAACACATTATCCATTTTATTCATTTCGTACATTTATTTTTCCCCATTTCACGTGTCGATTCTAAGAAACATTGCACTTTCCCGATTCGTTGTCGATCATTATAATTCATCATTCATCCTTTTCTTTGCTTATTCACAGGTCAGACTTCCACCTGAAGTGAACAGAGTTCTTTACATCAGGAACTTGCCGTACAAAATTACTGCTGAAGAGATGTATGATATCTTCGGAAAATATGGAGCTATCCGGCAAATTCGAGTGTGAGTTGACACCAAAACAGAGTAACCACTAACTAAATGAAAAATTTCGTAATTGAATGGAAACATGAATTTGAGAGAACAGATAGCCGAATTCTTTTATATTTTCCAACGTTTCGGACATCGAAAGTGTTAACAGGACATTAATTTATACTTATCAATCAATTTATACATAGGCCCGGTTATACCAAGCCCTGTTATCCAAATAAACCCCAGGGTAACATTTATTCTCAGGGTCCGTTATATTGTTGGGGTCATAATTTTTCAATATTTTACCCGAAGAATAATTTTTTGTTTATCCTGTAGCCCCATTTGAATTAACAATGATTTAACCTTGGAATTAAGTTTTATTTTTTGTTCCTGGGATAAATTTGAAATACTCTCCCGGGTAAAATAATCCATCGAACATCCAAATCTACTTTTTTTTTATCTGACGTTTTCGTTAGCCGGAGCTGGTGCAACCGGGCCTTAGACAGTAAAACTTGACCATATTAAAAGAGAACAAACCTCAGGCACCTGTCTGTATTTTGATCATCGAAGCTGTGTAGGTGAAGTTAGGGCAATATTCACACAAAATTTAAAGTAGTACATACGAAACTCAGATTTCAAAGATTAAAATCTGGAAAAAATTGTCAACTAAAGTTAATACGAATAGGGAAATACTGGTTGAGTTTGCGTGCAATCCGCAGTCTAGTATTATTGATAATAATTAATCAAGGAATGCCAAAATAACACAGAGTCTTATGAGAAAATGAGCTGTTTGAGGTTATGGCAAAGATTAAAATCTACAAAAAATCTCAAAAAATTAGAAAAAATGAATAAAAAATCTATGTCCAATCTGAAAATTATCCTCAGTCCCGTTTCTTTATTATAAATTGTTAAATTTCCCGATTGCCCCAAAGCGGCGTGTTGTGTGAGAGTGAGAGAGAGAGGGATAACAAAATGCTAGTCAGATAGGAGACTATTATTTGAAAAAATAATTCAACAAATAATCCAATGGATTAATAACTTATGCCCATCAAAGTTAGCGGTCATATAAAAAATTGTCAAAGATGAATAAACTTTTTTTTTCTGCATTTTAAAGTTATTTTCCGTTGCTACACTCAACGACTCATGCGGAATTCGTATGTACTACTTTAAGGGGAGACTACTATGAGTTTTAAAAGTCGTGGGTTATTGGAGTGAGATTTTTCATACGTTAAAGATCGATTATATAGATCTGAAAAGGAATAATTAATGCAAAAAAATTTTTTTTATTGTTTATTTGCTCGAAAACGCTTAAAATGCTAAAAACAGTCCAGGGACTCCAATTTTTGAGCTACAAAAATTTTGTTTTTCAAAATTTTCGGAAAAATGTGTGGAACAACAATTACGAGCCAGTTTCTTGTAATTCGACTCCTACACAGCTGATTTTGCTTTTTTTTCATATAAAAAATTCACTATTTGTGTAAAAAAATACAAAAAAGCAAATTTAGCCATGGAAGAGGCGAATTAAAAAAAACTAGCTCGTAATTGTTATTCCACATATTTTTCAGAAAATTTTGAAAAAAAAATCCTTCGTAGTTCAAAAATTGGAGGCCCTGGACTGTTTTTGGCATTTTAAGCGTTTTCGGGCAAACGAACAATAAAAAAAAATTTTTTTGCACTAATTATTCGTTTTCAGATCTATATAATCGATCTTCAACGTATGAAAAGTCTCACTTCAATAACCCACAACTTTTAAAACTCATAGTAGTCTCCTCTTAAATAACATAAAAATATAGAAAATAGGAAAATTAATTATCATCAAGTATCTAATACAAAGATTGTAGACCGCTTAGAATATTATGATTGACTCCCAATAGTAACTGATTAGAATGATTGACAAACTAGCCAAGGGAGAGACTACTGATAAATAAATTTAATAAACGTTTCTCAACAAACTCATTGAACAGATAGAAAAGCATATTTTCAAACAACGATTGGATTCCTTGGATTGAAAATAGAAAACTTCTAGATTAACAAATATCTATCTACAATTTTTGCATTTTCTAACCATATCATTCTTGAATTGTACTGAGGATGTCTTTCAATGAGAAATTAAAAAATATTTGAGTTGAGAACTCAGCCAACAATTTATCGGTCATTTTCTATGGAGAACATTGGATAAATTTGGAACTGTCCCTTACAATTGAGATTATATAAAAAAATATTGTTTTCTTAATTATTCGATATTGATTGAAAAATACTCAACTATTTTTCGTCTCTAAATAATATTATTCAACTATTAATCATACTAATCACGAATGCACTCAGCTGTGAGTTTTCCATATTGTGAAATCACCAAGTAATTTCAAACGTAAATCCCAAGAGATTTTTTTCTAGTTATAAAAATTACCAGCAATGATTTTTTCGGTATTTTCTCTCCAAACCCCTCATTTTCAAAATAATTAAACATTTAAATAGAGATGAAGAATGCTGCCATCACCTCCCACAGCGTTACTGCTGAATTTAATTGGAAACAAGACGAATGATAAATTTTTCTATTTACAATTATGTTCATTCCCAGTGGAAACACAGCAGAAACTCGAGGCACAGCTTTCGTCGTCTACGAAGACATATTCGATGCCAAAAACGCCTGTGACCACTTGAGTGGGTTCAACGTGTGCAACCGATACCTGGTTGTATTATACTACCAGAGTAACAAAGCATTCAAGAGGGTTGATGTCGATAAGAAGATGGAGGAAATCGACAAATTGAAAACCAAATACAATCTAAACGAGGAAAAAAAATAAATACCGAATTTTTTTGTGTAAATAATTTAAGGACATAATTTAATTTTAACTGTAAATATTACAATGTCATTACTGAATTCGTCGAAATGATTTTTTCCTTTTTACTATACGAATAAAGTTTCAATTGAACGATGAACACAAGATTTTTCTTCTGAACTTGTATTTTTTATTTTTATTTATAGATTCATTCTGCTTGAATAATGTCGCCCCCGGACAAAATATCCCGGCCACATTTCCCCCCAAAACAACGCTTCACAAATAATTTTTTCTGAAAATAAATTCCTGCACGTCTCAGAAAATATTATCAAATGTGAAGTACAAAAATGAGGACGAAATGAAGCAGAAAAAATAACAACATGTCAATATCAGAGTATTTTATTTCACGAGAAACTCGGAATAACAAAGTCAAAATTCACCTTTATCCTCAAATAATACATCAATTAAAAAATTAAAAATACATAAAATTCCTTTGGGCCATGTTTAGGTCAGCACCAACAAAAATTGCCAACAATTACTAATCAAATTGAACTACGTTTCGAATACTCAAGGCATTGCTCTTCAAGTGCATTTTTTATTCTGAACGTATTCGAAGAACAGAACATAAAAAATTAATTGATAAAGATTTATCGAGAATCAAAAATAGAAAATAAAAAACCAAGTGCAAGAATAGAAAATAATAAATTAATTGATGAAAATTCATTGAGAATCAATTCATCAATTAATTTTTTATTTTCCATTCTTGGAGTTCTTTCAGAATGAAAAATGCGCGTGAAGAGGAATGCCTTGAGCATTCGAAACGAAGTGCAGTTCGATTAATGATTGTTGCCAACTTTTATTGCTGCTCACCTGAACATGGCTCAATGGAATTTTATTAACTTGAAAACATATGGCCGAGAACGTCAATTTCAGTGGAAATAAAAAAACCATAAAAAATCAGTGGTGACGCCCTTCTGGGCCTTTCTATAGGCTTCTCCGCAGCTTTGCCGCTAGCATTGAGTGGCATCGTCGTAAGTTTGTACGTTTCACGGACTCAAGAACAGGAGTGAACTGAAGGTTCGGGGCTATTTTTTATATATTTAGTATTTTTATTCATTTTATTGTTATTTTGTTATTTTTCCTGTAGAAACTATCGATGATTGGAAACGTATGGCACTTTGTAAAAGGAGCGGGAGGCCTTTAAAGCTCATAAAAGGAAATAAATAATACAGTACTTCTAGATGAACAAGTTGACAATTGTATTTTTTAAATAAATGAGTATAGTAATTGTTGCTAATAAAATAGCAATTGGCTTCTGAAATTTCCAGAGCAATTTTCTAACTGTTAAATGTCTTCTGTTGTATAAGCTCGGGTGTCCCACTATCGTGGGATAACCGATTTTTGAAAAAATTCGAAAATTCTAAAAATTAATATAGGATTTGAATTTTGATTTATGTCGATAGATAGGCTTCACCAATATCTAATTTGGATAAAAAATATTATAATATTATAATTATAATATAGTTATAATTTTCAAATTTTAGCGAAAATGTTACTGAAACTAATGATTGATGCCGATTCATGATTAGACGAATGTTCTGAGATTTTCATAAGGATCACTCTTGCAGATATGATCTCGCCTCATAAAAATGGTTTCTGCGGATCTCACATTTTTGAATATTTTCGAAAAATGATCTTTATGTAAAATTGACACTTCCTGTTGACTATTTTACCACATTCCACGAGGAAACGAGATACAACATAAGACATGACAAATGTTGAAGTAAAACAAAGGGGGGGGGGGCAGAGGGGCGATTCCGGTTTTTTCTCCACAGAGTCCTTTTTCAGATGGGTTTCGATAAGCCGCGTCCCAGTTTGAATACCTCAGCAGTCCGAGTAGCTACGTCTGCAGTTAGAAGCAATCGCACCTCTAGTATAGTTCACTCCTCAGTCAGGTAAAATGTCCCTCAACGGGACGTACACTATTCCTGAAGAATTTCAATCACTATATGCGTGGTGGGGGAGCATTCTTATACTAGAAATGATGGTGTTGATTTGGTTCACTGGCCAGACTCGAGTAAAAACACAGGTAAAATTTGCGTATATCTACACATGGAAGAGGGAAGCAATATTTCAATCCCTTGGACGAAAAAAAATGGCCAAATTAGTAACGATCTATATCGAAAAAAAAGTTTGAACTGAACTTGTTCATGGAGCGCGATTGTACTCAAATCTACGAGGAACAAATACTGGAAACGAGTGATCTTTCACATATTAAGGGTATTATGGCGGGGTCCATAGCTGGAAAAAAAGCAGAGAATTCAATGAAAATTGCTGAACAGATTAGTCGATCCATTTGAAAGCCGTGTGTAAAATGTTAAGACCCCTACTTAAACAATAATAATGGGAATAAATTTTTAAGTTGCTACTTATACACGCGGTTGAATGGGACATCCGTAATTTTAGTGCTTTTCCTACGTTATTGATCTATCGATAACGTAGGAAATTCACATAAATTACCTATGCCGCATTCAACTGCGGGTATAAGTAGCAACTTCAAAAATTATTCCCATTATTATTATTTAAGTAGGGGTCTTGATATTTTGCACACGGCTTTCAAATGGATCGAATAATCTGTTCAGCAATTTTCATTGAATTCTCTGCTTTTTCTTTCCCGCCAAAATACCCTTAAGAATAATTCTCTCTAAAAATCAGAGAAAAAATTATAACTCTGAGGAGTTTTTACTTAAGGATAATCGGGCGAGCTGGGACAGTTGGAAAAAAAGCAGCCTTTTTTTCTTTTTTTTTACGTATTCTTTAAATGATGGAAAAGGCATGTGCAAAGTTTCAGATTGCTGGGGAGCATGGTTAATTTATTATGAATTTTTGAAAAAGTGGTCATTTAACTCGTGATTTTATGGAAATCACCAAAAAAACTACAAAACTCAAGGAAAAAATGCAGCCAAAGTCATGAAACTTTAGACACATTTAGAACATGTGATCAATGATTTTTTGAGTGAAAAAGATGGTCGCCTAGGAGCATTGTTTATTAATAATAGCGACAAAAGTACTGAGAAATGAAATTTCTGCGCACGCAGCCCAAACGAGCAGCAACGTTTCAAGTACCGATCGGATGGGGGTAGCGCGGTCAATTTAAACGTCTCTTGAGAGAGAGCGATGAAGTGTTGTGATTAGAGCTCCAGTGGTACTAGCTCCTGGTGAGAAAAAAACTGCCGACGATGTTGCCACTTTTTCGCATGGATTAATATTTTTTCATTTATTAAAAAAAACAATCTGAAAACCATTCAATGCGTGGAACAGATACGAATAAATTTGATTAGCTCCAAAAATAATTTTTAACCGGAGATACTCCCTAATATTGCCTGAATTTTGAATCCGAATGGGAAAAATTTTTTTCTTCAGTGATTGGTTTTCTGCAGGAAAACAATAGAAACCCCTCCGCCTGACCTCCTACATTTCCTCCTCGCCCGATTATCCTTAAATCTACACGGAGAGAATTAAATCGTAAATTTTACCATGGCCATAGGAAAGATTACTATGGTAACATAGTAAAAGGGTTTTCAACTGTCTTTACATAGTAATTCTTACTATGTCCCTTGGTAATGTTTACTATGACTCATGGTAAATCTACTGATAAAATGAAAAATTTTCAGACAATACACAGTGAAGAGGACCGAAGGTGGCTCGAAAATCCAAATGTCACTCTTCATCCTAATGGAGGAGGCCATCCGAGTGTTCATCGGATTCGGAGCGCCCACTTCAATGACTTGAAAATCATCTTACCGTTTTTGTTGATGACACCTATTTGGCTGACGACATCACCGCATCAGTTCATCGTCAAATGGTTTATACGTTTATTTTCAATGTGTAAAATATTTGACACTATTTGTTGCATGGAATTGATCAAGGCTCCCGGAGCATCCACAGTCTTACTTACCATCTGTTATGGTATTTTATGTTATATTGGTATAAGCTCATGGTTATTCTATTCAATTCTTCAAGGCCATTCCATCGAAGAGGCATCTACATTGAACAATGTGATCAGCTAAATTTGTGAACGAAAAACCTGAATTTTTAAATAAAATTTTTTACACAAAAAAGAATTAGTTTCAATGCAAACCTACCTATTATTTCTGTTTAAAAAAATATGAAATAGGACAATGGTAAATACTATTTTGGATATTCATGATTCCATTTAGCGGCCAGTGCATTCAAAGTTCGAAAAATAGCACGAAACAGATGGCATCCCAATCCCTGGGCCGCTGACCCTGAAATCTTTCAATCTTCCTCCTCCTCCACTTATTGAAAAATACAAGAATAAAAACCCGCAGTTTCTCTCATGTTGTGGCAGAACTGCACTTCTGGGAACCATACCCCCACTCCCATCGCCGCAATATCCACAAACACAGGTGCATAAAACTGACAGCCATCGAAACCCATACGGAAAAATTCATATTTTGAAAAATATATTTAAAAATTAGTGATGTCACGAGAAACTTTATGAGACAAAACTTTGGAGAGATGATCTCGGTCTCAATGAACATGAAAATCTTTGCTGTCGTATCAGTCTCAAAATAGGGGAGAGTCGACCTGTACCGCTCGGCGTGCAATACCGCTCACCCGGTTTTCTCAATAATTATGAAATTAAAAATTTTGTTCTTTTTCCTAATGTAAATGATTTGATAGCACGATGTAATTTTCGGAAAAATTCCACTTCACATACCACTTTGAATATAAAAAAACACATAGCCAGTTTTCGAGGTTCTTACACTGTACAATCGGAGGACCAGTAAATAAAGTCGCTCGGTCCTTCGGTCGCTCGGTGTTTGACAGCTCGTCAGTGCGAATGCCGGTCATTGGAGGAGATGACGTAAATAAAATATAATTATCTTTTCTTTTTAAAGAAAACATGTTCGATAATCAACGATAAAATGCCGATCAATTTTAACGAATATGTAAAATAGTTGGGATATGCCGTTACAATCCCTCAGATCCGATGAATTCATATGGTTATGTGCATATTTCCCTCTGTTGTTTAGCAAAATGCCACAAGTGAAGAAACTCGAGGAGAAAATGGGGGAAAGAACAGGTGAAGACGTAGACGCGGCTTTGAAGGCTGTGAAACCCGAAATATTTTTATTCATTCAACTTTTCAATCTAGTAAACAAGATTTAATGTATTTTATCCACTCATTTCGTTTTATTTTTTTCCTGTCATTTGACAGTTGTTGATAGCAGGTTAGGTTGCAGCGCGAGCGGTACAGACAGCGGAGTGAGCGATATTGGAACCGCACCGAGCGTTATTACCCGACAGCGGATAATACCGCTCAATCGGCTCTCACTTTCATTTTTCATTTATTTTACAAATTTGGACTTGAGTTAAGTCTCTGAACTTCAGAAATAACACCTTGAATAGTTAAACAAGAAATTAAAATAATTGTTCACGTTCCGGGTTGATGTTTAAGATCCTAAATTTGGGATTTTCCCTTAGGTGAGCGGTACAGGGCTATCCTCCCCTACGCAGCATCGACTCCTCTCGCGATGATTCCGAGGTCAATTTATCTCATGTTGGTCTCAAGTTTTTCGTGTTTTTTTAATGTAAAATCTCGGTTTGTCTCATCTCGGTTTTCTACATATTAACAAGCAGTTGACCGGTCCTATATTGCAGAAGGCATGTGACTGTTACTTTATGTGTTATTTGTATTTTATATTAATTTTTGATTTCTACCAATTCCATTGGTAGTAAGCTTCCGAATGGATCCATAGCAATTCCCTTTTTCAGTTTACAGGAGAAACTATTTTCTCACGTCACATTCCTATCCCAATTTTTCCTCAAGTTATTGTGCGAACAAAGAATTTAGAAAACACCAAAAATGTAAAATCGCTTATACGGAGTTGATGAGTATTTTGAAAAAATAAATGAAATCGATCAAGTAGTTTTTGAGATATTGACCAATATACCCAGAAAACAATTTTTGCCAGTGCCATCTAAAATTTAACAGGACATTGGCAATTTGTTGACAAATTGTCGACATATTGTTTGCTGGGTAGCTTTATACAAAAAGTTGAATATCTCAGGAACTACTGGACCGATCGGGCTGAAATTGTGCATCAAACTTGAGCTTAATAGTACTTAGTATGGGTCAAAATTTCACGTCCATATCAATGAATTTTCCCGTATTAATGTCATATTTTCTAAAATGCAACCCAAAAACCGAACTATCAGACCCGGACATACAGACATTTTCTAAAATCATCATTTCTTTACGTTTCATACCATTCTACATCATTTCCAAGCAAAATTAGAGAATGCCAAAATCCGACGAATACCATGCTTCCATTCGGAAGCAAAAACGCGAAAAACTGGAAACCGAGATGAGATAAATTGACTCAGACTCATCACGAGAGGAGTCAACACTGCGTATTTCAAGACTGAGATGAGACCAAAAATTCCCGTGTTCACTGAGACCGAGGCAATCTCCCGAAAGTATTGTCTCGTGATGTCTCGTGAAATGTCTCATGGCATCACTATAAAAAATATCTTAAATGGGCCCAATTTACATTTAAAAAAAATGAAATATGTTTGAAACATATATATTCTGTATAAATTTGAAAAATATATAGAATTGGCCCATATATATTTTTTAATAATTTTTTGATGGGGGAAGACTGAGTTATGCCTCTGAACGGCAACGTGAAACCAATTATTAAACCCTTCATTTCTAATCATCTGATATAATAATTAAAGTAAGGTCTTATCGGAAAGGAATTCGATAACCCAGTGTGAAATGACTTGCGAGTATCCGCACGATAACAAAACCCCTCCAGATAAAAAATTTATTTAAAAAACTTCACGAAAATAATCATAAATAAGCAGAGGACAGTGAGCATATGACAGCGCGCCATATGACAGTCACTGAAAGATGTATTTCTTCTTTCGCCATTAATACATTGATGGCGGGCTTCTGAATGGTCTGAAATATTACAAAAGTTTACAGCTCTACAAAAATAACGAGCAGCAAAAATTTCCGAGTAGATATCCCGGAGAAATAGAAAATGTAGGGTAGCGGATGCCCGTACCGCCCAGGTAATACCGCCGGGTAATACCGCCCACCCGTATTTCTCAGAATTGGCTGAGAGAAAAATTTGTTTCATTTTTTATTATGCAAAGATTTGATAACAACAAGTAATTTCAACTGAAATTCTTAATTTTCCCCCGTGGAAACATGGTTTAAAAAATCTAAATTAGTTCCTACCGAATTCTTAAAATATTTCGACCCCAGAATTTAAGATTTTTCAAATTTTCAGTTAATAGACAATAACATGGAATAATTAAATGGAGTGTGAAATATATGTTTGTTATACATTTCCACATCCATTGCGACCTTCTCGATAGCAGAAATATGTCTTCATCAGTTGTTATTGGCTATTTTATCAGCCTCCGCGTTCGTGGGTAATTCCGCCGCAGAGTTTGTGGGTAATGCCGCCCGGGGTTTTTATAGGGCTGCTAGACTCTGCAGCTAGCGGGCGGTCGAATGATAGCTCGATTATTTAAGGTCGTCGGTGGCCACTGGAACGTCCGGTAAATGCAGGATAATTTATTATTATTCACGTGAAATCTTTCTCAAAATGGAGCCAAAAAATGGAAACGAAGGATGAAAATGGAAAAAATTATAACAGTTGGTCTGCATTGCCCAAAAAAGTCATTAAAACAAGGTGGGCGGTATCGGACGCATGCCGGGCGGTATGCTATTCTAAAAAGAACATACACTTAGAGTCGATAACTATCGATATCTCGCAAGTCTGTCACGCTTATTCCTCATTGGTTCACAGTCGTCTTAGGCAGCAAATTTAATTCAGGATTCATTTAATTTTGAGATTTCCAATTATTATTGATACAATTACAGCGCGCTATAGCGCGCGTTCGGTCTCGTTACCTTAAAAGTTCGATTCCATCGCTCATTGGGCGATGGCAATTGCATTACATAATTAAATATGTTTAATGTTAAAAAAAATTGTCCTCTGCGCATTTTCGAGTAAACACCTCGAAGAACCCATTCTAACCGTTTATGACTCCTTGTAGAGTGCGCGGCTGGAAAAAAGACTGATTTCCCTTAGGTGGGCGGTACATGGACCAACTACCTTAAATATGCCGGTCGAAATAACATCTTGCATTGTAAAAATTTCGGATGTTTACCGCCACCTCCATGGGTGCTATAAGAATTCAAATGTTTTGAATACTTCGTATGAACGGGTATATATACTTTCTGTCTAAATTTCAAGGTGATATGTCGAGTTTTGCATAAGTTACGGTGATCAGAAATGTTTTTATGAAAAAACGGGAATATCTCGAAAACTTTGTATGAACGGGTGTATATGTTTTGATTTATTTAGATAGAAGGCATCAAAACGAATATTTTGAAAAAAAAGTGAAATCGGTTGCGTAGTTTTGAAGATATTGCACCAAAAAAAATCAGAAAAAGTCGAATATTTCCGAAACTACTGATGTGATTGAGCCCATTTCAAATACGAATTGTTGTTATCATAAGAGAAAGATTCTGCCCAAATTTCAAGTTGAGATCTCTATTTTTGCACAAGCTAGAGTGATTAGCAATTGTTTTATGAGAAAACGGAAAAACAGGACTCTCGAAAACTTTGTATGAACGGGTATATATGTTTTGATTGATTTAGATAGAAGGCATCGAAACGAATACTTTGAAAACAAAAAAATCGAAATTGGTTCACAAGTTTTGAAGATATTTGTGGAAAACGATTTAAAAACGAATCGCTTTTTCTCAAACTAGGCAGATCGCGCGCGTCGCGCGCTACCTCGGTTGCATGAAATTGATATTTGTCGTCATTTTCATGAATTATAAATCCCCCGACTTACGAACTACGTGATCCTACATTATGTCAATTTTTTTATTATATTTCAATCATGTTTTAATATTTATATCAGAAATAATTATAATTATTGTGGCAATTAAATTAACCAACTATAAACCAACTTTTAACAGAAACTTCACTTCATTCTCCTGACAACTTCACAAATGATAACGATGTTCAAATCGATTCGTCATAGAAATTGATAGATCGAATCGAAAGCTTCATCATTACCAATAAATGATTTCGAAAAATGGAAAATATCAATGCATTTTTAATGGGGCATCAGTTTGGTGTCAATTTTTTGAACGTAAATGTAATATTTTCATATTTAAGCATTAGGTACTTACACAGATTTGGACAATAACCGAGGAAATTTTCCTCATGAAGAGGAAAAAATTTGAATTTTCGCAGCGTGATATCCCAAAATCAAATTATTATTGCTTATCAGAATTTATCTATTGGATGGAATGGATAAAACACGGTATTAAATGCAAGATCTCGATAAGATCTTCAAATTAGTANAATTGGATGAAAATTCCACGAAATCAGATTTTTTATGTACCATTTTGAAGAACTAACAATACTCTTCAAAATGATGTACGAATTCTTCACTTTACTTCAACGATAGTGATTGAAAAATGCGAACTAATCTGAATTCAGAAAAAAATCAAAAAATTCAATTTTTAGATAAAATCTCCTATAAGTTGATCAAACTTGGCTGTAATTAAATAGTTCAGGGGTCCATTTGAAGGCAATGTAATGTGCTTTGAATCATATATAACATATTCCCACAAACTTGAAGAAAAAAACAGAAAATATCATCGTTTATAGAAAAAAAATGGAAATTTTCAAAACGTGACATGCCAAAATCGATGCATTATCGCATGTAACAATTGATCTAATGGTTGGAATCAATAATATGAGGTATCAATTTGAAGATCCCAATGAAACCTTCGAATTGATATATGATATATCCCCGCTGATTGAGTATAAACCCTTGATACATTACAAAAACTGTCAATTTCTAGGTGTGACAAAACATAAAAAATGGAAAAAAACTGTAATAAATTGATGAAAATCCAATTAAATCGCATTTTTAATACACCATTTCGAAAAACAGTACATGTTCTTCAAAATGATGTATAAATATCTTTGTTTAAGCCACTTGAAAGCATCGAAAAATCCATCCGAAGTTAATTTTTCAAGTGAAACATGAAAATTCACTTATCGCCTAAAACTCTCATAACTCAATGAAAAATGGTCAGAATTGGATGAAACAGACGTCACTTTGGAACTCATTTAATGAGCTTTCCAAATATTGTACTATATACATGGTTCATAGAAAAGGAAAAAGAACGTGAGCATAGAAACCAAAGAAAAAAGCCTGGTAACGCTCACGGATCTTTTACTTATGGAAACTGTTAGATCGATTGGGCTGAAATTTTGCACGGAGTTTGTCCTCATTAAGACCTATAATCTGATAAAATTTCAGATTTTTTGTAATTACACTAGCCACTTAAGTACTCAATTTTCTAAAAACTGTGTATCGCGAAGTTGACGATGGACATGACTGTTGGAATTTTTTTTCAAATTTCATGGAATATATTATTGTAAATTTCATGAGAGTGACATTGAATCGGATTTAAGAAAAAAATGGTTATGAAGTTTCAAGTTTTCAGTAGAATTTACGGAAATTCATGAGTTTTCAGTGGGAGTGAGATGGAAATTTTTCAACTTGATTGAATTGTCAGTGGAGAATGAATTTTCAGAAACAAAATGACATAAATTTTCAATTTTTCCCTGAATTTTCCTAATTTTTCAGAATTTTCACAGAATAATTGAACTGAAAAATCAAGTATTTCATTGTTTTCTAAATCATTTGAACAGAAAATCAATGGAATATTTGATTTTTCAATGAAAACATTTCCTGAAATTTCAGTGGAACTTGCACACGATAAAAATTTCCGGAACTAGGCACGGAAAATGAAAATTTCTAACGGTGATACAAAATCAGATGAAAACTGTTAACGGTGATGCTCACATACAGACATGGTCGCCAAACTTCGTATTTTTACGTTTCAGACCATTCTTATCTACATAATTTCCAATCAAAATTAGAGAATGCAAAAATTATTCATTATTAATGTGAAACTTGTCCAATTATAGTGCTTCCAATCAGAAGCAAAAATCCGAATTTTACCCCCGAAGGGAGTGAAAAGATGAGCAAAATAAAATTCCCAATTCTGTTGTTTACATTGACAATTTTGCTGGCATTATTGTGGAGACGAAGAGCGCAGGAGCAACGCGAGAGTGGGAGTTGAAGGCTGAGTGACTGGCGCGTCCGCGCGTAGCGCCCAACGCGGTACATTTCAGCACGAATAAGCAAATGACAAAATTGTGGTGGAGGCAATGGCTTGGTATACGTTTGAGGATAAATAATGTGTTAGTAGCGTGCATGGGGATTAAGTTAAGACCCAATGGGCCTTTGGCGTGTGACTGCGCGTAATGATACACGAACGTAAGCGAATGAACGGATGGAGTGTAGTGGTCAGACGTACTGGGTGGGGGGTGCTGATCAAAAATCGTACGGCCAGCGTGTTTGTCGCCGGGACGACCAGCTGCTCGCTCACCGATTAGGGAAGAGGTGGGTGTGAGACTGGTAATTTTATCGGTTCTATATCAACATCGTAATGCCCGCGATGGAGAAATTACTCAGGGAAATTACGGAATTATATATTTCATTTATTCCGTCTGTTAAATCGTAATTAAAAAGTCATCAATGATGTGTTTAATGATTCTTTATAGGGTTTGTTTATGTTTGCATGCTTGTATTCACGCCCCCTCGTTTCCAGTTTTCTATTTATTTTCATTTTCACACCGGAAATGATTAGAATTACTGAAATGGTGGTGATTTAAATTTCATCGACGCGTTTTATAATGCACAAAAATTTTATTGTTATTCTTTCAGATGCTGGTGGCTCACGCAATACCCAATGAATGGGGTAAGTTTACGATCGAAAAATTTATGACTACAGACTCCATTTAACACTTGAATATTTTGTGGAAAATTTAGATACAAAATCATTTTTACGGTGGAATATTGAAATAAAAATAATGATAAAACACTGGTGATACGACTTTCTAACGCCTTGGTTTAACGTATGAATTATTTATCGGTGTCAATTTGAAATACACCATTCTCGGATATCTGTTTTGAATTATCTTCTGGAATACCAATAAGTACTGCATAAACATGGAATACTGATGTCAATAAACCCAAATGCAACTTTGATTCTGCGTTTCAATCTTTATTCTGCGCTTCATGAATAATGTCGTAATAGCTTTATTTATCGTTTTGGAACGAAAATAAGAATTGTTGAGTGAGTGAAGAATATAGCTTGCTCGGGCATGACTGGCTTCGGTCGAGAAATTGCAATATTTTGGGAGAAGAATGTACACTCAACAACAGCACATTTGTGACACACATTTTGTTGCTGATGAGGTAATGAATTCCAGTTATGTAGGTTTTCATCAATACAATGATACGGTGATTTTTTTAATCAGCTTATTTATTGGTACTTTATTATATGTTGCCATTTTTGCAGGTGTCGTCCCCTTGTATAGCGAGTGGGAATGGGCAGAATTGAAATGAAAAAATATGCGACAGATTACGTGGCTATTACTTTTTGTGTTATTAGTTTTTCCATCTTTTCTTTCTCATTTCTACCACTTTCACTGGTATAGTAAACTTCCCGTTGCATCTCAAACTTATTAAAAACAAGTGGGAAATTGCTCTTGTATTGTACATAGTATAGTGATTTTTGCTAATAAATTAGCAATATATTTTCGAATGGTTATTTTGCACATAATTTCCTTCTATCATGTATAATTCATTGTTTATTTCATTTTATTAAATTGAAGATTTCCATTCATCGAATTGTGTCAGATTTTCAACTTAGTCGAATGTTATCAGCATCGTTATTCTTATTATCCTTTTTCTTCTACACAACCGATTGTCTTTTTTACAGTTCTATCTGTCCTCTCAGCCTTTGATAAAATGTTAATAGTAAAATTCTATTTGCACACACTTGAATGAATTTGAAACATCACATTTGAAGAAACCATCAGAAAGCTTAGGGGAGGTTGGGGTAAAACGGACACTTTTGACTTTTTTTTAAATGTTAATGAGGGATTGAAATGTTGATAAAATTTAATAATTTTTTTTTCAATACAAAGAACAATTCTTTCCGTTTGTGACGAGCCTAAACTGAGCTCAATTGATCAATTTGTTTCTGAGTTATGAATAATTTTAAAAAAGTGTAAAGTGTCCATTTTACCGCACCCTCCCCTACTTTCAGGGAAATTCATGAAAGATGAAAAATTTTCAACAATCATCATAAAAAACAAATTGATCAATACAGTTATTTTAATCATCTCCTAACTTCGATTTAATGGCATTAAAACAAACATTTTAAGATATGATTGAATTCATTTGAAGCATGATATTCAATGATATCCCCGGAATTCAGATTTTCAAGAAATGCAAAATTTGTGAAAATTTTCGAATAAATAAAAAAAAACGATTATTACCATCGCCTTCATCTTCCAACTTGGTCAAAGGAACATCCCAGCAAATTTTTTAAGCCATCATTCAAACAATTCAGAACATTCTTTTTTAGTTATCGTGGGACAACCGTTTTTCGAACAAATTAAAAAATTAAAAAAACTAATCAATGAATTAAATTTCAATTAATGGCGAACAATAGGACTCAACAATACCTACGTTTGAAAAAAAAAGATTCAATTCCATCCATTCATTAGCGAACAATTGAAGAAAAACTTTACCACACATACATACACACATACAGACACCAAAATCACATATTCGGACTTTTTAGACTATATGTACACTAAAAAAAAAAAATTTGCCACTTATCCATTTACTTGCGAGAATTATTCATTTTTTCAATACCGTATTTCTTCGATCGAGTCATTTCCAGCCAATTCTCAGTAGCTCTCAATTATGACAATTATATTGCTCTAGAAGATGATCATGGTAGTTATGACTCTGAGTGAACTCCCCCAATAATTATAATCACTAAAAAAATAATCGAAATTCTTCCTTCTAGACAATAAGAAATTTAGGAAAAATGAATAATTATTTGAGGAGTTCATTCAAGGTCATGTACACCATAGTAATGCTCTAGGCCAACATGATTGTCATAATTGAAACCTAATCAGGTTCGGCCGGGAATGACTTGGTTTGAGAATTATTATTTTGAAAAAATAAATGTTTCTCTCAGGCAAATGAATATTTGGCAAAAATAATTTTTTTTATCGGTGTGGTTACTCTAACATAAAACATAACATAAAACATGACATAAAAACTCGCACGGAGAAAATAAAATAGTGAAGATTACTATGACGGAATCCGCACATAGTGAACGTTACCAAAGTGTTGTAAGAATTATTACGGACATGGTAATAGCTACTTTGGAACATCCTAATGGTTACTATGGGGTATAGTTAGCTCCACAATGGTAGTAGGTACTATGGACAAAGCAATAATTATTATGTTTCATAGTAAGCGTCACTATATTATAGTAAGCGTTATTATATTAACATAGTACTTAATATGCGCTTACTATGTTATAGTAAGCATTACTATGTTACATAGTAAGCATTACTATGTTACATAGTAAGCATATTATGTTACATAGTAAGCGTAACTATGTTAACGATTCCATTCGGAGCCAAAATGAAAAATGTCAGTGCTACCACTAGAATTTCTCTGAAAATTTTCTCTCCGTTTATAAACTGTAATTGCACGGAGAAAATTATTTGGTGAATTTCAACAGCTAGTTGATGCATTCACCAACTAGTTGGTGAATGCATCAACTAGCTGTTGAAATTCACAAATTAGTTGTTGAAAAAAATGAATTACCAAAACCTGTTGTTGAATTTCAATAACTAGTTGCCGAAATTCAACAACTGGTTTTGGTAATTCATTTCTTTCAACAACTAATTTGTAAATTTCAACAACTAGTTGGTGAATTGCATCAACTAGCTGTTGAAATTCACCAAATAATTTTCAACGTGCAATTACAGTTTATAAACGGAGAGAAAATCTTCAGAGAAATTCTAGTGCTAGCATTTACATTTTTCATTTTGGCTCCGAATGGAAGCGTTAACATAGTTACGCTTACTATGTAACATAGTAATGCTTAGTATAACATAATAAGCGCATATTAAGCACTATGTTAATATAGTAACGCTTACTATAATATAGTGACGCTATATCAATAACTAGTTGCCGAAATTCAACAACTAGTTTTTGTAATTCACTAACTGGTTGATAATTAATTTTTGTCAACAACTAGTTGCTGAATTTGAACAATAATTAGTTCAACAACAACTAGTTTCAACTAGTTGTTGAAATGCACCAAATAATTTTCTCCGTGTCGGGTGATGCTGATCACATATCATTTTTCTCAGAATTCTATTAGGGACTGTACGTAAAAATATTCATGAAAATTCTTGTCAGCTTGCCTTCATAGAATATACCCTTCCTATAGGGCAAGTCAAAGAATATTTCGCACCCCCCCCCCTTGTGATAATGAAAAAAAATTAAAACGGCGGCAGAAAACATTTGAGTTAGTCTTTCGAATGAGTAAAACGATGTAACCTAAATAGCGATTGTCACGAGTCGAAATAAAGTGGAAAGAAATAGAGGTAATGATGAAGATTAATGATCTCGGTCATTGAGAGTGAAGTGGTGATTATTCGCAGCAGTGTCACATCTTCGTAAAAACGTAAAAAAACTGGAGGTCTCTGACAAAAAACACCACGAGGATGGTAAAAAAATTATTTATCCTCTCCAGTGTACCATAACTCAAAGGCATCGAGCCTTATCTCGATATTATAGAGTCATCAAGACCCCCATAACGCCCACAGGACTCCATGTTCGAGAGTATCAACTCCGTACAGATTACCATCTCGAAGAATCATTTGTATCCATTATGTGATTTTACACGTGTCAAACCTTACGAAACACTGAATATACTTCACGTGCATCAAATATATTTAATCCTATGTGACTCCCGGGTAATGTCGTTCTAATTCCGTAGGTGAAATGTAACGGCTCTTCTGCGAGACCTGAGTTTCTAATCGGTGATGCAGAATTAGCGAGAAACCGAGCATTCACCATGCCAAATTCATTCCTGGAAATTAAGGTGACATAACTCTTAATGTCTTTGGAAAAATGGAAATTTTACATTCTGCGAGGATGGAAGGAAATGATGAATAATGAAAAAAATTGCCCTCATTTTCTTTCCAATTGAAAACTGGGAATTACTCACGAAAGAATATTATTCAATTAATATATTATGCAACCAGAATTTTTATATCATTGATTCCACAATTGTTGTGTAATTATTAATAATCTAAAAAATTTCGGCTCAGCCATTTACGGACATTAAGGCAAGTCTCATTAATTAAAACACATTCTTTCTTTTCAATGCCTAATTCGGTTGACATTACTCATTGTGAATAATGTCTGAGGAACTAACGTTTTTTCGATTAAGACAAATGGTCATAGAATTTTTGGTGTTAATAAAAAGTTGAGCTTTTTCAAGCATCAAAATAATTAATGAACAGTTGGATTAGATAGAATACACCCAGAAAAAGAATTTATTTCAACCAAATAAAATTTATTTAAATCAAATAAATAAGTTTATTTAAATACTTTGGCTATTTTTCCGGTGAAATGCTTTTCTACTTTCGTAGTCGAACATCGGAGCTTCAATTTGGGCCCCATTTGACCCCAAGTTTCCGGAAATTTTACAATGATTTTATTATCTAAACTTTGTAGGTCTGAATTGGAATCTCGATATTTAACCGTTAGAAAACATTTTAAAAATCTGAAAAAAAATTGGAAAGTTTACTTTCAGATGAAGATTGATGAAATAATTTAAAAAGCGCATAATATATAATTTATAAACAATCAATTTTCTACTATAAAAATCATTTGTTTGAAATCGTAATAAATTTATTCATATTTCGAATTTTACCAAGAATCGATTTCATGCCTAAAAGAATAAGATTTCCGAGGGTTAAAAAAAATTCAATTATTTATTTATAAGCAACGAATGTTTAAAAAAATAATAATTCTGTGCAAAATGTCATTTGAATGACTCTGAATATTCATGATTTTTTTTTTAAATTTTATTCGAAGTTTTACTTATATTAAATAAACGTTTTTTACCATTAATAAATCTTTATTTCATCGAAAAAAAAAATTATTTATACCCAATAAACAGTTTTCTTATGTTAAAAAAATTATTTATTGGAAGTAAACAAATTGTTTGTTTAATGTAATTAAATCCTTTGTTTTGAAATATGAAAAAAAATCAAATAAAGATTTTTACTTGATTCAAAAAACCCATTTTTCTGGGTGTAATAGCCAATCATTCTCATGATTCGAAATGCTACAAAACAATAACAGGATCGTATTCCCTCGATTGAAAAGGGAACATTTCAGTTCCCGAATCCTTGATATCAAAATACACTTAACGTATTGATCTAATGCCTCGACGTCACAACCCATAAAATCCAGGAAACCCCTGCTCTCTGTGTCCCTCTTCTCTCCACTTACAAACTGACCCGCATATATCCTCACGCATGCCCATTTCATCCCACACGGAAATAGCCACTACGTTACAAATGATCCTGGGAAGACGTTTCCATAGGCACAATTTTCACACACATATACTGTGACAAATTCAACGAAAACGTTTAAACTGGTGAAAATAGATCGGGAAGCATGGTTTGTATTCGCAAGTGACTCGGGTTGAGTGCATGCAGAAAATGAGAGAGAAGGGGTCGTATGGAAATGGGGATGATGATGCAGTTGACCTGAATAAGAGTCAGTGACCCATTCTGAGCTCCCCTATTCTCTTGACGTCTTCTGCCTTTACGGAATCAAAAGTTCGAGGTGGGGGGAGGAAAATGTCGAGTACCTCGAGTGACCGTTGAATTTCAAATTTTATGTTCAAACGAATTGGAGTGACACTAGAGTTGGCGATTGTCGCGCACTGGCTGCCTTATAAAATAGCTGAGGTTTTTCTTTCAAATTTCAGCACATGATGAGAATTTTTAACGGGGTACCATACTGAAATTTCAAAATCGACGGTTGATAAAAATAGTTATCGAGCGACACTTCACATATCACGGGGAACCTGGAAAAGTAAAAAAAATGTTGAGCCTGTGGTGACTGTGTCTCCACTATGCCCCTGTCTAGACAGTGGGCCAATCCCCAAATCACTCCAGCTCTCTCACACAGAAAATTAAAACCTAATCCTCAAAACTTCCCTACCATAAACAGTCCATCGCATTTATGGTTATTTATATAATCCTCCGTGCGTCCTAATCCCTCATCATCACCTGGCGTTCATAATCCCTCGTCCGCCTGACCGGCGCCCATGACGTCATGACCGAAATTTCCCCGCCGGGACCCCCGAGCCAATCACAGTTCACCGGCGGAAACTTACAGCGCCGAACCAATCGGAAGCCAGGATTTCACTCATCCCTTCTCCAAATTTTCCACCAATCACATCCTTGCACTCCACTTAAATATCGCACACTTTCCACACTCATCATCATTCCACGCTCATCATTCGAACACTCAACTTGGTCACACAGAGTACAAGTCCTCTTATGGTTTACACTCTCATAACTTTGTATATTTTGTACATAAAAAGAAACTCAAAGGAAAATAATAAACTCAATTTCGCTCAACGTTGGACTACACATCGTTCCATGAACCTGCTCACCTCAACAAATTGGTGACCCCGACGTGATTTAAAATTGAAATCGTGGACATCGAGCAGTCAGCAACCCAGAGGACCTAATGATCTTGGAGCGAGACGCACCAGCGCAGCAGCAGAACAGCCCAGCGACAGTTCCACTGGTCCCGACAGTCATCGCAGACCTCGTCGACCAGTCGCTGCTTCCCATGATGACCCCGGAGCAACAGCAGAGCCTTCTGGTTGAAGGAATGGCCCAGATCGGTCGAGTGGCTCTTCAACTAGGAGAGTTTACTCCTGAAGACCCAGAGCTGTTCTTCAGCATTGCCGACCGCAGCTTCCACGCAGCCGGCATCACCTCCGAGGCGACAAAGTTTGGACACATATGTGGCAAGCTATTCAAGTCGAAGCACGCCTTCGAGGTGAGGGACATCATTCTCAATTTACCACTGGAGAACTCTTACACACACCTGAAGATGGAGCTCATTAAATGCCTCAGCTCCTCTCAGGAAGAGAAGACGAGGAGACTGTTGGAGGGCGCAGAAATGAGAAACATGAAACCGTCTCATTTTCTGCATCACCTACGCAACCTGGCAGGAGCCAGCTTTCCTGACGACACATTGCGAACACTATGGATAACACGCCTCCCGGCCGACGTCCAGGCGTTGTTGGCCACACAACGCAACTCTGCTCTTGAGGATGCCGCAGAACTGGCCGACAAGACAATCCAGATTCTGAAGTCGAGGATCCCACCAGTCGCACCTCAGATCGCAGAGACATCCGCCCACGGCATTGAGGCACTCCTCAGCCTCAAACTCTCTCAGTTGGCTCTCACCCTTGACGAGAAGCTCAACTCGATGCGAGACGAGATCGAGAGCCTCAAGCGGACAAGGAGAGCAGACCGAGGACATCCAGGTGGTGGCGGCTTTAGACGTTCCAGATCTAGATCACGTTCCAAGCACCGGCAGCCAGGGATTGATGGTCCATGTTGGTACCATTGGCGATTTGGACACCAAGCCAGGACATGCATGCAGCCGTGTAACTTCGCCACTCCGGGAAATGGGACAAGCAGTCATTAATGGCGGCTAGTGATTCAGGCCCGACAACCCGCCACCTCTTCATCACTGGTCAGGAGAGCAAAGTACGCTTCTTGATCGACACCGGGGCAGATCTGTGCGTTTTCCCACGACGGTCGGTGCATGAGCCACAGCGAAAGTCCACATACGAGCTGTCGGCGGCGAACGGCACAATCATTCCCACGTATGGCACCATCAGCGTCGCTCTCAGCCTCAGACTTCGACGGATGTTTCCTTGGCGCTTCGTCATCGCCGACGTCTCCAAACCCATCGTCGGACTTCCTGTTTCACTACGGACTAATGATGGATCTTCGCAACAGTAGGCTCGTGGACTCAGTCACTTCACTACCTCATTCGGTCAAGTCGAATCAGTCGACTTGCCGAGCATCAAAACGGTGACAGGCACATCAGAGTACCACGAGCTCCCAGCAGTTTCCCAGCTTCACCAGACCAGACGGGGCAGGCAAGCCCCCGCAGCACAACACCAAACACCATATCCAGACCACACCAGGAGCACTGGTCAACAGCAAACCCCGACGACTGGCTCCAGATCGACTCACAAATGCCAAGAAGGATTTCCACACCATGGTTCAACTTGGCACTGCTTGACCCTCAAATAGCCCATGGTCATCGGCACTACACATGGCAAAGAAAAAGAACGATGAGTGGAGACCCTGCGGAGACTACCGTGCACTCAACGCACGTACAGTTCCAGACCGTTCGCCACATCCAGGACCCTCCCAGACGCTCTGGGGCAAGGAGATTTTTTCAACAATCGACTTGGTCCGGGCGTACCATCAAATCTCAGTTGCTGAGGAAGACATTCAGAAGACGGCCATCACTACACCGTTCGGCATGTTCGAATTTTCGTACATGTCGTTCGGCCTACGCAACGCCGCCTAGACGTTCCAGCGCTTCATCGACGAGGTACTGCGAGACTTGGATTTCTGTTACGCCTACATCGACGACATTCTGATAGCGTCAGGAACTCCAGAGCAGCATCTCCAACACCTCAGGATCCTGTTTGAGCGACTCCAGTCGTATGGCCTCCTCATCAACCCATAGAAGTGCGTCCTCGGCAAGCCAGAAGTGAAGTTCCTGGGCTACCAGGTGTCCAAGGAGGGCACACGGCCGCTGCCCAAGAAAGTCCAAGCCATCCTAGACTACCCAACACCTCAGACAGCCAAACAGCTTCGTCAGTTCCTGGGTATGCTGAATATCTACCGGAGATTCATACCCAGAACTGCTCAAGACCAGGCCCCACTCAACGGACTTCTGGAGGGCTACATCAAGGGAAAGACGCCCATCAACTGGATTCCAGAAGCCCAAGCAGCCTTCATCGCCTGCAAGACCACCCTCGCAGACGCTGCACTCCTGGCTTATCCCAAGGCCGCTCACACTCATCTGCGATGATTCCGATCACACCGTGGGCGCAGCGTTGCAGCAGCACATCAATGGGGACTGGGAGACGCTAGCCTTCTTCTCTAAGAAATTCAGCCCAGCAGAGAGAAAATACAGCGCATTCAACCATCAACTCCTGGCAATCTACCTAGCCATCAAACACTTCAGGCATATGGTAGAAGCCAGGATGTTCACTATCTACACCGACCACAAGCCCATCACCTTCGCATTCCGCCAGAAGCCAGAGAAGTCATCATCTAGGCAGTCCCGTCATCTCGACTTCATCAGTCAGTTCAGCGATAACATCCGCCACGTCTCTGGCAAGGACAACGTCGTCGCTGACGGACTGTCCCGCATCGAGGAAATCAGGCAGCCCCTGGACTACACACAGTTTATATCCTAACCCTCACTCTGTCTAGCCCCCAACTTTTGTACCGTATATTCTGATCCTCATTTTTTGACTCTAACATTTTGAACCTCCCTATTCGTCCTAAGAATCATGGCATTTTGATCGAAAATTCGTTGTTAATTAGATAAGTGTCCATTTACGAAAATAACATCGTAATTTACGACTACGAAACCGTAAATGATGTTTATGTAACTGTAACTTACGAATACCAATCGTAAATTACGTTCATATTACTGTAATTGACGGCGATTTTGAATGTAATTTACTAATACGACGTCATAAATTATATTTAGGTTTTTCTGTGTGTACTATATTAGTGGTTGATGAAAACAAATCTGATTCTTACTACCATTAAGACTGGCTAATAAAACTACACTCTGATGTCTTTTGGCATTAACGATGAACTAGCGAGGCAAAAAAAATGCTGTCAATTTTATGACATTTTTTGAGTACATTCTTCAATATATTCCGTAGCCCTGTGTGGAGTTTTAGATTGCTACAGAGAATGGTTCAAATGAAATAAATTATTTTTAAACGTGCAATTTAATCCGGGTTCTTATGGCAAATATAGAAAAATCCACACTATGAACGTAAAAATGCAGCCAATGCCACGAAACTTCGTCCACGTGTGACATATTGATAAATATACCGTCTGCATGAAAAAATACATCGGTTCGAAACATTTTTTAACCAAAATTAACAAAAAACTACTGAAAATTAGAATTTCTGCGCGCGCAGTTGTGAACTGATGCGACAACGCAGCACCTGCCGATTGGGTGGGGATAAACGCAGTAAATTCAAACGTGTATAAAAGAGAGTTGTGGATCTAAAGTGATCTCTGGTTACTTCACAGAGAGGCCCTGGGATTCATTTACTATTATTATAAATTTAAATTTAGTATCAAAATTTAGTATTTAAATTAGTATTAAATACTAAATGAGCATTGTTAGCATTATTTAGTATTTATTTTAGTATTTATTATTTAAATTTAGTATTTATATTATTGTTTTCATCAATAGGAATTTCGAAAGTCGTGGATAACGACTTTTTCATCACGCTGTGCAAAAAAGAAACTTCTTACTTTGCCCTATAAATCGAAGCGTGCCTAAAACGTCACTTTTCCGCACTCGTATCGAAATATACAATTTCGGGTAAACGTGTCGCGATGAAAAAAAAATTACGCGGGTTTATGCGCGTGACTATGTACAGCGAAAACCCTCAATAGAGCGTGACAGGTTTACCAATTCTGAGAAATAAAGTATTATGTCGCGCCGACGTTGCCATTTTGTTCACAAATTAATGATTTACCATTTATTATTAAAATTCAATATAAAGAAGTTTTAATACATGCATGATGTGGAAAAAAATTGAATAAAGATTTAAAAAAATATTTGTCCATAGAAGACTTCAAATATGATCTAGATATTTAATTGGAAGAGACCAAATTTTTTTGTTCAGGGATTGGTGTTCCGCATGAATACAATAGATTCGCCTCTGCCACACCTTCTATATTCAGTCATCGCCGGTTCATCGTTAATAATGGAGCAAAATTTATTCTCCATTACGGCATCAATGATTAATGGAGAAAAGATTCTAATTATTTTCGTAATAATCAGTAATGGAACTAAATTCATTTTTCATTACCTTGTTATAGGGTAACGATAATGCCATTAATTCTCGTTGATGATTTAATCACTAATCGTAACGAGAAGTTTACCTATCAATGGATCAAGGAGGTATAGAAATGGAACAAATACTCAGCAATCAATTATGCGCGGCTTAATGAAAGCCCTACTTAAATTTTAATTTTCATCGAATTTTAGCGAAACGGCATATTATCGCCGTCAGGAAAGAATGATATTGGATCTGAGTGGTGGAGACGTCGAGTCGGAGCTCCATTCGAGAAAGTGGGGGTACGCGCATGAAAAAATTCTGTAGGATTTCCTATGGCATATCCTATAGGATTTCCCGTAGGAAATCCTACGAAGAATTCGAACATTTCCCATAGGATTTTCCGGATAGGCTTTCCTATATGATTACCTATCCCTGATAGATCAAACCTAGAGTTAACTCTGGGTCAATTCTGGGTTTATTGAAAAAATCCAACGAAGAAAGAGAGAAACTCTGGGAAATTTCCATGAACCTACAGTTAACTCTGTGTTTGATTCATCAGGGATAGGAAATCCTATGGAGAACTCGAACATTTCCTATAGGATTTTCCAGATAGGATTTCCTATGAGATTTTCAACTAGATTTCCCATAAAATTTAGAGACATAAAGGTCACAAAGACGGCCAAAAGTGTCATATAGTGGCCATGGGAATCATATCATGGTCATATGGGGTCATATAGGGGTTACACGGCGGTTATATGGGGGTCATATGAGGCGCATATGAAGGTCATTTGATCCTCATACGACCACCAAATGAGCATCCTATGATCTCTGTATGACGCACATATGACCTTATATGACTACCATATGGTCTCCATGAGGGGTTGAAATGTTGATGAAATTTAATAGTTTTTTTTTTTCAATACAAAGAACAATTCTTTTCCTTTGCGACGAGCCTAAACTGAACTCAATTGATAAATTTGTTTCTGAGTTATGCACAATTTTACTCCACCCTCCCCTATATCAAATTAATTGACCCACATGGAAAAACTATATATACAGAAATATATGTCACTTATATCCGCTTATATGTGATATACTTTCCACCAAAAAATGCAATATCTGAGATATATGTTGGACATATGTGTGTACATATGTGCCACGGAAAATATTTAGCATATACCTGGTAAATAAGGTGGATATATTCAAGATATAATTCCGGCAAAATCACTATATCTCACTTATAAGTTTTCGCTTATATTTTTTTCAATGCAGGGATGTATTCTCTATTCTGATTTTTCCAATGAAAAAAGTCAAACAGAGGTAAAATGTGAGAATAATACTTCGACAAACACCTCAAAAATTCAGGCGATTCATATTCTAGCCGACATGTCTGAAGTTTTCCTCCATCACCATCGATTTTTCCCAACCTTCCAAACTCCAAGAACCGTATCAGCCCCACGCATTCAATATCAAACCCACTGTTGTCACGCTCTGACACAAAAAAAAAGTAAAAAAAAATACCGATTACATCACCGTACTTCTAATGTAGTAAAACACTGACTTTGCCAAGTGAGTTTCGTGCGTGATCGCTGTTTGTAATTTTTCCTCATCGAGTCTCTGTTAAATTATTTATGCTCACGCATGAGATACAGTGGCTAGATTGTATGGATAGATGATAGTTACACTGAGGCCTCGTACCTCTGTTCATCAACTCCATTTTCCCTCTATTTTTCACTTACAGGATAAATCCGACTATTGAGGACTAGAAGAGAAATGAAAGAAGTAATTGCGTATTTGTGTCATTATGCGAGTTGAATTGCAATTGATTTGTTTGTCATGAGGGGGAAAGCAGAACTATTCTTTCTCATTGAAATATATTTCTCAACAATTCTCATTCATTCGCAGCTCCTTTTTGTAGATGACATTTGATTGAAAGCTCTTTCGTATTCATTCATAATTCATTTTAATATTTTCCTTTCATCGTTAAAATTATGATCAAAAGGTTGCGATTAGCGAACCATCGTTTCATGTTGCAACATTAAATGAGTAATTTCATTGCATGTAATAACGAAATCAATTGAAAAATAATTAAAGATTAATTTTATTCACGAGAAATGATCATATCCCTTTCATCCAAATTTTCTCCAAAGAATTCATATTTAAACTATATTGTATGATAGTTTTGATGATGATAATTCCAGTAGTTCCAATAGTTCTTCAGTTGAATAATGAGTTTTATTGAATAACTATCTTTATTTTTAATTAAGGAAGAAAGACCGTGAAATGTTATAAAACGAAATAAATACTTAGTTCCCTTTTATCATTTTTCAGTTAAAATACTCTATTAAAAAATAGGTGAAACATTTTATTTCGCCAAGCATATGCTAAACTTGGGAATATTAAAAATTATTATTATTATTTGATACTAGGGGGCTACACCCCTGCTCGCTCCGCTCGCCAACCTCCATATGACCTCCATGATCTTTATTCTGACCCTTATAACCCGTAATTTGACACTTATGACACTTACTCGGGACCTCGTGACCCTTATGCTAACCCTCATGACCCGTATTCTGACCCTCATGACCATTATTTTGACTCTCGTGATCCTTATTTTGACCCTTGCGACCCTTAATTTTGAAATCTTAATTTCGAGTACCAAATTTTCATCACCAGAAGTCGATTTGCATTTTTATACTATAGAGAGATATTTTATATATAGATAAGTCTAGCACGTGCTTGGTCTTAAAAGGTCAGCATGGGCTTTGATTTGATTTGTTTTTCCTGATTTCCGGATGATCTAAAATCTAAAAACTATCCGATTAAAATTTCCGTCCTTAGCTTTGTTTATTTCAGTGCTCTAAACATCGTATATCAATCCCAAGACAATCCGATCATTTTAACTCACTTTTTAGACTTTCATCAAATGACAAAATCGGTTTTTTCAATTGTTTGATATTCCCCGCTATATTGAATGGGCGAAGGGGGGTTAAAACATATTTTTTAGTGACTACACATGTGAGAAAAATATTACGAAGGCCATTTTTCTATTGCGAACTTTGAAATTTCAGTAGTGTCCCTCCTTAAGGGTATTATGGCGGGGTCAGGGGGAATTTGAAAAAAGCAGAGAATTGATTGCAAAATTTATCTTTCATCTCAACGAAAATTATGATTGGCCCTTTGCGCACCGCAAGATGAGCAGTTTCACGGTGTTAGGTATGGATTGACTGGTAGCACTGGAGCTACGCACTCGTGTGTACATGCACTGGGTATATCGGGCGCGAGGCCACCGGTGCATTGTCATCTTCCCACACGTGACGCGTTAAGAACTTTGTGATATACGAGCACGTACCACATATTGCAACATCGTTATTCGTATCATTGTGTAATTAACGATGGGATGAGCAAAATAAGCGCCAATCATACATCAAGCGGATTAATCATATTGTAATAATTTTATAAAGTGAGGAAAAGGTTAACCTTTTTAGGGATGTATACTAAATTCTAAGGACCCGCGGTCTTTAACTTCAAGTAATTTTTCAATTGAATTTAACAACATTTCCCCTTATTTTTATTTATTTTCCTTGCTATATATACCCTATTCGAGTTTTTACATATTTGCGATTTCATGGGGCGACTTCCTCTCCGACCGTGTCGCATTGTACCCCAGGAGCTGTACCCCACGTACAGACTGTCCTGGTGACCAAGAGAAATCCTGGAAAACCTTGGTCGACATGGGCGTCCATCGGCCGAGCTGTATCAAATAATGTTTTCCGAACACTTCTCCGATGATTCTCGGCGTCTAGACTTCCGTTCGACGGTTTCCGAAAGATTAAAAATCCCAATCAGGGATGCGAAATGACGTCACGTTTTGAAATCTGTTAGGTCGCTGAACTGAAAATATGACCGTCATGTGACCGTCATGTAACGTCAGGTTTTTTCATGTCATAATGTGGGTCACACTGCCGACTCACATATGATAATCAACTAGTTAGATGTAATGTGGTCGTCATAAATTTTTCTGTTACAAAATCTTGTCACAAATTTTCAAATTGCACCGGTTTATCGATGCAAGGGTTTACTTGCCAACGCACCCATCGCCTGAAGCCTTCAGACAGAGAATGTTGAGTGTGGAGTGAATTTTTGAGTTGAAAATTTCCGTACAATATCCGGTTTCAAAATTGTGTGTAATTTTCAGCTATAATCTAACCCCACGACCTTCAAAATTATCGGATATTTCCCGAATGTTTTGTTGTACAGCAACGAGAGGCTTGCGCTGCGCGCTCGTGATTTTAGTCTGCAAAACTGATTCCGATCGTTGATATGCAGGAAAACTTGGGAGAAATAGCCGATGAATTTTGAAGGTCGAGGGGTATTCGGAGGACAATTTCTTCAATTCTGATTTTGGTCGATCAGGGTGCAGTGTTCGGGGTTACGGGACACATTTCACCAAAATGTGAGGAATATCTGTCAAATTCGTAGAAAACAATTGACAGGCTACAGGGAAATTATTAGTCTGATAATTTCCCTGCAGCCGGGGAAATTATCAGTGTGAAATGCGTCACGTGACCCCGAATACTGCACTCTGATTGGTCAAAATCATAATTGAGGAAATTGTCAGATGAATATCATGTGAAAAAGTGTGATGAAAAATTGGTGTGAAATCATTAATTTTATTCATTCACCTCAACTGTTCGACCATTCCTAGTGAGAAAAATGACAGTCAATAAACTCACTACTGATCTTTTTTTTCAACTGAAATAGGACTGACACGCATGTTGACGCTTTATTATTGCCCATCCATGGAGAAAATCATGGGAAATTTTCGAATTTCGAACTAATTGCCGCCACCTGAGGTGGCACTAATTAAATGGGATGTGACGGTCACAGGGTAAAACAGTCACGTTTGTGTCTTGTGACAATAAATTGTCACGGTTAGCCGTGTCACATAACTGTCACTGATATCTCATATGACCGGTCAATGACGTGTCATGTCATTTTTTCACATCCCTGATTCCAATCGCCCCAAGCCGGACTCGAACCCGCGCCTCACGGGTCCCGCTGTCTGGCCGAGCGATTTAACCACTTCGGCCACCGTCGCCGGATGCATTTCCCCTTATTTCTACGGATTATTTTATTTGAAAAATAGAGAATAATAATAGCAATATAATAATTATAATGATAATTATAATCAGTATATTTCCGTATAACAACACTTCACACCAGCATTAATACCTCAAAAACAGAATTTAGAAGAGTTAAAAAAAATACACAATGAATGTGACGATCCATTTTTGCTTCCGAGTGGAAGCTTTATAATCGTTGATTTTACGATCGGAAAAATCTCAAATTTCGTCACATAATTAGTATTACTTTGGAGCACTTCTGGGTGCAATTTCAGCTCAATAGGTCAAGTAGTTTCCGAGATACAGCAATTTCTCAAAAATATTTTTTCCTCAATATCTCGAAAAAAAGTGACCGAATTGAATTTTGTTCACGTCTAAATATTCCTTGTGATAATAACTATCAAATCAAATCACCATATTGTTATGCAACTACGGACAGTTTGATAATAATAGACATTTTTCGTTTTTACGAGAAAATCGTTCTGTGCACGATAACTCCTGGAAAAATTTTGATAGAAGGTTGAAATTTGGTGAGATTGTAGCTCCTATGATATTGCAGGATGGGATTGTGGATTGACGAAATCGGACAAGTGGTTTAGAAGATATTCAACTTTTTGTGAAAAAACTGTTTTGTTCAGTATCTTTCAAACTACCGTGGTGGCACCAATTTTTGAATGGTTAAGGGGTACCCAGCCATTAATATCGGGTTATCTCCATCTTTTTCCGTCAAATGTAAATTCGGATTTTTTTTTCGATAAAAAGACACTTGATTTTAATTGGAAAATTTCGGAATTAGATGAATATTCGCGAAAATAAAACATAGTGCCCCGAACCCAGATTTCGAATGTCCAAAACCGACCCACCCCAGTTGTCGAATAACGTTTGCGCAGTTTTCGAATAACGCGAATTAATGGGATTTGGGCGAAGAAAATTTAGGAAATGGTTTATAAAAAACATCCAGAGCAATTTTATTGTTATTGCAACTGTAAAAACTTAATTAAAGACTAGCGAATGAACTCTTTTCAACTGTTTCCCCCTCGGCACCTTTCTGCAAGGGGAAAGGGGTGAAGGGGAAAAAGTTGGAGCAATGTTGTGGCGAAGAAGCTTCTTCGTCACAACGTTGGGACTCTTCTTCTTAGCTTCTTCTCTTTCAAATCCTTCTCTTTTTTGATTGCATGAGCTCATTTTGAAGCCCCCTGTTGAATTTTCAATTCACGTTTATTCTAGACAGGTATGAACTCGGTTATAAGGTTAGAAAGAATATATTCGCCAAATTCTCCCACCTCGTATTCTGTGAACTCAAATATCGAGTGCCGTATTTCTTATAGATTTTTATTTATTTTTCGTTTTGTTTCAATCTGTGTCGATCCAAAAATTATCCCTCAACTCATAGAAACTGATTGAAAGCAATTGTTTGCTTAGATTATGTCTCCAGGGCCTTATGAAATGTGACTGAATCCAACCGTCTGTGCACTACATAAAGCTTGATAAACAGATCAGTTGATCGAGCACCCTAGATAAATGTAATTTTAGGAATTCATTGCATTCTGTGTAATGCAAATAAATATTATAATTCATGCAGAAATAACTGCACTTTGAGAGAAAAACAATGAAAATGGCCTTTGAATATTTATTCGTTTGAAATTATGCCGCACGGGTGCTCCAAATTCGGCTATTTGGGTCCCATTCGAAAACTGGTGCCACCACGGTACTAGTCCGATTAATTTTTTTCAAAATACTCGTCTTGCCGCGCCCTATCAAGATCAATTAAAATATGAATACCCGTTCACACTAAGTTTTCGAGATATTTGCGTTTTTCTGATTTTTCAATTGCACGGAAAGAAATTTTCGATAAAAATTAGACCTCCAGAGGGCCAAACGTGGGACAAAATGACATTCAACCACTTTTTAGGTTAAGTTTGTTCGGAAAAATTAGACTTGAGATCCGATCAATTAGCCCCTCATATATAGATATTCCAAATTTTTATTTTTTTCCTCATTGAAGTAGTTTTGAAGAAAATCGCGAGCTAATAAAAAACATTTGCTAGTTAGTAGTTTTTTTAAAATAAATTTTTGAAAAATCACCCCTGAAACAAAGGCGTTATCCCCCCTATTTCATTATTTCCAAAAATTTTTATCACCAATGGATAGAAAATTGTTTGAAGATTTTTGCGAGTTAAGAAAAAATCATCAATGCACTCCTATTATTGTGTAAATTAACAATTTTGATGACCAGAGTTTGTAGCAGCGATGTCAGACAAGATATGAATGTTTTTTTGGGCTCAAATGAAAGAGCGGGTTGAGAAATGGCGTACTAGGGGCTCTAAAGATGGTTTTGAACCAGGGGAGACTCCTAGACCCCAGTGTTCTATGCATACTCCTAGACCCCATTGTCCTCCTAGACGATGATGTCACAACTCTGCTTTTCAATTGAAAACAGACATCATCTTTAGAGACATTTGTCATGTTTAGAGGCCCTAGCACGCCATTTCTCGACCCGCTCTTTCATTTGAGCCCAAAAAAACATTCATATCTTG